>NC_084737.1:14990891-15063391 GCF_033978785.1 Entelurus aequoreus
TACAAGTACATATGCACACATACACTCATGCACATAATCACGTTTCATCAAACATATTAACGTTGTTGCCCTAGGGTAAACTGGGTATAACACATGGCACACTGACAAAGCTTAACCTATTGTTACTATAACAATCTACAAGGTTAAGGTTGCTTCTCTTTCTTCCCCTCCATTTTTCTGCATTCTTTCGTATCTCAAGTTATCATTACGTATATGTATTGTTGCATTTGAACAATTGTATTGTTGATAATAAAGGTAAAGTATTGGTATTGTTTATTATCAATAGCACTATTTCTATTGGTATTCATATTGCTCCATTTTTAGTGTAATAATGCTCATTGACATTTCTGTATTTTTTTTTTTTTAAATTTTCGCTAACTGCTTATTTGCTATTACTTTTACCATCATATTTGTACATGTCGTATTTGCTGATGTTGCTCTGTTGTTGTTGTTGTTGTTGTTGTGTTTGCTGTTGTTGTTTTTGTCTCTCTGTCTAATCCCCCTCTTGTCCCCACAATTCCCCCCTCTGTCTTCCTTTTTCTCTCTTTCTATCCCCTCCTGCTCCGGCCCGGCTGCACCAAATGATAATATAAATACATTTAATAAAGTCAAAATACAAGTAAGGCAACAAGAGAAGTATCCTACACTTCTCTTTTGTAAAGTAAATCTGAACAGCCGATATGGGCATCTACATCTGCTATATGATTTGCCCGAGAAGCTGGGCAGGACATTATAAAAAAAAAAAAAAAAAAAAAAGAAAGAAAAAAAAAAATTAGCATTGAAAATAACAGTTAAAATTAATCCAACAATGTTTTTATTCATAGCCGACATGTATGAGTCTTACCCATGTGCTCCTGTCCTCTCAGCACTAAGTATGTTTAGCATCTGTTTTCTGGTTGCATCTGTCAGAGATTTGGTATTTGCATATTCTAGCATGATGTATTCACCGCCGGGCTTTGTTGTTAGAATGTTCTCAACTTAAACTGAAATAAAACAAAGTCAGAAATTTGTTTTAACATAGCATTAATACTCAAATCAAATTATTAATAATTGTTATTATTTTGGGGACTCCCTATGTCTAGCATTAAAAAGATTACAGTTGGTACAAAATGTGGCTGCTAGACTTTTGACAAGAACAAGAAAGTTTGATCATATTACGCCTATACTGTATATACATATATACTTACATATATATACCTATACTGGCTCACCTGCACTGGCTTTCTGTGCACTTAAGATGTGACTTTAAGGTTTTACTACTTACGTATAAAATACTACACGGTCTAGCTCCATCCTATCTTGCTGGTTGTATTGTACCATATGTCCCGGCAAGAAATCTGCGTTCAAAGAACTCCGGCTTATTAGTGATTCCCAGAGCCAAAAAAAAGTCTGCGGGCTATAGAGCGTTTTCTATTGGGGCTCCAGTACTATGGAATGCCCTCCCGGTAACAGTTAGAGATGCTACCTCAGTAGAAGCATTTAAGTCCCATCCTAAAACTCATTTGTATATTCTAGCCTTTAAATAGACCCCCTTTTTAGACGAGTTGATCTGCCGTTTCTTTTCTGCTCTGCCCCCCTGTCCTTCGTGGAGGGGGGAGGGGAGAGGGGTCACAGGTTCGGTGGCCACGGATGAAGCGCTGGCTCTCCAGGGTCGGGACCCGGGGTGGACCACTCGTCTGTGCATCGGTTGGGGACATCTCTGCGCTGCTGACCATTCTCCGCTCGGGATGGTCTCCTGCTGGCCCCACTATGGACTGGACTCGCACTATTATGTTAGATCCACTATGGACTAGACCAGGGGTCGGCAACCCGCGGCTCCGGAGCCACATGCGGCTCCTTGACCACTCTGATGCGGCTCAGCTACATACATGCCGACCCCCCGATTTTCCCAGGAGACTTATGGATCTCAGTGTCTCTCATAGATTACTCCCAGGGAAAAAATAATCCTATTTATACTCTTAATTACTAAATAAAGGGCATGCCCTAATTGCACTGAAGTAATTGTCCTCTATAGCATTTACATACAGCGTGCCAGTCCAGCCACATGTTGCATGTTGTTATTACTTGCACACACAGGAGACAGCAAAGCATACTTACTCATCAGCCACACAGCTTACACTGACGGTAGCCGTATCAAACAACTTTAACATTGTTACGTTACAAATATGCGCCACACTGTGAACCCACACCAAAAAAGAATGAAAAACACATTTCTGGAGAACATCCCACCGTAACACAACATAAACACAACACAACCATTACCCAGAATCCCATGCAGCCCTAACTCTTCCGGTCTACATTATACACCCCGCTACCACCAAATCCCCCCACACATCAACCCCCCCCCCCTCGCCGTGCGTTGGTTGAGCAGAAGAGTTAGGGCTGCATGGGATTCTGGGTATTGGTACCGTCAGTGTAAGATGTGTGGCTGCTGAGTTAGTACGCCTTGCTGTCACTTACTTGAGCAAGCTGAAATTGCATTCTACGTGTGGTCGAGCAGGTACACTGTTAGGGCAGACTGTAGAGGGCCCCAAATGCAGTGTCATCACGCTCTGATATTCGGGAGTCTCCCGGGAAAAATGAGAGGGTTGGCAAGTATGACGCTATCAAGCGTCATTCAAAACTCGCGGGCTGCACTAACATCAAATTTCCACATTAAAGTGCGTGCCGGTGCGTGTGTCGGAGACCCCTGATTAACATAGCACAAAGCATTTAAGCTTTGTATGCGGTGTTTTTCATTTTAAATTTAAATTTTTTTTTTGTGGCTCCCATTACTTTCTTTGATTTGTGACACTTGCCAAAATGGTTCTTTGAGTGGTAAAGGTTGCCGACCCCTGGACTAGACTCTCACAATATTATGTTAGATCCACTATGGACTGGACTCTCACTATTATGGTAGATCCACTATGGACTGGACTCTCACTATTATGGTAGATCCACTATGGACTAGACTCTCACAATATTATGCTTGCTAGATCCACTCGACATCTATTGCACCGGCCGCCCGGGTGGTGGGGGTCCCACATCTGCGGTCCCCTCCAAGGTTTCTCATTGTTATCCCATTGGGTTGAGTTTTTCCTTGCCCTGATGTGGGATCTGAGCCGAGGATGTCGTTGTGGCTTGTGCAGCCCTTTGAGAGACTCGTGATTTAGAGCTGTATAAGTAAACATTGATTTATTGATTGAATTAGCATCCAAATTAGACTCAACAAGAATGTCCACCCACCACTTTTGCATCATGACATGGTCTTTTAGGACTTCCTTTGGCAGCAGCTGCTTTCCTCTGTATACATCGTGAAGTTTAGAATAATAGTATCAGCAGATGCTGAGTTTAAGGATGATGACACACAGGTGAGAACCTGCTGTCACTTTGTGTTGTTACTCTCACTCAGCGCCATCAAGGTGGCGTCAAGTTATGTTGTTTCCTCATTCCTGTCCACAGTCTTGTTTTTATTTCACTTGTTAGTGGGACTTAGTCCACCCTTTAAGGTGTGTACATTCCCATCAAAGACACATTACGCGGCTAACAACACAATCCTAAACAACAAATGGCGTTATTGTCATAGCTAAGCTAGCATGTAGCTAGCTTGCTCACACAGGAAGTGGCTTGTTGAGGAATTTCAATCAAATGCCGTGCAAAACCGCAACTTAACTTTGACAGGTGGGGTTGCATTTTTAGTTCATTGTTAAAATGATTGTTTTACATTGAACAAGAGAGCACAGCATACCAAGTCAGATTCCTTGTGTGTTAAACAGTTTTGGCCAATAAAGCTGATTCTGATTATGATCCTTTTCTAGCTCCTCTTCTCCTCAATACTCTCCAAGAAGGGCGTGTCTTTAAGTCACATGACATTACAGTACATTGCGTCACATCATATTTTCTAATAATAGAATCCTCCTTCACATTACCTGATGTGAACACATTGAGGAAGTGAATTGTTATTTGCTCAGGTGTACAGTTGTAACAACAACGATCGCCAGGTAAGTTTGTCACTTTCTTTGTCTCGCTAAGTTGCAAACTAACAAATATTTTCATTCTGCACTTGTGACAGCAGATCATGGACTTGCTTTTGTTATCAATGCTAATTGTGCAAATACACCGCGGACTGCCTGGTAAGTCCATTCTAATATTCCAAAATTATTTATTAAATTGACACCTATTATGACACTGTTTTTATTTTCATGACTATTGTTGACATTGTTTACTTTGACCCAACATGAGTGGTTTTGAACAAGTGCATTTTAGTCACCTTTTTTGGTTTCTTTTTTTAAAGGGAATATAAACAAATTATAAACGATGATATGCACTACGTACAGTCGTGGTCAAAAGTTTACATACACTTGTAAAGGACATAATGTCATGGCTGTCTTGAGTTTCCAATCATTTCTACAACTCTTTTTTTTTTGTGATAGAGTGATTGGAGCACATACTTGTTGGTCACAAAAAACATTCATGAAGTTTGGTTCTTTTATGAATTTATTATGGGTCTACTGAAAATGTGAGCAAATCTGCTGGGTCAAAAGTATACATACAGCAATGTTAATATTTGCTTACATGTCCCTTGGCAAGTTTCACTGCAATAAGGCGCTTTTGGTAGCCATCCACAAGCTTCTGCTTGAATTTTTCACCACTCCTCTTGACAAAATTGGTGCAGTTCAGCTAAATGTGTTGGTTTTCTGACATGGACTTGTTTCTTCAGCATTGTCCACACGTTTAAGTCAGGACATTGGGAAGGCCATTCTAAAACCTTAATTCTAGCCTGATTTAGCCATTCTTTTACCACTTTTGACGTGTGTTTGGAGTCATTGTCCTGTTGGAACACCCAACTGCGCCCAAGACCCAACCTCCGGGCTGATGGTTTAAGGTTGTCCTGAAGAATTTGGAGGTAATTCTCCTTTTTCATTGTCCCATTTACTCTCTGTAAAGCACCAATTCCATTGACACCTCAATTATAGTTTCATCTGACATCACATGGACAAAGATAAGACCTTCTGGAGGAAACTTCTGTGGTCAGATGAGACTAAAATGGAGCTGTTTGGCCACAATACCCAGCAATATGTTTGGAGGAGAAAAGATGAGGCCTTTAATCCCAGTAACACCAAACCTACCGTCAAGCATGGTGGTGGTAGTATTATGCTTTGGGCCTGTTTTGCTGCCAATGGAACTGCTGCTTTACAGCGAGTAAATGGGACAATAAAAAAAGGAGAATTACCTCCAAATTCTTCAGGACAACTTAAAATCATCAGCCCGGAGGTTGGGTCTTGGGCACAGTTAGGTGTTCCAACAGGACAATGACCCCAAACACACGTCAAGAGTGGTAAAGGAATGGCTAAATCAGGCTAGAATTAAGGTTTTAGAATGGCCTTCCCAAAGTCCTGACTTGGGTGTGGGCATGCTGCGCTCAGCACGAGCAAAGCCGTGTCTGGGCGCGCTGCCAGCGGAGGTGCCGGCACACTAAGCTGCCGTGAAAAAACGGGTTTTAGCCCGCGCCGTGACAGAAACTTGCCAAGGGACATGTAACCAAATATTAACATTGCTAAATGTATACTTTTGACCCAGCAGATTTGCTCACATTTTCAGTAGAGCCACAATAAATTCATAAAAGAACCAAACTTCATGAATGTTTTTTGTGACCAACAAGTATGTGCTCCAATAACTCTATCACGAAAAAATAAGAGTTGTAGAAATGATTGGAAACTCAAGACCGCCATGACATTATGTTCTTTACAAGTGTATGTAAACTTTTGACCACGACTGTATATACTTCCGTCCATCCATTTTCTACCGCTTGTCCCTCTTGGGATCGCGGGCGGTGCTGGAGCCTATCTCAGGTGCATTCGGGTGGAAGGCGGGGTACACCCTGGACAAGTCGCCACCTCATCGCAGGGCCTGTATATACTTGCACTGTGTATATAAAACACTGATGAAGGGTTTTGAAGTTGTTTTAGAGCAGTGGTCCCCAACCACCGGTTCGGGGACCGGTACCGGTCCGTAACGCATTTGCTACCGGGCAGCAGAGAAACATTAAATAATTTATAAACGACTGCATTTAACTTTCGCCTGTTCTACTGGACACACCAATAAGCTTGTTTATAGATGTACAATAAAACTCCATAGAACGTTGCTATTTGTTTTAATTTTGTGACATGATACAATGCACATTAATGAGCGTATACAATATAAATGTGACAGATTGTAGCCAAAGGCTGATTTCCATCTGCAGTCTGCAGGCGATCTCATTGCAAAGAAACAAGCCCAGGGCTCCCACTAATTCAGCGTTGCAGTGACTTGTATTTTTCATGCACCTATTTTTGCTGTGTTTATCTGGCACGAGTGGAAAGCCGGTCCCTGAAAAAAAAAAATCATGGTGCAAGACCACTGTTTTAGAGGGCTTTGAAGGCTACAACTATGAGTCCGATTAGCTGTATCTTTCATGCGTTTTTTATCATCTTTAAAATCCTAAAAAAAAGAAAAGTTATTGTCCCTCATAATGATTGTGTACGATGGGTCTTAAAGGGGAACTGCACTTGTTTTGGAATTTTGTCCAAATGTGGGCAGAGTTGACTGAAATACATTGTTGATATTTAAAAAAGATAAAACTCTCATCCTGTTTTGTTTTTCTCTCAGTGACTCACTCGCTCAAGTATTTCCAAACTGTGTCCTCTCAAGTTACAAACTTCCCAGATTATGTGGTCGTGGCTTATATTGATGACGTTGAGATCGGTCACTATGACAGCAACACAAAGAAAGCAGAAGCCAAACAAGAATGGATGAAGAACTTTACAACAGTGGATCCAGAGCACTTTTTGTATCTGACACATTTCGGTATTCGCGATGAAGTGAAGGACAAAGAGGACTTGAAAAGTTTACAGAAGAGCTTCAACCACACTGAAGGTTTGTTCATAAATATTTGACGTACTGAAATAAAAACACATTACTGCACTGATACCTTGTCTGTGGGCATCCATAATGACATATAAAAGACACATGACTGACACTTAGAGGGCTCAAGTTATCAAAACTCACTTGTCTTGCATGTTGGCAGCTGCTGTAGGAGCCCTATTATTAATAGCCAAGTGAGCACTCAAAATGGCAGACAATGAGTTAATTCAAATCCCAGTTGGAAAAGAATGACTAATAACCTGTCATAACAACCAATTAAAGGGGAATAATATAAAGGGACGGTTAGGAGAGAGGAGGTAGTGTACACACAACTTAGGTTAGTACCAGGACCGAAATGTCGTCATTTTAGGGGCAAGGCCACTTGTCCTTTCGTGTTGTCAACCTTTTGAGGGCACGTGGGTTGATGGTGATTAAGCCTTACTCCATTTTATACACTTTGTGTTACTCTTCCAGGTCTTCACATTTACCAGAAGATGAAAGGCTGTGAATGGGATGATGAAACTGATGAAATCAAGAGTTGGAGACAGTCCAGTTATGATGGAGAAGATTTTCTAGCGTTAGACACCAAGACATGGACATGGACTGCAGCAAAACCACAAGCCGTCCCCATGAAACACAAGTTGGACCATGATCGAGATTTTATGAAGTACTTAAAGTTTGAACACAATAACATCTGCGTTCATAACTTGAAAAATTATCTGAACTTTGGTAGAGACGTCCTAATGAGAACAGGTAAACCACATGATGTATGCTGATAGCCCACCCCCTGTAGGAACATAAGTAACATTACAACCTACACTCTTTCCCATGCAGTGCTTCCAGAAGTGTTTCTCCTCCAGAAGACGCCGTCCTCTCCAGTCAGCTGCTTCGCGACAGGTTTCTACCCCAGCAGTGCGGCATTGTTTTGGAGGAAAGACGGCAAGGATCTCCACAAGAACGTGGTGCACGGAGAAATCCTGCCCAACCCTGATGGAACTTTCCAGATGACGGTGGATCTGAAAGTGGAGGTGACGGCCGAAGTGGAGGGCAAGTACGAATGTGTGTTTCAGCTGTCTGGTGTCAAAGAGGACCTGGTCACCAAGCTGGAGAGAAGAAGCATCCTGAGCAACGCAAGTGATGAAGGTGAGAAGGACACATTAAGTTGAAATATTACGTCCTCATATCAAGAATATTGGAGATATTTTATCAGGACTTCCACCATTATTGATCCATGTCACAAGAACAATGCTGGACATTGGATAGGATGCATGCAAAGTACTCATTCAGGTTTCCTCTTCCTGCTTTTTTGCTCTCAACAGACAACGTGAGACTTGCCTTCGTTGTCAAGGTGGCGGTCTTCATTGCAGTGATCCTCGCCATCATTGTCGTAGTCGTCATGCGTCACAAGAACAAACAAGGTGAGGGACACTTATTTTTCTGTGAGTTGGTGCTTTCCTCCAGGCTGCAAAGGTGCCAACAAACACTCCAAGATCCTCAGAGAGAGAGCACACACTCTCACATAGAAAGGTGATGTGAAGACAAAAGTCCAACTCATCTTGTCTGTCTTTCATTTCAGCCAACTATGATCCAGCTGGTAAGTCAATCATATTCTCTTTTCTTTGCGCCACCATAAACAAAGCAGGGTTGAAGTGGTGATGTGGACGTTTGTTACAAGTTTAGCCTGAAAGTCTTCACTTTGTCTTACTGGATAGTCGGGTTGGACATCTCTTTGTCATGGACAATTCCATATGCATCGAGATACATGGGTTACCATGCCATTCAATAACGTTATATTTAAAAACGGAATGAGTCGATACAGTTTATGAATGATTCCGTTCTATGGTTAACATTTGTTGATGGACACTTTCTTTTTTACACCACAAAAGAACAAAAGCATTCCTTCTTGTGCATACGCTCCTCCTCATGTTAGAAGATGAATAGTTAGGACCTTGGCACCAAGCGCTCAGACGAGATCTGTCCAAGCTAAGTCTAAGAGCATGAACTGATGAAAACTACTCTATTGAGAGGCCAAATGTCTTCTAAGACTATCGCGAGGCGTTCCCAGGCCAGCTGGGAGACAAAGACTGCGTTTCCATTGCAGTTTTTCGCAAAATAAAAGCGATATTTGTACAATTTCGACAAAGTACATTTGCGACTTGTAGGTGTTTCCATTAAAGTGTTTTGCATCATGAGCCTACTCATATGTCGCATCGACAAGAGATTCCATTTGGTGGGCAGCCCTGGCTCTCACATTTTTTTAAATATAAACTGTCTACTGATTGATAGTGTTGTGCAACACCCGGCCCATTAATCGATGAATCTAAAGATTCACAGGTGATTCTGATCGAATGAGGTGACTGCTACCGAATCGCTCACTTGTCAAACTGGATATCCACTCAAACCGGTTTATCGTTACCAACCCTACTGGATAGCAGAGGCGGAAGCTGGCGCCTTTGGAAGCTGATTGTTTTGGTTCTAGTGTTGGTTAATGTTAGGGCTGTCAAATTTAAAGGGATAGTAACGAGTTAACGCTAATTTCCTTTTACAGCACGTCCCATGTTGACAGTATTCAAAATTTGACAATTATCTGTCTCAGGAAGTGATTCTCAAGCTATCGTACGGCTCCATCTAGTAGTACACCAAAGAATCAACTAAACTGTAATGACGTGACGTGTTTTATTTTCCGATATTCAAACACAGTGTTACTGTTCAAACTGTGTGGAATGTTAGTGGCCAAACGTATTAAATATACTTGTTAAATAAAACCTTGTCCTTGTTTTTAATGAATACATAGACCTACTACGCTACTGTATTTTAATGCTGGTCATTACGGTGGTAACCAAGTGTTTTCTGAGGTGGTACTTAGTGAAAATAAGTTTGAGAACCACTGGTGTAAGATAGACGTATTAAAGCTAATAAACTATCTGTGATTAACCTTGATTAACTATGAGTTAACTATGGACAAAATGTGATGAATCCCAATTAAATATTAAATATAAATGTTAATCCTTTGATAGCCCTAATTGAAATGTAAATGATTCCATACCCTGCCCCGAGTCACGTGACCTGCTGACATGCAGGCAATGTAAATGTGTCACATATCTAACTTTTGACAGGAAGTAGAAGTGCACCACTCTGCTTCTTGATGTTTCTTAACCAATGGAGTCACACATCAAAGATCTGATACGAGTGAAGATGCACCTTCTAGATGTACAGTGGGGAACATGAGTATTTGATCCCCTACATTAGCATTCTGACTACCATAAAAGTTCTGGACTCTTCATACCTTTGTAAGGAAGTAAAGGTACAAAATGTGAGGCGTTGAGGTCACGGTGCGTTTGTGTTTGTCTGACAGCTGGTGACGATGGTACCGAGCACTCAGAGAACAAGATGGATGAAAGCTAAATGCGAGAGCAGCAGTCAGCACACAGTAAGTTTGCTCACATTAGGCCTTGGCGACTTAATCGGTTTTATCGAAAAATTTGACTTTTTTGTTGCAGACAATTTTAAAATATGTTTTGCCCCGAGGAGCTTCTTCCCTTCTTATTTCCTTCGCAGAGATTCACACCTAGCAAAAAACATGGCTAATGCTAACACTAACGAGAGCGAGACATTGTTCCAAAGAAAAGAAAAGTGTTGTCAGTAGTTGAGATTTGCGGCAACACACCTGGAACAACTGACTGCACGCTGCAACGTTTGTTCAAAAAATGCGGCAGCATAACAAACTTTTCCCTTTCTTTAAAAGTAGGAGTAAACATTTTAAATATATATATATATATATATATATTTTATTTAATTAAATCTGAGATTTTATTTTTAGGCCATATCGCCCAGGCCTAGCTCACATGGACCATTTATGCATCCAAACTAGTCTTTCAGCTAACATTTCCACTTGGATTCTTGTGCTGTCATCCTTTTCCTCCAGGATCTTTTGTGCACTGGGACACAGAGCGACCACTGAGGAGCGAGGTCACACTTGAAGACGAGAAGGAGATGTGCTTTGCTCATCATCAAACTGCTCCTTGTGTTATACGGTCTCTTTTTTTTTTATGTTTATGGCTTAGAAAACGAGTTATGTTCAAATGTTTTTGCTGCCTTTGTTGGGATCACTTGCACTTTAACACTTGGATACTTGTAATTATGTCTTTTCATTTTCGTACACAGCTCTGTAATTCATTGGCCCAACGCTATGCACCTCCCAAACACTAGGGGGTGATTCTAGCCATTTACCCTTTGTCAACCAAGAAGGAAGGAAATGCTACATGCTAATAGCAGTAACTGGTAGAAAATGGGTCAAATTGATAACATTACGTTCTACAGCTCTTACATACAGACGGTAAGTTAAAAAAGGAACAACTTTATTATTTATTACCAACGGTAAAGCCAGGATACATCATTGTGAGTTGTACTCTCACATAGGATGGCCAGATCTTTCTACTTGAAATTTGAGGCATTGGTACACTTTTATCCATGAAGCCATAATTGGGCTAATGACCTCTTACATTTGCAAGATAATAGCACAAAGAAATGTAAACTTGTAGGGCTGTGAATCTTTGGGCACCACACGATTCGATTCAGAATCGATTGTCGATTCAAAATGATTTTCGATTCAAAACCAATACTTTTTTTAATAACATTGGATGCTGATTCTATGATTCTATGACATTGCTTTATAAAATAGATAAACACTTCTGAACAATTTCTATATTACGTTAAAGAAAACTGGTTTTGTTTAATTAAATTCTACCCAAACATTTAATAAAGTCAAATACAAATAAGGTAAGATAGTATCCAACACTTTTCTAAAGTAAATCTGTACAGTAGATATGATCATCTACATCAACTATATGATTTGTGGATGGACAGAACAGATTGAAAAAAATTATAATAATTTAAATCCATTTTTGATGTTTTTGAATCGATTAAGAATCGTTACAAATTAGAATTGTGATCAATCTGAAAATCGAAATTCTCTCCGCTTGATTGAACTGCTGTTGCTTTCTGTTCCTTATGCTCGTACAGAACTGTGTAGAACATATTTGATGTTTTCTGCACCTTATGCTTGGAGTCTGTTGCAAAAGGACTGAAAATTGACCGAGTTGATTCGTATCCCCGACAGCTGTTCAAAACAACATCACAGGGTTTTTTCAGGTAAGCATTAAAATTCACTGAACGGATTTTGCGATAATTAAGGTCTTAAATGGCATTAAAAAGCATTACATTTGATATCCACAGGCATTAAAAAAATTTAATGCGGTAAAATTACAAATGCTGTTGGCTAAACTCAAGTCGGCGATTAAAGGCAGGCTAAAGGTGCCTAATTTTTTGGGCGTGACCCACAAAGCAACTTCTGCTGTCGCCACCACAACTGGCAGCTGCTGCTACCACTAAAGAAAAATACATCCCTGAATTAAACAATCTTGTGAGCCAATTTTAGTTCACTACAGAGTAACAGTTAATGTAAGCTGTTCAACTATTCAAGATTAATATTGTCAAATGCTTAGAATTGTGTCTATATAGACGATAGTACATTTTTGATTATATATAATAACTACCTGCAATAGGACACGGACATTAAATGTGTTTTAAGTGGCATTAAAATAGCATTCACTTAGATCTGCTGATACCTGCAGAAACCCTGTATGAAAGCCAGAGAGGAAACCTCATTTATTTGCAAGAGCTGCGAAGAACCTATTGGAATTGTTCCGTTTATTATTATTGCTGCTCCTGACCTAATGGAATTGTTCCGTTTTTTATTATTGCTGCTCCTGACCTATTGTAGTTTTTCCGTTTATTATTATTGGTGCTCCTGACCTATTGTAATTGTTCCGTTTATTATTATTCTAGCAAATTCGACACTTTTTCCAGGGCTTTAACATGCACAAAAACTCACCAATTTTGCGAGCACGTCAGGTCCAAAAAAATAATAATTCTATTTTGGAAATGAAAAAAAAAAATTTGCTTCTGCCACCAGTTTCATGTATCGTCATGAGATTTGGGGGAGACGGCTATCATGACAGGACACGTGAGAAAAGTCTCAGGAACTTCAATTAAAAAACAAAACAGGAAGTCGGCCATATTGGTTTACGTCAGCCACTTTGCGCAAAAACCAAGGGTCGTACTTTAACGAACTCCTTCAAGACGTTTTGATCAAAGAAGTTGAATTGAGCACTTTTGGACACCACACAGATGGGCGATAATTAATTACAAAGTTTGACAGACTTTGAAAGAGCTATCCATGCATTTGTGACGTCACGCCTGGATTACTGTAATTGGTTGTACGTAGGCCTGGATCAGAGCTCTCTCCAGAACTTGCAGAACTCTGCTGCTGGTCTTTTAACCAGATCTAAAGGACGTGAGCACATTACCCCCGTACTGGCTTCCCTTCATTGGCTCCCGATTACTTTTAGAGTTCATTTAAAAACTGTACTCATTGTTTTTAAATGCTTACACCAAGAAGCCCCCGCCCTATCAGAGGATATAGTTGTAGTAGTCAAGTTTGTGTAAAACTGTCAAAAAACCCAACAATCAAAATGATTTACGACCTCTAAACCTATCATTAACACTACTCAGTGGCCTAGTGGTTAGAGTGAGATCGGTAGGTTGTGAGTTCAAACCATACTTGCCAACCTTGAGGCCTCCGATACCGGGAGGTGGGGGGGTCGTTGTTGGGGGCGTGGTTAAGAGGGGAATATATTTAAGCTAGAATTCACCAACTCAAGTATTTCATATGTATATATATATATATATATATATATATATATATATATATATATATATATATGTATGAAATACTTGACTTTCAGTGAATTCTAGCTATATATATATATATATATATATATATATATATATATATATATATATATATATATATATATATATATATATATATATATATATATATATATATATATATATATATATATATATATATATATTTTATTATACATATAAATAAAAGAAATACTTGAATTTCAGTGTTCTGGAGGCTATCCAGTAGATGGCAGTATTGTCCTGTTTAAGAGTGTCACAACATTGCTATGTACGGCAGACGAACTGCTTTACGGTAGACTAAACGTGACTGCTGTTGTTGTGTGTTGTTACCGCGCTGGGAGGACGTTAAAGAAACTCCCTAACAATAAATCCACATAAGAAACCAAGAACTCGCCCTCGATCATTCTACAGTTATGACGTCATTGGGAAGGCAAGCTGTTTATATTGTGGGAAAGCGGACGTGAGAACAGGCTGTCCCCACTCAGGTCCGTATTGAGCTGGAGGGGGCGTGGCCTCCAGCTCCGGCTGAATACCGGGAGTTTGTCGGGAGAACATTTCTGCCGGGAGGTTATCGGGAGAGGCGCTGAATACTGGGAGTCTCCCGGTAAAAACGGGAGGGTTGGCAAGTATGGTTCAAACCCCGGCCGAGTCATACCAAAGACTATAAAAATGGGACCCATTACCTCCCTGCTTGGCACTCAGCATTAAGGGTTGGAATTGGGGGTTAAATCACCAAAAATGATTCCCAAGGGGTGAAATGCAGAGGACAAATTTCACCACACCTAGTGTGTGTGTGACAATCATTGGTACTTTAACTTAACTTTAACTTAATGTGCATGTAAAAACCATATGTATACACCAGGGGTGGGCAATTAATTTTCACCGGGGGCCGCATAAGCAACCCGAGCACTGCTGGAGGGCCACACGACAATATTTCAATTAAATTTTGCTCAATATTATTTTTGATATACCGTAAGATAAATAATAATGATGATAATAATAATAATAATAATTAATAATAATAATAATAATTTAATTGAACCTCACTTAACTTTATACAAAAGCAGATTGCTTTTGATGGTCACTTTATCCTGCATTGTCCAACATTTTTCCCCATCAGATTTGGACAACCATCTGTTGTTAAAAATAGTTTTTAATCATATTTATTTTATATTGTTTTTTATATTGGTTTTATATGTAATTGTTTTTTCTTTTTATTCAGTCATTGGTGGAGCTAAGGATAATATTTGAATATTGTTTTTAATATTGTTGTGCAGCACTTTGGAAACATTTTGTTGTTTAAATGTGCTATATAAATAAAGTGGATTGGATTGGATTGTCACACCTGCCAGCTTGTCCCATTTCAGTCCTAACATGTCCAAACACGCATTTACCTATGTGAACAAGTCATTACCTGTGGTTGTCTCTTTAATTGACTGCATGGCTGCCAGCTACTCCGTGATTTGAAAGTCTGCAGTTATCCCACGTAAGAAGAAGAGCAGCTGGAGGTGTCACGTACATCAGAGTTCTCATCCAAAGTTAGCGAAAAACAGTCCATGTCTCCGGGCATATCAGCGCAACAGAGTCCAATAAGCACTCCTTAATAAACTCTCCGTCAGAAAACGCCTTACTTTTTCTGGCGCTTTTGTGAGAAATGACGAAACTTGTCCTGACGGCTGCATCTCTGGGGGTGTGAAATATGGCACAAAGTCCTTGTTGGGTTTGCAGTTTTACCATCAACGCATCGGCCTCCCTCGCGCGCGCTTCATCAGACACATTCCCATATTTTCCCTCGTGCTTCGTCGTGTAGTGGCGATTAAAATGATATTCTTTAAACACAGCAACCTGTGTACCACAAATTAAGCACACGGCTTTACCATTAATTTATGTAAAGAAATACTTGCCAGTCCAAAACACGCCATTCGTCATCCAACTTTTCTTTTTTTAGCATCTCATCACTTGTCGCTGTGCACCTGCACTCACAGGTTCCCCCCGGACATATGGCATAAATAACACATTTCAAAATAAAAGCAGCACAGTTGTATTGCGCGCACGACATAGATGTTTTTTAAACTTTATTTTGTAATTTGTTATTGCGCCGTTCAATTCACTCACAATCGCACACGCGCATACGTCCACACGGAAGTAATACAAATAACGCTTTTCAAAACAAAAGCAGCACCGTTGTATTGCACACTCGACATAGATACTTTTTGAAATTTATTTTGAAATTTTTGATTGGCCTCACGCGGGCCGGACAGGGATGCGCAAAGGGCCGGATGCGGCACGCGGGCCGTACAATGCCTAGGTCTGGTATATACCATACTCACTATTCTCAGTACCTTCATGGATTGAATGTTTTCCTAGAACAACAATATTACAAACTTGGATAGTTTAAGATGTTTTCATATTTCTAGTATTTTACAATTTTTAAGTTTGTATTATTATTATTATTATTTGGTATCAATATGCTATAGTAAGCTGTGGAGTCCCCCAAGGTTCTTGTTTGCGGATGACTCGGCCCTGCTGGTATCAGACAGGGACAAGTCACAGGTGGAGAAAATCCTCAGTGCTGAACTCTGTAGAACTTGCACCTGGCTCGCTGACAACAAGCTATCCATCCACTTGGGTAAAACAGAATCCATCCTGTTTGGGTCCCACATCAACCTTAAGAAAGTCAGTAACTTCACCATAAAAGTGGGTGACATTGTTATCACCAGGAAAGATGAGGTCACCTACCTAGGTTCCATTCTAGAGGCTAATCTTTCCTGTGATAAAATGGCAACCAAGGTAATCAAAAAGGTCAACCAACGAACGAGATTTCTCTATAGAATCTCCTCTCTGGTCAACAAAAGCACCATGAGGATTCTGGCGGGAACTCTCGTTCAACCCTTTTTCGATTACGCATGCACCTCCTGGTACCCTAGCACCTCCAAAACCCTCAAATCTAAACTCCAAACATCTCAGAACAAGCTAGTCAGGTTACTTCTAGACCTCCACCCCAGATCCCACCTCACTCCTACCCACTTCTCCAAAGTGGGCTGGCTCAGGGTGGAGGACAGAGTAAAACAACTTGCACTGAGCCTAGTCTATAAAATCAGCTACACCTCCCTGATACCGAAGTACATGTCAAACTACTTCCTTAACGTAAATGACCGCCATAACCACAACACCAGGGGGTGCTCCACTAACCACGTTAAACCCAGATTCCGATCTAACAAAGGTCTTAACTCATTCTCTTTCTATGCCACATCAATGTGGAATGCGCTCCCTGCAGGTATAAAAGAAAGGGCATCTCTATCCTCCTTCAAAACCGCAATACAAGTTCACCTCCAGGCAGCTACAACCCTAAACTAACACCCTCCCCGGATTGTTAATAATCAAATGTAAACAATCAAATGTAAACAATCAAATGCAGATTCTCTCTCTCTCTCTCTCTCTCTCTCTCTCTCTCTCTCTCTCTCTTTCTCTCTCTCTCTCTCTCTGTCTCTCTCTCGCTCTCTCTCTCGCTCTCTCTCCCCTACTTGCTGTCCATATCCTACCAAGTCAGACCTACACTGTTCCAATATCCATTTCTCTGTTCTAAATTGTTGATGACTGATGATAACAACCAAACCTAACCCCCACCCCGGATTGTAAATAATTCAATGTGATTATCTTGTGTGATGACTGTATTATGATGATATTATATATCTGATAGTATATATCTGTATCATGAATCAATTTAAGTGGACCCCGACTTAAACAAGTTGAAAAACGTATTCGGGTGTTACCATTTAGTGGTCAATTGTGCGGAATATGTACTTCACTGTGCAACCTACTAATAAAAGTCTCAATCAATCAATCATATGCCTAAGAGCTGTATGTTTCCAACATTTCACTATTGAATACATTCATAATTTTAGGGTGATTGCACACCCATTCATGAAAGTAAAAGTTCCTCTTTGTACCTATTTTAACTACTACAAAACTATCTACAGTATCTATTTTAAAAAGTAATAAACAAGGAAATAAGTTACTGTAGAGATAAGCTTTTCTTTGCTTTTAAACACCTACATTTTACATAGAATATGTCATATTTTTTCAACACTAGTTTTAACAATACTGTAAATAATATTACATATGACACAAATATGATTTTTTTCCCAATTAGTTTTTTTTTTTTCTACATTATATATTAAAACAGATGTCATACTATAAATATTTGAACAACTAGATGTTATTTGGATATTCATTTACAAAATGATTGTACATTGTAACTAAGGTATGTTCTTTTATAGACTAAAATATCATTTTAATGGTTTATCTTAATTTTTACACTTTGAAGTTTTAAACAACTACACAACCAATGTTGTTCTTTAAAGCTGCATACATATCATTTTACTAGCATAAAAATACGATAGTCATGTCATCGATAATATAATATAATAATAGATAAAATAACTACTGCGTAAGCCTAACTTTGTTTCTTATTCACTGACTCTTAAGCACATTTCTTAAACGCTAACTTTTTTTTGACTGTTTATCAATGTGGTGCATAATTCTTAACCCCTTCATAAGTTGGAAATGTTTTTTTTTTTTTTTAACCAGACTGTTTTTGAGTACCACATCTCTGTAAACTTTCTTAGTGGCTAACATTTTTTTCTTCATAAGTTGGAAATATTTTTTCCAACCTATTAGTTTTGAATGTTGTCATCGTTGTACACTTTCTTAAACCTAACATTTTTGTTTGTATTATTTTTCAGTCCCTGCATGTTTTTCTTTCAAAAATGTTTTATTTTTATACTAACACAAATAAAATCTTTAACCCTAACCCTAACTTTTTTTCTTATTCACTCATATTTATGCACATCCCTAAATGCTAACCTTTTTTTGTTTTATTTTTTCTTAGTCACATACAGTACCTTCATGCACATCCTTAAATGCTAAGCCAAACCATTGTCTGTTTCATAAAGTAGTAATTTGAATCTTTGTTCATATTCATAACCCTTCTTTCATTCATAAAGTAGTGATTAGAATTTTTAAGATGCTTTTGATCCGGGACAATCCAATTCACGATTTGAGAGTCTCTCACATATGAACAAACTGAACTACCACAACATTTATTAGAAAGCAATATGTTATGTACGCCTACCTGTAACTTTATTAAAAGTTTGATCCTGAACACATTCACGTAAGAGACTAGACGTATAAGATTTCATGGGATTTAGCGATTAGGAGTGACAGATTGTTTGGTAAACGTATAGCATGTTCTATATGTTATAGTTATTTGAATGACTCTTACCATAATATGTTACGTTAACATACCAGTTGGTTATTTATGCCTCATATAACGTACACTTATTCAGCCTGTTGTTCACTATTCTTTATTTATTTTAAATTGCCTTTCAAATGTCTATTCTTGGTGTTGGATTTTATCAAATAAATTTCCCCCAAAAATGCGACTTATACTCCAGTGCGACTTATATATGTTTGTTTCCTTCTTTATTATGCATTTTCGGCCGGTGCGACTTATACTCCAGAGCGACTTATACTCCGAAAAATACGGTAGTGTATGTCCTTCGCTATGTGGTAGGTTACTGCGGACGTTATCTCCTTCTGTTGTTGACTATTTGTTTCATACGGTGTTGATGTGGAAATGGTTGATTGGGCATTTTGTTGGGTGTGGCACTGCCCGGAGATGTTGACATGCGGAGTTTCAAGCACTCTTCATTCTCTAGTGGGTGACCTTTCAAATGATGGTTCTTAACAGGAAGTGGGCGGAGCAATCTGCCGAAAAGGAAATTAAACATGCTGAACCCAACAATCAATTTAGAGAAAATAAAATAAAAACAATATCAACAAATAAGGAATTTTGGCTCCAACAAGTAGATTGCACAGTACAGTACATATTCCGTACAACTGACCACTAAATGGTAACACCGGAATAGGTTTTTCAACTTGTCCACGTTAATCAATTCAATTCAAGAAAAGACTTTGAAGCTTAGGGAAGGCTATGCAGAACGAAACTAAAACTGAACTGGCTGCAAAGTAAACAAAAACAGAATGCTGGACAACAGCAAAGACTTGCTGTGGAATGAAGACGGCGTCCACAATGTACATCCGAACATGACATGACAAACAACAATGTCCCCACAAAGTACATGCGGGAAATATCGCTCAAAGGAAGACATGAAACTGCTACAGGAAAATACCAAAAAAAGAGAAAAAGCCACCAAAATAGGAGCGCAAGACAAGAACTAAAACACTACACACAGGAAAACACCAAAAAACTCACGGCGTGATGTGACAGGTGGTGACAGTACACCTACTTTGAGACAAGAGCTACAGTGAGGTTGAATTCATATCCAACAATTGCGAGAACGACTTTTTATTGTCAATATCGGCTACTGAGTTTCGTTTTTTTTTTTATGATTTCTGCTGGTGGTGTGCCTCAGGATTTTTTTCAATGAAAAAAATGTGCCTTGGCTCATAAAAGGTGTAGATCAGTGTTTGTCAACCTTTTTTGAGGCAAGGCACGTTTTTTTTCATAAAAAATTCCAGAGGCACAGCACCAGCAGAAAACGTTAAAAAAATGAAACTCCACCAGGTCGTCGTGCCTTATTTTGAGTTTGTTGGTGTTTTCCTGTGTGTAGTGCTTTAGTTTTTGTCTTGCGCTGTTATTTTGGTGGCCCTTCCTGTTTTGTCTGTGTTTTCCTGTAGCAGTTTCATGCCTTCCTTTGAGCGCCATTCCCCCGCACCTGCTTTGTGTTAGCAAGCAAGGCTATTTACGTTGTTGCTATCCTTCTTTGTGTGGACATTGTTGATTGTCATGTCATGTACAGATGTACTTTGTGGACGCCGTAAGTTTTTGCTGTCGTCCAGCATTCTGTTTCTGTTAACTTTGTAGCCAGTTCAGTTTGACTTGTGCTTTGCATAGCCATTCCTATGCTTCATTGCCTTTTCCTTCTGTTCATTTTTTGGTTTAAGCATTATACACGTTTTTACCTGCATATTGTGATCACAACAAACCATCCTCGGCTCACCCGACACATTCCGACTTTTACAAAGCAATGAACTACCTGCTGCCACCTACAGACATGGAGTATTACGTGGTTACCCTGCTGAGCTCTACACAGCACAGACACTACGCAACGGCACATTATTTGCAGATTATAATTATTGATTTGAAAAAAATATTTTTGGGACCAATTAGGTGAAGTTGCATAATTTCCCACGGCACACCAGACAATATCTCACGTGTGCGCCGCGGCACAGTGGTTGAAAAACAATGGTGTAGATCGGGGGTCAGCAACCCGCGGCTCTAGAGCCGCATGCGGCTCTTTAGCGCCACCCTAGTGGCTCCCTGGACCTCTTTCAGAGATGTGTGAAAATGGAAAAATATTTGTAGTTTTAGTATATTTTCTGTAGGAGGACAAACATGACACAAACCTCCCTAATTGTTAGAAATCCCAGTCTTTATATTAAACATGATTCTCTGATGAGAGTATTTGGCAAGCACGTTTTGTCTTACTAATTTCAGCGATCCTTGAACTCATCGTAGTTTGTTTACATGTACAACTTTCTCTGACGCTGCCACAGAATGACGTGTTTTATGCCACTCCTTCTTTGTCTCATTTTGTCCACCAAACATTTTATGCTGTGCGTGAATGCAAAAAGGTGAGCTTTGTTGATTTTATTGATATGCTGGAGTGCTTATCAGGCATATTTGGTCAGTGCATGACAACAAGCTAATCGATGCTAACATGCTATTTAGGCTAGCTGTATGTACATATTGCATCATTATGCCTCGTTTGTAGGTATATTTTTAATTTCCTTTACTTATGTCCTCTTTGTATTTCATTTATATTTGCATGTCTCATGACACATTATCTGTATGTAATATTGGCTGCATTTCTCATAGTTCTTTGTGCGCCATGTTGTTCCAGACCACAGCAAACGTTACCCAGCTTGCAAAGATTGTAATGAATCCATTAGAAGACAGCCTGTCGTTTCCTTAAACTGGGACACACATCTATACCTTTGGCCATTCTGAGCCAGTAATTTCCAGAATGTATCTCATCCTGTGAGAAGCCTCCAGTTCTCAAACAATGGCAATAAAACTATTCTGATTCTGATTCTGATTCTGATTCTGATTTTGCTAAGGATTTCCAAAGTTGCAAAAATGTGTGGAATAAAAATTAAAAACGAAGATTTGCGTCAGCCTTTGATAGTAGGCTGATATAGCTAATATAGACACTTACATCATGTGTTGCCTTCATTATAACACTTATATAAGGCTTTTAATTTTTTGCGGCTCCAGACAGATTATTTTTTTGTATTTTTGGTCCAATATGGCTCTTTCAACATTTTGGGTTGCCGACCCCTGGTGAAGATAATGCGGCGTTGCTGCTAGGACGTTTGTTAGCGTCTGGCAACCCTGCTAGTGGGCGGAGCCAGTAGGTGACAGTCAGGTACAGGAAGGAAGGCAGGGAAGAGAACCGCCAACTTGTTTCTTCGAATCAAGAACCCAGCCGAACTTTGGGCTCAGGTGAGAACCTGTTGTCACTTTGTGTTTTTTACTTTCACTTTGCGCCGTCAAAGTGGCGTCTCGTTTGGTTGTTTCCTCATTCCTGTCGTCCACAGTCTTAGTTTTTCTTTTACTTGTTAGAGTGACTTATCCCACCCCTTTTTAGGCGTGTACAATCCCCTCAAAGACACATATAAAGCGGCTAACAACACAATCCTAAACAACAAATGGCGGTATTGTCATGGCTAATTTAGCATGTTGCTAGCTAGTCCACACAGGAAGTGACTTGTTGGGGAATTTCAATCAAATGTCGCGCAAACTGGGCGGGTTCAAACCGCAACTTTAACTTTGATTGACAGGTGCAGTTGCCATGGTAACCGGCGCACTCGTTCAAGAAGGCACATAAATTACGTATTGGATAGAAACAACCATAGACATCTTATAAGGGTACGCAGCATGGAGCGCTACAGCCTACTGGCGCTGACGAGACGCGGGGCCGCCATCTTGGAGTGGTGATCCGCTCCACTCTGTGCAATTCATTTGGCAGGAGCAATGAACTGTCAGCGCATTTAATTCATTTTACCTCACTGAATACCACTGATTTTCACGCGCTTTTTTGTCATATGTGTAGCTATGATAAAGGACACATGTTTTGGCGTGTTTTACTATTCATAGTTTGCTTAACAGTCATAGAATATTCTGGGGCGGCGTGGCGAAGTTGGTAGAGTGGCCGTGCCAGCAATCGGAGGGTTGCTGGTTACTGGGGTTCAATCCCCACCTTCTACCATCCTAGTCACGTCCGTTGTGTCCTTGGGCAAGACACTTCACCCTTGCTCCTGATGGCTGCTGGTTAGCGCCTTGCATGGCAGCTCCCGCCATCAGTGTGTGAATGTGTGTGTGAATGGGTGAATGTGGAAATACTGTCAAAGCGCTATGAGTACCTTGAAGGTAGAAAAGCGCTATACAAGTATAACCCATTTATCATTTATTTAACTCTCAACTTCTCAACTCCTTGGGCAAGACACTTCACCCTTGCTCCTGATGGCTGCTGGTTAGCGCCTTGCATGGCAGCTCCCGCCATCAGTGTGTGAATGGATGAATGTGTAAATACTGTCAAAGCGCTTTGAGTACCTTGAAGGTAGAAAAGCGCTATACAAGTATAACCCATTTATCATTTATCAACTCTGTGGTATTATTCTTTTCACAAAATACAACCAATAGAACGTTAATGTTAAATCTTACTTGTGAAAAGTAATCCCCCGATTCCTATTTTCAACAGTGCGCTCATTTGAGCAGGAAAACTCTGAACAACAGCCCGGCATCTTTGTTTTCTACCTGTCAACTGTCAGTTTAGGCTGCTTGCCGGCTCCTCGTCACCACTTCAAGATGGCGGCTGAATTTCTCGCGTCACAGTAGCCAATGCTGCGTCTACTTATAAGATGTCTATGGAAACAACGCCTTGGTGAAATAACTTTGTTTGTTAAACGGACAGGAAGTCGGTGTGGTCACGTGATAGATGTGAAACATGCAAAGTGGAACTTTATTGTGAAATGTGTTTCATGGTGCATTTGCATTGCATTGTTGCACGTTTTTGTCCTATTTGATAATTGTCTAAATGGAATAACTAATGTGAACGAGTCATATTTTCCTTTATTTGGATTGAAGTAACAATGTTTCCTATAATATTAACAAATAATGAAAATATTAATGGTTTGGTTAAGAAGTCTTAAACACGGGCTTGCTGATGTACTGCGGGGAAGTGGTGGGTTGTGTAGGTCAGTGTTCATCAACCTTTTCTGAGCCAAGGCCCATGTTTTTCATTGAAGACATCCGGAGGAACACCGCCAGCAGAAAACATTAAAAAATGAAACTCATCAGCTGATATTGACAAGAAAAAGTCATCCTCACAGTGTTGGATATGAATTCAAACCATAACCAAGCATGCATCAATATAGCTCTTGTCTCTAAGTACTGTCACGACCTGTCACATCACACCGTGACTTATTTGGAGTTTTTTTGGTGTCTTCCTCTGTGTAGTGTTTTAGTTCTTGTCTTGCGCTGCTATTTTAATGACATTTCCTCTTTTGTTGGTATTTTTCTGTAGCAGTTTCATGTCTTCCTTAAGCGCTATTCCCCGCACCCGCTTTGTTTTACCAATCAAGACTATTTAAGTTGTCACTGTCCTTCTTTGTGTGGACATTGTTGATTGTCATGTCATGTTCGGATGTACTTAGTGGACGCCGTTTGCTCCAAACGCTGTAAGTCTTTGCTGTCGTCCAGCATTCTGTTTTTGTTGACTTTGCAGCCAGTTCAGTTTTAGTTTTGATTCCCTAAGCTTCAATGCCTTTTCTTAGCGGCACTCACCTTTTGTTGATTTTTGGTTTAAGCATTAGATACCGTTTTACCTGCACAATGCCTCCCGCTGTCGTCGTGTATTACATGGTTACTCTGCCGAGCTCGAGACAGCACCGACACTCAGCCACGGCACATTTGCGGATTACAATTATTGGTTTGCAAAGAATATTTTTTATCCAAATAGGTGAAATTACATCATCTCCCACGGCACACCAGACTGTATCTCACGGCACACTAGTTTGCCGCGGCACAGTCGTTGAAAAACACTGGTGTAGGTTATGCAAATACATCCTTTTAATACTGAATTAATCCAGGAGAATTTAACACAGTACCTACAGGACTAGGGATGGGTACCGTTCACATTTGAACAGATATGGTACCAGGGAATCGACACCCGTACGCAATGGTACTATTTTTTTTGTACTTTTGTGTGTGTTAATAAATATTACTTGTTTTGATAATAAAATCTATTTTTTTATTGCAACATTTAAAAATGAGCTAACTATGATAACTGCTGTCTAGTTGTCTTATTACCACATTTTGCCGTCTCATTTGCAAGTATGACATTAAGTCACAACTGCAAGTTCAAGATGTTAGATGGCAGTAGTGTATAGTTAATGATGTTTTGTTTTTTGATGCGCCCCCAGAAAGTGTTAATACTGTAAGTATTGTACTTCACCAGCTGTTTGATTGTAACCTGCATCGTAGTTGTAGTTTTTATTAACAAATTCTGGAGGTGTTGATATCGCCATGTACATTTTTGGTCGGTGCCAAAAAAACGTACTGGGTTCAGTACCCGCTCCTATTTGGGACCAGTTTACCTCAAAACAAAATGTTATGTAATATACCAAAGTTTAATCACATGCTTAGTTACACAGTTTAACTCCGAAAAAGAGTAAGTGAAAAGCAGAACTTACTTAATCCAATGTCATTAGGTTAAAGCTAATAGTTTGTTCACTTTCTTGTGTTAAACATCCATCCATCCAATTTATACCGCTTGTCCCTAAACATGTACCAGTTAAACACTTTTGATAGTCAAATTAAAATGTGAAATAAAGTAGTACAACATTAATTGAATTTGTATATCATAGGGATGTAAGGTTTAGCAAAATTCATAACACTCATAATGTGACCAGAATTATCACGGTTATCATTATCATCACGGCATTGTTGAATGTGAAGAAATACTTATACGCACAATGAAATCTTTGGACCCACAATATACTTTTTTTGCAGAAGAAACAATAAATATTGTTCTTAAGAGACATGTTGTTTTTATTTGAGGGTTTAAATATGGTTATCTCCTCCTGTTCTAATTTGTAAAAGTTTTATAGTGTTTGTAATGATAGTGATTAGCATTTAAAGGCCTACTGAAATGAATTTTTTTTATTTAAACGGGTATAGCAGATCCATTCTATGTGTCATACTTGATCATTTCGCGATATTGCCATCGAAGATAAAGTTCGCAACTTTTGGTCGCTGTTAAAAAAAAGCCTTACCTGTACCGGAAGTAGCGTGACGTCAAAGATTGAAAGGCTCCTCACATTTCCCCATTGTTTTCAATGCAGCGAGAGCGATTCGGACCCAGAAAGCGACAATTACCCCATTAATTTGAGCCAGGATGAACGATTTGTGGATGAGGAACGTGAGAGTGAAGGACTAGAGTGCAGTGCAGGACGCATCTTTTTTCGCTCTGACCGTAACTTAGGTACAAGCTGGCTCATTGGATTCCACACTCTCTCCTTTTTCTATTGTGGATCACAGATTTGTATTTTAAACCACCTCGGATACTATATCCTCTTGAAAATGAGAGTCGAGAACACGAAATGGACATTCACAGTGACTTTTATCTCCACGACAATACATCGGCGAAACACTTTACCTACGGAACTAACGTGATAGCATCGGGCTTAAATGCAGATAGAAACAAAAGAAATAAACCCCTGACTGGAAGGATAGACAGAAAATCAACAATACTATTAAACCATGGACATGTAACTACATGGTTAATGCTTTCCAGGCTGGCGAAGGTTAACAATGCTGTTGCTAACGACGCCAACGAAGCTAACTTAGCAACCGGACCTCACAGAGCTATGCTAAAAACATTAGCTCTCCACCTACGCCAGCCAGCCTTTATCTGCTCATCAACACCCGTGCTCACCTGCGTTCCAGCGATCGACGGTGCGACGAAGGACTTCACCCGATCAGGAGACGTAGGAAGTCAAGGTGAGGTCACCGGCTAGCGCGTCTGCTCTCCAACAAAGTCCTCCGGTTGTGTTGCTGTAGTCCGCCGCCGCTGCTAATACACCGATCCCACCTACAACTTTCTTCTTTGCAGCCTTCATTGTTCATTAAACAAATTGCAAAAGATTCACCATCACAGATGTCCAGAATACTGTGGAATTATGAAATGAAAACAGAGCTTTTTGTATAGGATTCTACGGGGTACCAATACTTCCGTTTAACTGACTACGTCACGCGCATACGTCATCATACCGAGACGTTTCAGCCGGATATTTCCCGGGAAATTTAAAATTGCACTTTATAAATTAACCCTGCCGTATTGGCATGTGTTGCAATGTTAAGATTTCGTCATTGATATATAAACTATCAGACTGCGTGGTCGGTAGTAGTGGGTTTCAGTAGGCCTTTAAATGGTCATATGAAGAAACAAGCTAGTATTATTCTACATTGTGTGTAACTACACTGGGGGTACACAATTGGTGTCTTGGCCACTGTCCCGTTTGGCCTACCGCTTAGAGTGTCCGCCCTGAGATGGGTAGGTTGTGAGTTCAAACCCCGGCCGAGTCATACCAACGACTATAAAAATGGGACCCATTACCTCCCTGCTTGGCACTCAGCATTAAGGGTTGGAATTGGGGGTTAAATCACCAAAATGATTCCCGGGCGCGGCCACCGCTGGTGCTTACTGCTCCCCTCACCTCCCAGGGGGTGAACAAGGGAATGGGTCAAATGCAGAGGACAAATTTCACTACACCTAGTGTGTGTGTGACAATCATTGATACTTTAACTTTAACTTTAAATACAGCAACCCTGTCTTTCTTAGCTTGAAAAAGGACAAATCCGGCCTTTTGGGTTGTCAAGTTGTACAATTAACTGAACTATGTGCCGAGGACATCGATTCAAGTGCAATGTACGGGTATCTTGCTTGTTAAATTGGCAGACAAGTTCACCCATGGCGTACAACAAAAGCGGTGGTAGAGTAAGCTGTCTTGCTCCTGCTTAACTGTCTTTAATTATAACAGTAATTCAGTACAGTATGAGTAATTTGGAAATGTTATCTTCGGCCTATTTACTGTTGCGTAGATGTCCTAATGATTAGCCTGCAGACGTATTTTTACCGGAGAAAATGGAACCACTGGGTTTACAAACATGTTTTGTTGTCTACCGCGGCAAAGGTGAAGAGCGTCCATACCATATGTCTCTTCTTTCTTCCAGGTGTAGAAGACATATTGTTTTGAGGTGTGTTACAATACAGTTTTGTTTCCCAGTGAAAAATCAAGACCATGCCTTACAAAGACAGTAGTTCTGATTGGATCATCTCTGTGATTTACCCTCCCACATGCAACTGTGATTGGATAGATTCCTAACTGGTCTCACCCGCCTGCAGGGAAAATTGAACATGATTAGATTTTATCTCGTTTTTATTCGTTGACTAAATCGTCAATTAACTTCGTCATTGTTTTACTCAACGTGCATTTGGTTTTGATTGGTTATCGTTAGGGATGATGTTTGTTAAGAAATTATCGATTTCGATGCCATTATCGGATCCTCTTATCGAACCGATTCGTTACCGATTCTCTTATCGAATCCAGATAGGTTGTCGTATGTGGGAAAAAACACACAATACTTGGTTTGACAAAAGCTCACTTTTATTTTTTTAGGAAAAAAATCAAGTAAAATAAATAAATAAATATTGACTGTTCTTATCCCCCCCCAAAAAATGTAATAAAATAAATAAATATCAAGATTCAAGATGCTTTATTGTTGTCCATTCTTTAACATGTACAAGACACATAAGAACTGAAATTTCATTTTCGGCACAGTCCCACTAAGAGCAGACATACGTTACAAGGGGACAAGACGGGACCGCCAACGGATCAGCCACTTACGGCGCTCCTTAAAAAAGGTGGGAAAAAGGTGACATTGGGAAAGGGGGAAGAGTAAAAAAATAAATAAAATAAAAAATAACTAAATATCAGTCTAAGGCTGGACCCTCGGGAGGGGTCCAGGCTGAGTCCGAGGAAAAAACCTCACATAGCATGGCACACATAAACATGATACATGTAATCTCAACAACTCGCAACAGAGGGGGGGATTTGGGGTCCTGGAGGCCGGCTGCCGCTATATAGCGCTACTAGCCATCCACAACCCCGGAGGAATTAAGCAGTGGTGAAGGCGTTGATTGGGGGAGGGGCGGGTGCGTGCATGTATGCCCAATTAACTTGGGTGAGATGTTGAAATGTTTTTGTGGACTGGGACCAGGTGTTATTGGAAAAAAAGGAAGGTCAAAATCGTCCATCGTTATTGACTGTTAATGCCTCTTTAATTGGGCTACCTAAGAAAAATACATGCAGGGAAAATCCTGCATTCATTTGTATTGTACAGCACTTTACATTTGAAACAAATCTCAGAGTTATGGTGTTCTTTACTTTTTGCTCCATTACATGTCAGCAAAATACAATTCTTAACCTACTTGTATTCGTCTGTGTTCACCAAGTTGAAGGGGAGGAGATTTTTCACCATCATTCTCGTTAGCTTGCGTGTATTGTTGTTACTCTCTGCGCTCTGCGTTATACCTCGCTAGGGTAAATGGGTTAACGCTCTGTTCTACAGAGCAAACACTGCCCTGGTCACTCTGGCTGTCATCATCTAAAATAGGATAACGTTAACATTATCTTAAAATGGTAAATGGGTTGTACTTGTATAGCGCTTTTCTACCTTTTTAAGGAACTCAAAGTGCTTTGACACTATTTCCACATTCACCCATTCACACACACACATTCACACACTTAATTCACATCTTGCAAGCACTAGTTTATTAGACAGACCTGCTAACTCTGGAGTGGTGTAGGCTACAAGATACCGTTAACGTTATCAGACACATACAAAAAGACTAACGTTACCGTTAGCCACTGACTATGCTTAGGTAACGTTAGTCGAGCTAACATTACTGCAGTCCTGGTTGACATAAGAGGTAACGTTATTTTAGCCTAAAGGCTACAAGTGAGCAGATATGGAAATTCACCTGCAACAGTTAACGTTAGTTACTTACCGGCATTATCACTGGGACTGCAGGTTGAAGCAGAGGAAGAGGGGCGTGCTTCGTCATCTCTGTCGCTGCTTCTCCATGTGTCGAAGACACAACACGTTTCTCTAACCTTCAGGTTATGTACGGCCTGAACATGTTTCAACATGTTTGTTGTACTGCTCCCCTTACAGGAAAGCGAAGCCTGGCAATAATTGCAGATAGCCGTTTCCTCGTCGTATTTCTTAGTAAAGTGAAGCCATGCCTTGGAGCGTTTTTTCCGGTCCATTGTTGTTGCTGCTTCTGTATCTGCCGCCGAATGACTGAGCTACGTCATTTCCTGTGACATGCCACAGGACATTTCCTGTGTCACGATATTCGTTCCCAGGGATTCGAATAAAGAACCAAATCTTTTTCTTTACTATAGTGGCTTCGATAACGGGAACCTTTTCTCAAAAAGGGATTCGAATCCATGGAATCGGTTCTTTTCTTATCGAACAATCGGGAGAACCGGTTTTTCGAACATCATCCCTAGTTATCGTCCTATTTTAGTCACGGAAAATTGGTCTTTGACGATAATTTAAACGGACATTTTTAGTCAACAAAATGAACACTGATAAGGGCCACGGACAGAAAAGGCTAACTGTCCAAAAGATGTTTTTCTAAGACAAACCAGTTTGTTTTCAGCGGAATCGAGTGCCTAAGCAAAGAATCCCATGCGTTGGTGACTCAGTCTCGTCGTGTTTTTAAAACACTGCATGAGTACGATTCGGTCTTAGTCAGACCTTTTGTAATGGATTACTCATGAAAACTGAGTTACTGTACAAGCTTGCTGACAAACAGGAGGGGCTGGCTTGTTCAAACACTTACATAATAGTTTTAGAAGACACAAGTTGATCAGATGTTCAAAAATAAGTATGTTTAACTTCGACAGAACTTGGCAAATGGTGTCTTCCAATAGGTTTTCTATCAAGACTCTTCAGTGCTTTGTTGTAAATCATTCTTAACGGTTTTGGTTGGTGGGGCTATTGGAGAAGGAGATTTTACAATAGCTCAGACTGATGAGAGAATATCATGCATAAAACATTTGCAGCATTAATCATTCAATGATGATCTTGAAACTACAGAAATTTGGTTTTGCTACTTTCAAGCTTTTTAAGATGACTTTAGCATGTTAGGTGTGTAACCAATACTAGACCAGTATACCGATCTCTTTAATCTGTGCAATGTCTTGACCTTTGATTTTTAGAAAGAGTTCCTCTACTAGAATAGTCCTTGAAAGACAGCAAACTGACCGTGCAGTTTTTAACCAGAACTTGTAGTTGGTTACATAGTAACAGACTGATTGTATTTTCCCCCTCAAAGACAACAGCACCATCTGCATACATTTGGAATTTCGCACTGCAACACACTTTTGGAAAAATTGTTCACATACAATTTTTTTAAAAAGTGGACCTGGAATTGATCCCTTTGGGACCCCTGTTTGTACTGTTAAAATTACATTATTTGGTAGCAAGTTGTTTGCTTTGTGTACTATTCTGGTGGTTTGAAAATGTACTAGATCTGTACATTTCAATATTTTAGCAATTTAATATGACATTTCCTGCTCATTTTATAATGTATTAAGCCCTATGAAAATGTATTTTCATGCATCTTGCCAATGTCTTATCGTCTATTTTTACATGATATATTTGTCTGAGTATCTATATTTGTATGAGTATCTTTTCTGCGACCAAACATTATTTTAGTTTGGCTTGGGTTCAAGGATAGTCTGTTTTTATCAAACCACCCTTTTTAATTTGTTAATTTATAATGTAAAATAATAAGACTTAGACTTTCTTTTTATTGTCATTCAAATTTGAACTTTATAGTACAGATAAGAACGACATTTCGTTGCATTAGCTCATGGTAGTGCAGGATAAAAAATCTATTAGGTGCAGATATAAATAAATAGATTACTGTACAGATAAATATATTGCACTTTTGCATATGCATCCACGTTTATGGATGTATGTTATATTGTCTTTATATTCCAGCGAGTTAATCCATTTTTGGGGGGGAATTGAGGGGATTATTATGATGCGTTCAAGAGTCTTACGGCCTGAGGGAAGAAGCTGTTACAGAACCTGGAGGTTCTGCTACGGAGGCTGCAGAACCTCTTTCTAGAGTCCAGCAGTAAAGACAGTCCTTGGTGGGGGTAGGAGGAGTCTCTGCAGATTTTCTGAGCCCTGGTCAGGCAGCGGCTTTTTGCGATCTCCTGGATAGGAGGAAGAGGAGTCCTGATGATCTTTTCCGCCGTCCTCAATAAGTTTTGGGTAGATTTTTATTAAACAAAACCAGTTTTCTTTTAAGTAATATAAACATTGTAATAGAGCTGTCTCTCTATTTTATGGAGGAATGTAGGTAATCATAGAAGTGGCACCCAATGTTATTAAAAAAGTATTAATTTTTAATCGAGAATCAATTCTGAATCGAATCGTTACCCCCAAGAATCGAATAGAATCGTGTGGTGCCCAAAGACAACAACCCTATTAAATATTATCGTTATATCGTGATAATGCATGTTGATGACACAGCTATGTACCGAATGCGTCCTCAACGTAATGTAGCGTCCTCGCTAGCGGCTAATGTCCCTCCACAGTGCAAAGCCACTCCTAAATCAGCAATCCTCGCTGCCATAGCAGCAAATAAACTACGCTTTTCAACCAGTAACATTATCACTGGAGGACGAGGAATAGCTAATCGCGATATACTACACACGATGGGAGAGCTCTTGAATGTAAACAAAGTCGGCAAATAGATACAATTACTGTACACTAACGATACCAAGTAGTATAGTATCAGGTTGTTACCACAGTTGTTAGATCGATATTTTTTACAATTTAAAAAATCTTTTGTCGTTTTATTTATTCTTTACATGCTCACAAAGTAAGTCACGAGGGTTTTAGTTATTTAGATTAGGATGTATCAGCATACTGACCCTGTATCTACTTGGTATTGGATCGATACTCAAATTTGTAATATAGCCCAAAAATTACAGTATTTAAAGTATCCAAACAACCGAAAAATAAGTGATTGTTATATTTTTTTTTTTACAGAAGTGTAGCTAGAACCATGTTGGAACAGAAAGTAACCAGATATTAACAGTAAATTTAACAAGTAATTAATTTTAAAAAATTGGAAAAATAATACAACCGGATATTACGTAATATGTTACTCAATATGTCAGCAGTTAAATTAGGAGCCTTTGTAAACAGTTTTGAAATAGTTATATTATCATTTATATACCAAATGTTCTGTCATGATATCTATCTATCTATCTATCTATCTATCTATCTATCTATCTATCTATCTATCTATCTATCTATCTATCTATCTATCTATCTATCTATCTATCTATCTATCTATCTATCTATCTATCTATCTATCTATCTATCTATCCCTAGCTTCTCTAAACAGAAAGCAGTCCTGTCATTCGCAAAAAATATAAACTTTATGTCCTTCTGTCTTTTACAGATGTCAATTATTTATATACAGTACGCTCAACAGTTTTGGTCTAAGTATTGACCCCTGGGGTACGCCACAAACTATATCTAGGCTAGCAGATCTATGTTCCAGGGTCAATCTGTGGCCGTCATAATTCTTTTCATATTTTTTAAGTGTCCAGGCAATGATGGGTGGACGATGTCATCGTCTGATTTGCATAATTGGCCATGCAACAACAGTCAAAATGTCAGTTAAAAAACACGAAAAGCAACACTTGTATTAAATTTTTTACAAATTTTTTTTTTAAGTCCCAAACAAAATGCAGTGCCCACAGCAGCACACATTGACCGCTCAGTGAGAAGAGGGAAAAAAAGAGTCACGTTTTTTTAATAAGAAAATCTAGAAGAGTCTGAGTATATTTGCGAACTATACCCGCTCAGTTGGCAACGTTCCTCCTGCTACGTCTTCTTATTCTCCGGCAGACCAGCTGCGTGTGAGGTGTGTTAAGAAGCGGAGTACGCCACCTACAGTACGGAGTTGTGATGACAAGCTCCATTCACAGACAGTCCCATCATAATCTGCCAATGGGTAGCGTCAGAGCTGTCTGTGACGGTATAAAGCAGGGGTGCCCAAAGTGCGGCCCGGGGCCCATTTGTGGCACGCAGCTCGAGTTTTGTTGTCCCGCAACATGTGTGCTAAAAACAAAAAACGGTAAAAATGTAATAGAGCAAAAAATTTATGTATTGAGAAAAAAGCAGAAATTTTTATACAAAATTTGAAAAGTGTAAGTATGCGGGGGATATTTTTGATATATTTTTAAAAATTCTACAAACAGACATTATATATCAAAACGTACGGCCAGCTTTGTGTTATAAGTGACAAATTGTATTATTATTAGTTATTTCTATCAAAATTCCAGCTTTTTAATCATTACATTACAACTTTTTTCTCTTTTTCTTACACTATTACTGTTGTTTTTTTCCGAAACCAACAAAACCTGAGCTGCTTTCCTGAAATAGCCTCCTGGCCCCCCTTTGGATACTCCTGAAATAACTAATAATAGTACACTTTGTCATCTATAGCACAAAGCTGAGACTACAATTTGTCTTTAAACATATGTACCGGAAATTCCGGACTATAAGCCGCTACTTTTTTCCTACGCTTTGTACCCTGCGGCTTATAGTGAAGTGAATTATATTTATATAGGGCTTTTCTCTAGTGACTCAAAGCACTTTTACATAGTGAAACCCAATATCTAAGTTACATTTAAACCAGTGTGGGTGGCACTGGGAGCAGGTGGGTAAAGTGTCTTGCCCAAGGACACAACGCCAGTAACTAGGATGGCAGAAGCGGGGATTGAACCTGGAACCCTCAAGTTGCTGGAACGGCCACTCTACCAACCAAGCTAAACAATGTGGATAATTTATGGATATTTTTTTGCTGACAGCCATAAAGAAAATAGTTTTTATTAAACACATGCGAAGACACTTAAATAGCGTGTTATTGTTTGTGCTATGGCGCCATCTTTTGAACAAGTTTGCTCACTGCAGGTGCAGCTGGGTGAATGCCTACAAGTGTTTTTTCCTGTTGTTTAAAGGTGAACTGCACTTATTTTAAGAGGTTTCCCTATCGTTCACAATCATTATGAGAGACAAAAACACACGTTTGGAAAAAAAACGACTTTAAAACCCTCCATCAACGTTTTATATACATACTGCAAGTATATATATACTGTGTGTGTATATATATATATATATATATATATATATATATATATATATATACATATATATATATATATATATATATATATATATATATATATATATATATATATATATATATATATATATATATATATATATATATATATATATATATATATATATATATATATATATATATATATATATATAAGGGCTGCAACTAACGATTAATTTGATAATCGATTAATCTGTCGATTATTACTTCGATTAATAATCTGATAAGAGACAAACTACATTTCTATCCTATCCAGTATTTTATTGAAAAAAAACAGCATACTGGCACCATACTTATTTTGATTGTTTCTCAGCTGTTTGTAAATGTTGCAGTTTATAAATAAAGGTTTATTAGAAAAAAAAAAAAAAAAAAAAAAAAAAAAGTTTTTATTTAAAAAAAACAAAAAACCTCTGCGCATGCGCATAGCATAGATCTAACGAATCGATGACTAAATTAATCGGCAACTATTTTAATAATCGATTTTAATCATCGATTTTAATCATCGATTTTAATCGATTAGTTGTTGCAGCCCTAATATATATATATATATATATATATATATATATATATATATATATATATATATATATATATATATATATATATATATATATATATATATATATATATATATATATATATATATATATATATATATATATAAACAATATGTAATATCTACAATATACACACTGCAAGTATATGTACAAAGTAGTAACAGACACCTTCATAACAATATGTAATATCTACAATATACACACTGCAAGTATATATATAATGTAATAACAAACACCTTCATAACAATATGTAATATGTACGATATACACACTGCAAGTATACATATATACATTATATATATATATATATATATATATATATATATATATATATATATATATATATATATATATATATATATATATATATATATATATAAACAATATGTAATATCTACAATATACACACTGCAAGTATATGTACAAAGTAGTAACAGACACCTTCATAACAATATGTAATATGAACGATATTGACACTGCAAGTATATATATAATATATATAATGTAGTAACAGACACCTTCATAACAATATGTAATATGTACAATATACGCACTGCAAGTATATATATATAATGTAGTAACAAACACCTTCATAACAATATGTAATATGTACAATATACACACTGCAAGTATATATATAATGTAATAACAGACACCTTCATAACAATATGTAATATGTACGATATTCACACTGCAAGTATATATATAATGTAGTAACAGACACCTTCATAACAATATGTAATATGTACAATATACACACTGCAAGTATATATATAATGTAGTAACAGGCACCTTCATAACAATATGTAATATGTACAATATACACACTGCAATAATGTAGAAACATACACCTTCATAACAATATGTAATATGTACAATATACACACTGCAATAATGTAGTAACATACACCTTCATAACAGTATGTAATATGTACAATATTTACCATATTTTGATCATTTTAATCATTTCCGGGACTGATTTTTTCAGCGCATTTATTTCCGTTTCCATAGCAGCGCACGTCTGACTTCTGATAACAAATGTGTGTTACCAGACGCAGCGCGTCATGTGTGTTATTACAACTACAGTACATACACTGTCTGGCTACTGTGTACAAACAAAACATGAAATAATACTTCACAGATACTGTAATATGATTGTTTGTTTTCCACTCAGTACAGATTGGTGTCGTATCACAGTGTTGTTTATTACAAACGTGCTGATGTACAAGCTAGCTTATCTCTTGCCGTAGCTAGCTTTTACGGCTAATACCGATAGAAAAAGAGTTCCTCTGTGTTCACTCTTACAATAACAATGTTGCCACACTTGGTTAATTTGCCAGGTTACAGAACGTAAATGAAGTATTGTTGACGGGTTTTGAATGCATTAGCTGCATTGCTAGCCACCTAGAACGAGACCATTTTTGTATGTTAGAAAGCGGGAAAAAAATACTTTTTGTCTTTTTGTCTCTCATAAGGATTGTGAACGATAGGCAAAATTCCCCCCAAAAAGTGCAGATCCCCTTCAAAGCTTTGAACCGGAAGTAGAAGGGCCGTACTGTCTTCTAATTGTCCGTAGCTTTTCTACCGGTATGGATTCTTCATTCATCACTTCAAGCAACGTTTGTAAGTTTTACAATATAACTCAAACAATTCATACTCACCAAAGCGTCCCACGTGTGATATCTGTCGGTGCTATCGTGCATATTTGTACATGCTATGGTAACGTGATGAAGCCAGCGTCGTTCGCATCAGCTAATATGCTAACACATTTACAAGTGTCTGTGTTAGTATTATTAACTTACAATGGCATTCTTTTTCTTTTGTTTCAGTTTCACAAATTCCACAGTAAATTCACCAAAACGTCACTGTGGAGGTATATAAATAAACATTTATTAAATATTTATGTGTAAATTACTCATTTCACAACATATACAACTGTGCCTTATGGTCCGGTGCGACTAACCCACTATATTGCCAAAAGTATTTGGCCACCCATCCAAATGATCAGAATCAGGTGTCCTAACCACTTGGCCACAAGTGTATAAAGACTGTTTTAGGGCTGCAACAACTAATCGATTAAAATCGATTATTAAAATAGTTGCCAATTAATTTAGTCATCAATTCGTTGGATCTATGCTATGCGCATTCGCAGAGGGTTTTTTTTAGTTTTTTTTTTATTATTATTTTATTTTTTTTAATTTTTTTTAATAAACCTTGTGGAACTGTCATAGGATGCCACCTGTACAACAAATCCAGTCGTGAAATGTCCTTGCTCCTAAATATTCCCAAGTCAACTGTCGGCTTTATTATAAGAAAATGGAAGAGTTTGGGAACAACAGCAACTCAGCCACCAAGTGGTAGGCCACGTAAACTGACAGAGAGTGGTCAGTGGATGCTGATGCGCATAGTGCAAAGACTTTCTGCACAGTCAGTTGCTACAGAGCTCCAAACTTCATGTGACCTTCCAATTAGCCCACGTACAGTACGCAGAGAGCTTCATGGAATGGGTTTCCATGGCCAAGCAGCTGTATCTAAACCAGGGGTCACCAACCTTTTTCAAACCAAGAGCTACTTCTTGGGTACTGATTAATGCGAAGGGCTACCAGTTTGATACACACTTAAATAAATTGCCAGAAATAGCCAATTTGCTCAATTTACCTTTAACTCTATGTTATTATTAATAATTAATGATATTTACACTTAATTGAACGGTTTAAAAGAGGAGAAATCACGAAAAAAAGGACAATTAAATTTTGAAACATAGTTTATCTTCAATTTCGACTCTTTAAAATTCAAAATTCAACCGAAAAAAAGAAGAGAAAAACTAGCTAATTTGAATCTTTTTGAAAAAATTAAAAAAAGAATTTATGGAACATCATTAGTAATTTTTCCTGTTTAAGATTAATTTTAGAATTTTGATGACATGTTTTAAATAGGTTAAAATCCAATCTACACTTTGTTAGAATATATAACAAATTGGACCAAGCTATATTTCTAACAAAGACAAATCATTATTTCTTCTAGATTTTCCAGAACAAAATTTTTAAAAGAAATTCAAAAGACTTTGAAATAAGATTTACATTTGATTCTACAGATTTTCTAGATTTGCCAGAATATTTGTTTTGAATTTTAATCATAATAAGTTTGAAGAAATATTTCACAAATATTCTCTGTCGAAAAAACAGAAGCTAAAATGAAGAATTAAATTCAAATGTATTTATTCTTTACAATAAAAAAAATAAATTTACTTGAACATTGATTTAAATTGTCAGGAAAGAAGAGGAAGGAATTTAAAAGGTAAAAAGGTATATGTGTTTAAAAATCCTAAAATCATTTTTAAGGTTGTATTTTTTCTCTAAAATTGTCTTTCTGAAAGTTATAAGAAGCAAAATTTAAAAAAATAATGAATTTATTTAAACAAGTGAAGACCAAGTCTTTAAAATATTTTCTTGGATTTTCAAATTCTATTTGAGTTTTGTCTCTCTTAGAATTAAAAATGTCGGGCAAAGTGAGACCAGCTTGCTAGTAAATAAATACAATTTAAAAAATAGAGGCAGCTCACTGGTAAGTGCTGCTATTTGAGCTATTTTTAGAACAGGCCAGCGGGCTACTCATCTGGTCCTTACGGGCTACCTGGTGCCCGCGGGCACCGCGTTGGTGACTCCTGATCTAAACCATACATCACCAAGTCCAATGCAAAGCGTGGGATGCAGTGGTGTAAAGCACGTCGCTGGACTCTAGAGCAGTGGAGACGCCTTCTCTGGAGTGATGAATCACGCTTTTTTATCTGGCTATCTGATAGACAAGTCTGGGTTTGGAGGTCGCCAGGAGAACGCTACATTTCGGACTGCATTGTGCCGAGTGTGAAATTTGTTGGAGGAGGAATTATAGTGTGGGGTTGTTTTTCAGGAGTCGGGCTTGGCCTCTTAGTTCCAGAGAAAGGAACTTTGATTGCTCCAGGATGGCAAAACATTTTGGACAATTCCATGCTCCCAACCTTGTGGGAACAGTTTGGAGCGGGCCCCTTCTTCTTCCGACACGACTGTGCACCAGTGCACAAAGCAAGATCCTTAAAGACATGGATGACAGAGTCTGGTGTAGATGAACTTGACTGGCCTGCACAGAGTCCTGACCTGAACCTGATAGAACACCTTTGGGATGAATTAGGACGGAGACTGAGAGCCAGGCCTTCTTGACCAACATCAGTGTGTGACCTCACCAATGCGCTTTTGGAAGAATGGTGGACAACTCTTATAAACACACTCTGCAACCTTGTGGACAGCCTTCTCAGAAGAGTTGAAACTGTAATAGCTGCAAAAGGTGGACCGACATCATATTGAACCCTATAGGTTATGAATGGGATGGCACTTCAAGTTCATATGTGAGTCAAGGCAGGTGTGGCCAAATACTTTTGGCAATATAGTGTATATGGAAAAGTTTTTCTTTCTAAAATTTAGTGGGTGTGGCTGATGTACCGCTATATGTCTTTTGTCAAAACAGGAATAAATATGAAAATGGCCCCCGCATACTTTGACTTTGATTGATTGATTGATTGATTGAGACTTTTAATAGTAGGTTGCACAGTGAACATATTCCGTACAATTGACCACTAAATGGTAACACCCGAATACGTTTTTCAACTTGTTTAAGTCGGGGTCCACTTAAAGGCCTACTGAAACCCACTACTACCGACCACGCAGTCTGATAGTTTATATATCAATGATGAAATCTTAACATTGCAACACATGCCAATACGGCCGGGTTAACTTATAAAGTGCAATTTTAAATTTCCCGGGAAACTTCCGGTTGAAAACGTCTATGTATGATGACGTTTGCGCGTGACGTCAAGGGTTGAAGTGGAAGTATTCGGACACACTGTATCCCAATACAAACAGCTCTGTTTTCATCGCAAAATTCCACAGTATTCTGGACATCTGTGTTGGTGAATCTTTTGCAATTTGTTTAATGAACAATGGAGACTGCAAAGAAGAAAGCTGTAGGTGGGATCGGTGTGTTAGCGTTGCGGCTGCAGCAACACAACCAGGAGGACTTTGAGTTGGATAGCAGACGCGCTACCGTGACTACAGCTTTGGCTTCCAAACATTTGATCGCTTGCCCGTACGTGCGTGGCGCTATGTGCATGTCACGTACGTAATTTTGGGGAAATATATGTTTCTTGCCGAATCTGATGGCGGCCGGGGTGTCGTCGAAAGCTACAACGCCCGCCGCCGCACCGCTGTCCTCACCTTGACTTCCTCCGTCTCCGGGCCGCCGACCGCATCGATGATTGGGTGAAGTCGTTCGTCGCGCCGTTGATCGCTGGAACGCAGGTGAGCACGGGTGTTGATGAGCAGATGAGAGCTGGCGTAGGTGGATAGCTAATGTTTTTAGCATAGCTCTGTCGAGGTCCAGAGTTTGGTAGTATTGTTGATCTTCTGTCTATCCTTCCAGTCAGGGGCTTATTTCTTTTGTTTCTATATGCAGTCAAGCCCGATGCTATCACGTTAGCTCCGTAGCTAAAGTGCTTCGCCAATGTATTGTCGTGGAGATAAAAGTCACTGTGAATGTCCATTTCGCGTTCTCGACTCTCATTTTCAAGAGGATATATTATCCGAGGTGGTTTAAAATACAAATCCGTGATCCACAATAGAAAAAGGACAGAGTGTGGAATCCAATGAACCCTTGTACCTAAGTTACGGTCAGAGCGAAAAAAGATGCGTCCTGCACTGCACTCTAATCCTTCACTCTCACGATCCTCATACACGAATCTTTCATCCTGGCTCAAATTAATGTGGAAATCGTCGCTTTCTCGGTCCGAATCGCTCTCGCTGCTGGTGTAAACAATGGGGAAATGTGAGGAGCCCTTCAACCTGTGACGTCACGCTACTTCCGGTACAGGCAAGGCTTTTTTTTATCAGCGACCAAAAGTTGCGAACTTTATCGTCGATGTTCTCTACGAAATCCTTTCAGCAAAAATATGGCAATATCGCGAAATGATCAAGTATGACACAGAGAAAGGATCTGCTATCCCCGTTTAAATTAAAAAAAAAATCATTTCAGTAGGCCTTTAAATTGATTCATGATACAGATATATACTATCAGATATATACTATCATCATAATACAGTCATCACACAAGATAATCATCAGGGTATATACATTGAATTATTTACATTATTTACAATCCGGGGTGTGGAGGGGGGGGTTAGGAGGGGGGGGTTAGGTTTTGTTGTTATCATCAGTCATCAACAATTGAGAACAGAGAAATGGATATTGAAACAGTGTAGGTCTGACTTGGTAGGATATGTACAGCAAGTAGTGGACATAGAGAGAGAGAGAGAGAGAGAGAGAGATCAGAAGGCATAAGAAAAAGTATCTACATTTGATTATTTACATTTGATTATTAACAATCCGGGGAGGGTGTTAGTTTAGGGTTGAAGTTGCCTGGAGGTGTACTTTTATTGCGGTTTTGAAGGAGGATAGAGATGCCCTTTCTTTTATACCTGTTGGGAGCGCATTCCACATTGATGTGGCATAGAAAGAGAATGAGTTAAGACCTTTGTTAGATTGGAATCTGGGTTTAACGTGGTTAGTGGAGCTCCCCCTGGTGTTGTGGTTATGGCGGTCATTTACGTTAAGGAAGTAGTTTGACATGTACTTCGGTATCAGGGAGGTGTAGCGGATTTCATAGACCAGGCTCAGTGCAAGTTGTTTTACTCTGTCCTCCACCCTGAGCCAGCCCACTTTGGAGAAGTGGGTAGGAGTGAGTTGGGATCTGGGGTGGAGGTCTAGAAGTAATCTGACTAGCTTGTTCTGGGATGTTTGGAGTTTAGATTTGAGGGTTTTGGGGGTGCTAGGGTACCAGGAGGTGCATGCGTAATCGAAAAAGGGTTGAACGAGAGTTCCCGCTAGAATCCTCATGGTGCTTTTGTTGACCAGAGAGGAGATTCTATAGAGAAATCTTGTTCGTTGGTTGACCTTTTTGATTACTTTGGTTGCCATTTTATCACAGTAAAGATTAGCCTCTAGAATGGAACCTAGGTAGGTGACCTCATCTTTCCTGGTGATAACAATGTCACCCACTTTTACAGTGAAGTCATTGACTTTCTTAAGGTTGATGTGGGACCCAAACAGGATGGATTCCGTTTTACCCAAGTGTATGGATAGCTTGTTGTCATCGAGCCAGGTGCAAGTTCTACAGAGTTCAGCACTGAGGATTTTCTCCACCTGTGACTTGTCCTTGTCTGATACCAGCAGGGCCGAGTCATCCGCAAACAAGAACAATTCACAGTCGCATGCCGATGACAAGTCGTTTATACATAGTAGGAACAGTAAAGGCCCCAATATACTGCCTTGGGGGACTCCACAGCTTACTGAGAGGGGGGGAGGACACTTTAAGTTATGTGGTGGAAAAGGTCTGGTATAGCGAGACTAAAAGGGGGAGGGTCTTATTGGATTGTGATTTAGGAGAAGGTGACAGTTGTTGATAATGCACAAGTCACTTTACCGGTCCCGTCGCCGGCACGCCTGCCAAGAGGGAGGCGCCGTGCTGGGAGGGGAGGGGGAGGAGGTGAGAGCAGTGGCAGGGCGCGCCGTTAAACATGTGCTGTTGTGCGCTCCCTCCACATGTGACCTCCCGTACCAACAAGCCGGCGATTGTGTGTTTTATTCCACAGTCCACCATGAGGGGGCGCGCTCCTTGTCTACCTCTCCTCCTCGCCTTCCTGTCCGCGGTGGTCGGAGGCGGGGCCGTCTCCGAGTTCAGGATCTGTGCCTACAATGTGCAGAATTTCAACTCACGGAAGGCGGCGAACTTCAAAGTGCTGCACACGCTCACTCGGGTACCACACACACACACACACACACACACACACACACACACACACACACACACACACACACACACACACACACACACACACACACACACACACACACACACACGCACGCACACACACACACACTCTTGTATTTGTTACCTTCTTGAGACCTGCCCTTCTTGAAATGCCTCCCTCTTTAGGACCACCCTTTCTAGATATATAAAGATTTGTTATTTACAACATTAATAATATATACATACTATGCAAATATAAAAAATATTTTTAGTTAATTTTAAACATGTAAAATTTTTAGTTTGTAATTGCTTTTTAATCTTCACTATTTACTTCAAGTTATTACATTATGTCTCTATATACATATTTATTAATTTATTTTTAATTTTAATTTTGGCCAAAGGGGGTGCATTTCAATTTCTTACACACACTTGTTAGTACATATATTGACCAGAGGGGGAGCACTTCAAATTTTTACAGACATATTCTTGTATTTGTTACCTTCTTGAGACCTCCAAAAAATGCCTCCCTCTTTAGGACCACCCTTTCTAGATATATAAAGATTTGTTTTTTACAACATTAATAATATATACATACTATGCAAATATACAAAAGGTAAGCTTTTAGTTATTTTTTTATTTTTTGAATTTTTTTGTTTGTAATTTAATTTTAATCTTTATTATTTACTTCAAGTTATTACAGTATGTCTATATACATAATTATTTTAAAGTTTTTTTTTACATACATTTTGGCCAAAGGGTGCACATTTCAATTTCTTACACACACTTGTTAGTACATATGTTGGCCAGAGGGGGAGCACTTCAAATTTTTACAGACATATTCTTGTATTTGTTACCTTCTTGAGACCTCCAAAAAATGCCTCCCGCTTTAGGACCACCCTTTCTAGATATATAAAGATTTGTAATTTACAACATTAATAATATATACATACTATGCAAATATAAAAAAGGTAAGCTTTTAGTTATTTTTTTTTTTTTTTTAGTTTTTTGTTTGTAATTTAATTTTAATCTTCATTATTTACTTCAAGTTAGTACAGTATGTCTCTATATACATAATTATTATTATTTAAAAAAAAAAACATTTTGGCCAAAGGGGGCGCATTTCAATTTCTTACACACACTTGTTAGTACATATATTAACCAGAGGGGGAGCACTTCACATTTTTACAGACATATTATTGTATTTGTGACCTTCTTGAGACCTCCAAAAAATGCCTCCCTCTTTAGGACCACCCTTTCTAGATATATAAAGATTTGTTATTTACAACATTAATAATATATACATACTATGCAAATATAAAAAAGGTAAGCTTTTAGTTATTTTATTTTTTGAATTTTTTTGTTTGTAATTTGATTTTAATCTTCATTATTTACTTCAAGTTATTACAGTATGTCTCTATATACATAATTATTTTTATTTTTTTAAATACATTTTGGCCAGAGGGTGCACATTTCAATTTCTTACACACACTTGTTAGTACATATGTTGACCAGAGGGGGAGCACTTCAAATTTTTACAGACATATTCTTGTATTTGTTACCTTCTTGAGACCTCCAAAAAATGCCTCCCTCTTTAGGACCACCCTTTCTAGATATACAAAGATTTGTTATTTACAACATTAATAATATATACATACTATGCAAATATAAAAAAAGGTAAGCTTTTAGTTGTTTTTTTTTTTTTTTTGAGTTTTTTGTTTGTAATTTGATTTTAATCTTCATTATTTACTTCAAGTTATTACAGTATGTCTCTATATACATAATTATTTTGAATTTTTTAAAACAAATTTTGGCCAAAGGGTGCACATTTCAATTTCTTACACACACTTGTTAGTACATATATTGACCAGAGGGGGAGCACTTTGCCTTGCATGGCAGCTCCCGCCATCAGTGTGTGCGCTTTGAGTACATGGAAGGTAGAAAAGCGCTATACAAGTATAACCCATATATCATTTATCATTTGTATTTGTTACCTTCTTGAGACCTCCAAAAAATGCCTCCCTCTTTAGGACCACCCTTTCTAGATATAGAAAGATTTGTTATTTACAACATTAATAATACATACATACTATGCAAATATAAAAAAGGTAAGCTTTTAGTTATTTTTATTTTTTTTTGAGTTTTTTGTTTGTAATTTAATTTTAATCTTCATTATTTACTTCAAGTTATTACAGTATGTCTCTATATACATAATTATATATATATATTTTTTAAATACATTTTGGCCAAAGGGGGCGCATTTCAATTTCTTACACACACTTGTTAGTACATATATTGACCAGAGGGGGAGCACTTCACATTTTTACAGACATATTATTGTATTTGTGACCTTGAGACCTCCAAAAAATGCCTCCCTCTTTAAGACCACCCTTTCTAGATATATAAAGATTTGTTATTTACAACATTAATAATATATACATACTATGCAAATATAAAAAAGGTAAGCTTTTAGTTATTTTAATTTTTTTTTTGAGTTTTTTGTTTGTAATTTAATTTTAATATTCATTATTTACTTCAAGTTATTACAGTATGTCTCTATATACATAATGTTTTTTGTGTTTTTTTAAATACATTTTGGCCAAAGGGGGCGCATTTCAATTTCTTACACACACTTGTTAGTACATATATTAACCAGAGGGGGAGCACTTCACATTTTTACAGACATATTATTATATTTGTGACCTTCTTGAGACCTCCAAAAAATGCCTCCCTCTTTAGGACCACCCTTTCTAGATATATAAAGATTTGTTATTTACAACATTAATAATATATACATACTATGCAAATATAAAAAAGGTAAGCTTTTAGTTATTTTATTTTTTGAATTTTTTTGTTTGTAATTTGATTTTAATCTTCATTATTTACTTCAATTTTTTACAGTATGTCTCTATATACATAATTATTTTTATTTTTTTTTGATACATTTTGGCCAAAGGGTGCACATTTCAATTTCTTACACACACTTGTTAGTACATATGTTGACCAAAGGGGGAGCAGTTCAAATTTTTACAGACATATTCTTGTATTTGTTACCTTCTTGAGACCTCCAAAAAATGCCTCCCTCTTTCGGACCACCCTTTCTAGATATATAAAGATTTATTATTTACAATATTAATAATATATACATACTATGCAAATATAAAAAAGGTAAGCTTTTAGTTAATTTTAAATTTTTGAATTTTTGGTTTGTAATTTGGTTTTAATCATTATTTACTTAAAGTTATTACAGTATGTCTCTCTCTCTCTCTCTCTCTCTCTCTCTCTCTCTCTCTCTCTCTCTCTCTCTCTCTCTCTCTCTCTCTCTCTCTCTCTATATATATATATATATATGTATATATATATATATATGTATATATATATGTATATATATGTATATATATGTATATATATGTATATATGTATATATATGTATATATATATATGTATATATATATGTATATATATATATATATATATATATATATATATATATATATATATATATATATATATATATATATATATATATATATATATATATATATATATATATATATACTAATATAATTTTTATTTTATTTTATTTTTTTATTAATTTTGGCCAAAGGGGACACATTTCCATTTCTTACACACACTTGTTATTACATATGTTGGCCAGAGGGAGAGCACTTCAAATTTTTACACACACTTGTTATTTCATATGTTGGCCAGAGGGGGAGCACTTTTAAAAGCGACACACAATTTGAAAAATCCCTCTTTTTTGGGACCACCCTCATTTTGATAGATGTCACCACCAGGGGTGCGAATGAGACATTCTCTATTAGATGCAATGCTATTGGGACCATGATTTATGTCATCACTTCTTCACACCTCCTCATATGGAAGCTACTTTTCCTAGTTGATGTCTCAAGAAGGGTAGATATACAAGAACATACACACACCTTCTGTACGTTACTTACTAAAAAGTGAGCGTCCGCTTTGCAGATTATTTCCCGCTGTGACATCATCCTCCTGCAGGAAGTGACGGATTCCGACGGCTCTGCTATTAAGAAACTGGTGTCGTCCCTCAACAGGTACAGTGGAAGGTACTGCAGTAGGCCACGCTCCCGCTGACCGCCATTGTTTGTTGTGTTAGCGCGGCGGTGCGTCATGGAGACGCTTGTGAGTTGCTCGCCGTTAGCCTGTCACATTTGACCTGCCAGAACATTCCCATATTGCCAACATTTTTGATGGATCCAAAGAAAAGTGGCGTGCTCCTCTTTGCCCCTCAAATAGAAAGTGACTCCCGATCGTGTTATCAAGTTAGCGATTTAACGTGTGTCCGGTTGCGCCCAAGTGGTGGTGGTGGTGGTGGTTACCTTTAACCCTTGCAGTGACGCGTCGATGCACCCAGGTGACGTCATGTCTGCTTTCTGACCCCTCCCCCCACACCCGACAGGGAAGCTCAAAGGTACGAAGGATTCTTACAGCATGCGTCGTCGCATCTTTTAATCCAGAGCTATCAATCGCCTACTAATCTGAAATCTGATTGGCCGCAGTCACACCACCCTCTGATGCAATATACATCATGAAAATATACGTGTCATGTTTTTGAGTACAGTCCTCCCAAATACTAGAACAAGTACACTTTTTTCCGATTTTGCCTATCGTTCACAATCATTATGAGAGACAAGAAATCACATGTATTTATTTATTTATTTTAAAGATGATTAAAAAAACACTTGGAAGATGCGGCTAATAAGAGTCATCGTTGTAGCCTTCAAAGTCTCTAAAACAACTTCAAAACCCTCCATCAACGTTTTATATACACACTGCAAGTATATATATATATATACAATGTAGTAACAGACACCTTCATAACAATATGTAATATGTACAATATACACATTGCTAGTATATATATATAATGTAGTAACAGACACTTTCATAACAATAGGTAATATGCACAATATACCCACTGTATGTATATATATGCACAATATACCTACTGCATGTATATATATAGTGTAGTAACAGACACCTTCATAACAATATGTAATATGTACAATATACACACTGCAAGTATATATATAATGTAGTAACAGACACTTTCATAACAATAGGTAATATGCACAATATACCCACTGCATGTATATATATAATGTAGTAACAGACACCTTCATAACAATATATACAATATACACACCGCAAGTATATACATAATGTAGTAACAGACACCTTCATAACAATATGTAATATGTACAATATACACACTGCAGGTATATATATATAATGTAGTAACGGACACCTTCATAACAATATGTAATATGTACAATATACACACTGCAAGTATATATATATATAATGTAGTAACAGACACCATAACAATATGTAATATGTACAATATACACACTGCAAGTATATATATATAATGTAGTAACAGACACCTTCATAACAATATGTAATATGTACAATATACACACTGCAAGTATATATATAATGTAGTAACAGACACCTTCATAACAATATGTAATATGTACAATATACACACTGCAAGTATATATATAATGTAGTAACAGACACCTTCATAACAATATGTAATATGTACAATATACACACTGCAAGTATATATATAATGTAGTAACAGACACTTTCATAACAATAGGTAAAATGCACAATATACCCACTGCATGTATATATATATATATATAATGTAGTAACAGACACTTTCATAACAATAGGTAATATGTACAATATACACACTGCATGTATATGTATAATGTAGTAACAGACACCTTCATAACAATATGTAATATGTACAATATACACACCGCAAGTATATATATAATGTAGTAACAGACACCTTCATAACAATATGTAATATGTACAATATACACACTGCAGGTATATATATGTAAAATGTAGTAACAGACACCTTCATAACAATATGTAATATGTACAATATACACACTGCAAGTATATATATATAATGTAGTAACAGACACATTCATAACAATATGTAATATGTACAATATACACACTGCAAGTATATATATAATGTAGTAACAGACACCTTCATAACAATATGTAATATTTACAATATACACACTGCAAGTATATATATATAATGTAGTAACAAACACCTTCATAACAATATGTAATATGTACAAATACACACTGCAAGTATATATATAATGTAATAACATACACCTTCATAACAATATATAATATGTACAATATACACACCGCAAGTATATATATATAATGTAGTAACAGACACCTTCATAACAATATGTAATATGTACAATATACACACTGCAAGTATATATATATAATGTAGTAAAAGACACCTTCATAACAATATGTAATATGTACAATATACACACTGCAAGTATATATATAATGTAGTAACAGACACCTTCATAACAATATGTAATATGTACAGTATACACACTGCAAGTATATATATATATAATGTAGTAACAGACACCTTCATAACAATATGTAATATGTACAATATACACACTGCAAGTATATATATATAATGTAGTAACAGACACTTTCATACCAATATGTTCAATATTTACAGTATTTTGCTCATTTTAAACATTGCTGACTCCTCTGCGCATTTATTTCCGTTTCCATAGCAACGCACTTACGACTTCAAGCAGCACATGTGTGTTCCTTCTTCCGGAAACAAACGCAAGTGTGTTGTAAACATGGCAGACTTGGTAACAGACAACGGAGACGACTATTTTTGTACAAATGAGGATTCACAACTTTATCTTTTTGAAGCTGAATATACGGAGGATGAACTGCTGCTTATAGAAGCGAGCACCAAGGTAGGGTGAGACGTTGAAGCAGACGGAAGCCGAGAGAGTGAGGTCAGCGTGACGCGAAGCTGTAGATGTGGAGTTTGAAGCCGAGCTATTTCGACTTAAATGGAGTGCTGACCCAAATAAAGCGGAAAATAACATCCCCAGCCAACTGGACCAAACGCACAACTTAATCGAGTGAGTCACTATAATATTGATCATGATACACGCAGCACACCATGCGTGTTATTACAACTACAGTGTGTACAAACGAACATGAAATAATACTTTACAGAAAATTTAAATTGATTGCTCGTGTTTTTCTGCCCGTAAGATTGGTGTCTTATCGCATTGTGTTGTGCATCACAAACTCAAACGCGATTCAGCTGCTGACCTAGAAGCTAGCTTTATTGGCTAATACTGAAGCACGCCGATGTGTTACTACGCTAGAAAAATAGTTCCTCAGTGTTCGCTCTTACAATAACAAAGTTGCTACAGTTTGGTTATTATACAGGTTACAGAGTGTAAATGACGTATTGTCGCCGGTTTTTGAATGCATTTTTTAAGTGATTTAGAGGTAGAATTGATTGCTCCTAGGGCTGGGAATCTTTGGGTGTCCCACGATTCGATTCAAAATTGATTCTAGGGGTCACGATTCGATTCAAAATCGATTGTTTTTCAATTCAAAACGATTCTCGATTCAAAAACGATTTTTTTTTAAATTTTATTTTTATTTTATTTTTATTTTTTGAAAACGATACACAACAATACCATAATAATGCTGCAATACAATTTAATTTTGGAGTTCTGAACTTGTAATTTCTTGCAGTGTTTATTAAGTGGTAATATGTCACATTTGTCCCAATTAACTTTATACCCTGATAAACAGCCATATTCAGTGATGACATTATTGATATAAAGAAGAGAGGAGTTAACATGTGACAGGTAAAAAAATGATGTCGTCACAATACATCGATAGCTTATTATACTGAGAGCCAATATTTGTACCATGAATATTATTTTCACTTCTTATTTTTGCAGCTAAGGGTTCAATAACCAAATTAAATAATAATCCAGATGCAGGACATCCCTGTTTTACTCCTCTTTTTAACGAAAAAGGTTCTGAAATATGATTATTGGTTTTGACTGATGCCATGGGCCTTGTATAAAGCATCTTAATCCATTGTATAAAAGTATCTCCAAATCCAAATTTACGTAATGTGCAAAACATAAATGAGCAGTTTATGCGGTGGAATGCCTTCTCCGCATCAACACTACATACTGCTGTGGGATAAGGGAGACTTCTAGCATAGTAAATAACATTAAACAATTTCCTTGTATTGTCTGAAGATTGTCGACCTTCCATTAAGCCAGTTTGGTCAGTATGAATTAATTTTCCTATTACATTTGATAATCGTGTGGGTAAGATTTTTGCCAAGATTCAAAAGGATTCTCTATTCATTCAATACATAGATTTCAGCAGGATCTACCCCAGTCTGCTGACATGCAAGCAGAGTAGTAGATTTGTGTAAAAAGCTTTTATAATTGTAAAGGACAATGTTTTTGATGTACATTTGTTTTAACTATTAAATTAACCAAAAATATGACTTATTTTATCTTTGTGAAAATATTGGACACAGTGTGTTGTCAAGTTTATGAGATGCGATGCAAGTGTAAGCCACTCTGACACTATTGTTCTTTTTTATTTTAATGTCTAATGATAATGTCAATGAGGGTTTGCATTGTTATGGTATTGCTGTGTATTGTTTTGTTGGATTGATTAATTTAAAAAAAAAAAAATTAATACAAAAAAAAAAATCGATTTTTTAAAAATGAGAATCGATTCTGAATCACACAACGTCAGAATCGCAATTCGAATTCAAATCGATTTTTTCCCCCACCCCTAATTGCTCCCATTAGCTGCATTGCTAGCCACCTAGAACAAGACCATTTTTAGTTACAATGAAAAAAAAACACCTTTATATCTTCTTGTCTCTCATAATGGTTGTGAACGATAGGCAAAATTCCAACAAAATTGCAGTTCCCCTTTAAGTGTACTACGGAGTAGTCCGTGTAGCCTCAATGAACCGCAGCTACCTGGTCCCGGCGTCACTCGTGCATGCTTGAACTTGCTCATGTTGCCAGATAATTTGACACTAATGGCTGTGTGTTGGGTATTTTCAGTGGAGAGTAAATCTACCCAAGCTGCACATTGACTACTCTTAAGTATATCCAACTATACTTTGTATAGTATTGTCCCTTGACAAGATTAGTTAAAAATGTGAGGGCTGTACTCATGTACAGTATGTGTCTGTCCTTTTATCTTCCCGCCCTCAACTAACAGGGGCACTAACGGCCGCCGTGCTAACGCCGCTCACTAATTGGCTGGTGAAAATGAATGACTGCATGCGGGGAATGTTGATTAGTGACTTGGTCATGTGATCAAGTTTTGTTTGGGGTAGGTAATAATGAATAAGGGAGGGGGCGCGGCTTCTGGTGTGAAGCTTCTTAACTCCGTACAAAAAACTAACTGGCAGCCAACAGGAAGTGACAAGTTGTAGACATGTTCAGACTCGGCCCACATTTGTAGCTCTGCTGTCTCTTTGGTGGGTCTGACGTGTCTACACTGTACAGAACTCAACTACACAGATATCTGCCCAAAAGACACGTACATCTGTCTAAAATGACGCATATGTTTACTTATTTATTGGATTAAAGTACACAGACGGATCCATTAGATCAAAAGTCACACATTTGGTCAAAATAAGGTCTAAAATACATCTATTTGGTCATAATATGCAATCATTAGGTTAAACCACATGCTTTTGTCTAAAAGGGGCATTAATTAGGTCCAAATTAGGTGTAAAGGACACATCTACAGTAATAGGTCAATAGACACATCCTAAAATCAAAAGACATGTATTTGTTGGAAAAGATGCATCTTTTAGGTCAAAAGACATTCATTTGTCTAAAAGACAGATTTATTTGATAAAAAGTGACAAATTAGGTCAAAAGACATATGTCTTAAAGATGCATCTATAAAGTCACATATACATATATTAGTTAAAATACACATCTATTAGATCAAAAGTCACACATTTGGTCAAAATTAGGTCCAAAATCCATCTATTTGGTCATAACATGCATTTATTAGGTTAAAGGACATGTTTTTGTCTAAAAGGGGCATTAATTAGGTCAAAAATCACAAATTAGGTCTAAAATACATCTATATGGTCATAATGTGCATTTATTAGGTTAAAGGACATGTTTTTGTCTAAAAGGGGCATTAATTAGGTCAAAAGTCACAAACTAGGTATAAAATACATCTATTTGGTCAAAATATGCATATATTAGGTTAAACGACATGTTTTTGTCTAAAAGGGGCATTTTTAGTCCAAATTAGGTCTAAAGGACACTTCTACAGTAATAGGGTAATAGACACATCCTAAGATCAAAAGACATGTATTTGTTGAAAAGAATCATATTTTAGGTCAAAAGACATTCATTTGTCTAGAAGACAGAGTTATTTGATAAAAAGTGACAAATCGGGTCAAAAGACATATGTCTTAAAGAGGCATCTATTAGGTCACATATACATATATTAGTTAAAATACTCATCCATTAGATCAAAAAACACACATTTGGTCAAAATTAGATCTAAAATACATCTATTTGGCCACTGGGTGTGGTGAAATTTGTCCTCTGCATTTGACCCATCCCTATGTTCACCCCCTGGGAGGTGAGGGGAGCAGTGAGCAGCAGCGGTGGATGTGCTCGGGATGATGATTTAACCCCCAATTCCAACCCTTGATGCTGAGTGCCAAGCAGGGAGGCAATTGGTCCCATTTTTTGTAGTCTTTGGTATGACTCGGCCGGGGTTTGAACTCAAATTCTCCCAGTCTCAGGGCGGACACTCAAACCACAAGGCCACTGAGCTGGTTTAGTTGGTCATAATATACATATATTAGGTTAAAGGACTTGTTTTGTCTAAAGGAGGCATTAATTGGGTCAAAAGTCACAAATTAGGTATACAATACACTTATTTGGTCATTATATGCATATATTAGGTTAAAGGACATGTTTTTGTCTAAAAGAGGCTTTAATTAGGTCAAAAGTCACAAACTAGGTCTAAAATACATCAATTTAGTCATAATATACATTTATTAGGTTAAACGACATGTTTTCGTCTAAAAGGGGCATTAATTAGGTCAAAATGAGGTCTAAAGGACACTTTTACCATAATAGGAGAATAGACACATCCTAAAATCAAAAGACATTTGTTGAAAAAGATGCATCTTTTAGGTCAAAAGACATACATTTGTCTAAAAGACAGATTTATTTGATGAAAAGTTACAAATTAGGTCAAAAGACATGTGTCTTAAAGATGCATCGATTAGGTCACATATACATACACTACCGTTCAAACGTTTGGGGTCACATTGAAATGTCCTTATTTTTCAATGAAGATAACTTTAAACTAGTCTTAACTTTAAAGAAATACACTCTATACATTGCTAATGTGGTAAATGACTATTCTAGCTGCAAATGTCTGGTTTTTGGTGCAATATCTACATAGGTGTATAGAGGCCCATTTCCAGCAACTATCACTCCAGTGTTCTAATGGTACAATGTGTTTGCTCATTGGCTCAGAAGGCTAATTGATGATTAGAAAACCCTTGTGCAATCATGTTCACACATCTGAAAACAGTTTAGCTCGTTACAGAAGCTACAAAACTGACCTTCCTTTGAGCAGATTGAGTTTCTGGATCATCACATTTGTGGGATCAATTAAACGCTCAAAATGGCCAGAAAAAGAGAACTTTCATCTGAAACGCGACAGTCTATTCTTGTTCTTAGAAATGAAGGCTATTCCACAAAATTGTTTGGGTGACCCCAAACTTTTGAACGGTAGTGTATATTAGTTAAAAGACAGGTCTTTTAGATCAAAAGTCACACATTTGGTCAAAATTAGGTCTAAAATCCATTTATTTGGTCATAATATGCATTTATTAGGTTAAAGGACATCCATCCATCCATTTTCTACCGCTTGTCCCTTTTTTGGGGTGGCGGGGGGTGCTGGAGCCTATCTCAGCTGCATTCGGGCGGAAGGCGGGGTACACCCTGGACAAGTCGCCACCTCATCTCAGGGCCAACACAGATAGACAGACAACATTCACACTCACATTCACACACTAGGGCCAATTTAGTGTTGCCAATCAACCTCTCCCCAGGTGCATGTTTTTGGCGGTGGGACATGTTTTTGTCTAAAAGAGGCATTAATTAAGTCAAAAATCACAAATTAGATGTAAAGGACACTTCTACAGTAATAGGTCAATAGACACATCCTAAGATCAAAAGACACATATTTGTTGGAAAAGATGCATCTTTTAGGACAAAAGACATACTGTACATTTGTCTAAAAGACAGATTTATTTGATAAAAAGTGACAAATTAGGGCAAAAGTCACAAACTAGGTCTAAAATACATCTATTTGGTCATAAAATACATATATTAGGTTAAAGGACATGTTTTTGTCTAAAAGGGGCATTAATTAGGTCAAAAATCACAAATGAGGTCTAAAATACATCTATTTGGTCATAATATGCATTTAAAGTTAAAAAGTTAAAGTACCAATGATTGTCACACACACACTAGGTGTGGTGAAATTTGTCCTCTGCATTTGACCCATCCCCTTGTTCACCCCCTGGGAGGTGAGGGGAGCAGTGAGCAGCAGCGGTGCCGCGCCCGGGAATCATTTTTGGTGATTTAACCCCCAATTCCAACCCTTGATGCTGAGTGCCAAGCAGGGAGGTAATGGGTCCCTGAACTCACAACCTACCGATCTCAGGGCGGACACTCTAACCACTAGGCCACTGTGTTGGTTTTATTAGGTTAAAGAACATGTTTTTGTCCAAAAGAGGCATTAATTAGGTCAAAAATCACAAATTATGTCTAAAATACATCTATTTGGTCATAATATGCATTTATTAGGTTAAAGGACATGTTTTTGTCTAAAAGGGGCATTAATTAGGTCAAAAGTTACAAACTAGGTATAAAATACATCTATTTGGTCAAAATATGCATATATTAGGTTAAACGACATGTTTTTGTCTAAAAGGGGCATTTTTAGTCCAAATTAGGTCTAAAGGACACTTCTACAGTAATAGGTCAATAGACACATCCTAAGATCAAAAGACATGTATTTGTTGAAAAAGATTAATATTTTAGGTCAAAAGACATTAATTTGTCTAAAAGACAGATTTATTTGATAAAAAGTGACAAATCAGGGCAAAAGACATATGTCTTAAAGAGGCATCTATTAGGTCACAGATACATATATTAGTTAAAATACTCATCTATTAGATCAAAAGTCCCGTCAAGACAGGCAAATTCCCCCGAACCCGAGGTCTAAAATACATTTATTTGGTCATAATATGCATTTATTAGGTTAAAGGATATGTTTTTGTCTAATAGAGGCTGTAATTAGGTCAAAAGTCACAATCTACGTCTAAAATAAATTTATTTGTCATAATATGCATATATTAGGTTAAAGGACATGTTTTTGTCTAAAAGGGGCATTTTTAGGTCAAAAGTCACAAATTAGGTCAAAATCAGGTCTAAAGGACACTTCTACAGTATCCGGTCAATAGACACATCCTAAGATCAAAAGACATGTATTTGTTGAAAAAGATTCATATTTTAGGTCAAAAGACATTAATTTGTCTAAAAGACAGATTTATTTGATAAAAAGTGACAAATCAGGGCAAAAGACATATGTCTTAAAGAGGCATCTATTAGGTTACAGATACATATATTAGTTGAAATACAAATCTATTAGATCAAAAGTCCCGTCAAGACAAGCAAGTTCCCCCGAATCCGAGGTCTAAAATACATTTATTTGGTCATAATATGCAGTTATTAGGTTAAAGGACACGTTTTTGTCTAAAAGGGGCATTAATTAGGTCAAAAGTCACAAATTAGGTCAAAATCAGGTCTAAAGGACATTTCTACAGTATTAGGTCAATAGACACATCCTAAGATCAAAAGTATTTGTTGGAAAAGATTCATATTTAGGTCATTTGTCTAAAAAACAGATTTATTTGATAAAAAGTGACAAATCAGGGCAAAAGACATATGTCTTAAATAGGCATCTATTAGGTCACAGATACATATATTAGTTAAAATACACATCTATTAGATCAAAAATCCTGTCAAGATTCCCCCGAACCCGAGGTCTAATAATATGCAAAAAGGTCATAATATGCATTTATTAGGTTAAAGAACATATTTTTGTCTAAAAGGGGCATTAATTAGGTCAAAAGTCACAAACTAGGTCTAAAATACATCTATTTGGTCATAATAAGCCACTGCTCCCCACACCTCCCAGGGGGTAATCAAAGGTGATGGGTCAAATGCAGAGAATAATTTCGCCACACCAAGTGTGTGTGTGACAATCATTGGTACTTTAACTTTAATATGCATATAGTAGGTTCAATCACATGTTTTTGTCTAAAAGGGGCATTTTTAGGTCAAAAGTCACAAATTAGGTCAAAATCAGGTCTAAAGGACACTTCTACAGTATTAGGTCAATAGACACATCTATTAGGTCAGTAAACACATATTTGTCTACACATTTATTAGGTCAAAGACAGAAAAGACAGATCTCTTGGATCAAAAGGTATAAAGGACACTTTTGTTAGGTCAAAAAACATGTTTGTCTAAAAGAGGCATTTATTAGGTCAAATGACACATATTTTAGTTAAGACATCCCTATTATAAAAGTCACAAATCAGGTCTAGAGGACACTTCTGTAAGGTCAAAAGACATATTTATCTAAAAGATGCCTCAATTAGGTGAAAAGACATACAGTATTGGATCAAAAGATGTATTTGTCTAAAAAGATGCATGGAGAAAGTCAAAATACATACAGTAAATGTCTAAAAGACCTATTTATTAGCTCAATCTATTTTTATGTTCAAAATCTATAACTCTTAGGTGGAAAGACACACTCTCTGAGTCCAAAATGAATACACACCTACATATGTCATCTTGTGTCTATGTGATGTTTAAGTTGTGTATTGCGGTTTCGTGCTTGATTGTGTGTCTGTGTGTGTGTGTGCGTGTGTCCTCTGGAGGTATGAAGGCTACCACTACAGTTCCGTGTCCAGCTCCGGAATGGGCAAGTCCCCCGACGACATGCAGAAGTACGTCTTCGTCTACAGGTGAGACACCATCACCATTGCCCATCATGCACTCTGGCATCTTTTGGTGTCTGTTGGTGTCGTCACACATGTCACGTGTTCCCACCGTCACAAACTTGTGACAGCTACCAAAATAACCGCACCGCTTTTTGGCACCTTCCTGCTGTGTTGGCAAATACAGTCGAGGGGCGGAGCTAGATGCTAGATCCCAATGTTCTCATCCTGACAGGACGGAGACTGTAAAAGTGACGGATCAATACCAGTACCCGATTCAGGCGCACTTTGTCAGAGCGCCGCTGGCTGTCCACTTCCACAGCGACAAAACAGGTGAGCGAGTGTGGTGTCTGTTAATTGTATCTTGAGAAATGTCGTATAACATTGGGTGCCAGCACAAAGCTAAGTCAAGTCACAGGAGTCTCTAGGGTATTAGTTCATTGAAGAACGACCCTCTCAGTATCCCCAAATCCAGATGTTGGTCGCCTCTTTGAGATGTTACATTTTAGACCCCGAAGGTACAAGAGACCTTGGTCAGAGTGTAGGTCTTCGGTTTTAGTGTGCAAAGGACCTCTGTTATGAGATTAGAAAGGGAAGGATCAGGTTCAACGAAATTTCATTTTCACCACAAACCTGTTCAAGATTAGACATACAAAAGCCAAAAGCAGTGAAGTTGGCACGTTGTGTAATTTGTAAATAAAAACAGAATACATCCATCCATCTTCTTCCGCTTATCCGAGGTCGGGTCCCTCTCCCCAGCCACTTCGCCCAGCTCCTCCCGGGGGATCCCGAGGCGTTCCCAGGCCAGCCGGGAGACATTCCCAACATGTCTTCCCCGTGGCCTCCTACCGGTCGGACGTGCCCTAAACACCTCCCTAGGGAGGCGTTCGGGTGGCATCCTGACCAGATGCCTGAACCACCTCATCTGGCTCCTCTCCATGTGGAGGAGCGGCTTTACTTTGAGCTCCTCCCGGATGACCGAGCTTCTCACCCTATCTCTAAGGGAGAGCCACGCCACCCGGCGGAGGAAACTCATTTCGGCCGCTTGTACCCGTGATCTTGTCCTTTCGGTCATAACCCAACGCTCATGACCATAGGTGAGGATGGGAACGTAGATCGACCGGTAAATTGAGAGCTTTGCCTTCCGGCTCAGCTCTTTCTTCACCACAGCGGATCGATACAGCGTCCGCATTACTGAAGACGCCGCACCGCTCCGCCTGTCGATCTCACCATCCACTCTTCCCTCACTCGTGAACAAGACTCCGAGGTACTTGAACTCCTCCACTTGGGGCACTCCACCCTTTCCCGGGCGAGAACCATGGACTCGGACTTGGAGGTGCTGATTCCCATCCCAGTCGCTTCACACTCGGCTGCGAACCGATCCAGAATACAATGATGTGCAAATCCTGTTCAACTTATATTCAATTGAATAGACTGCAAAGACAAGATATTTAATGTTCACACTGAGAAATGAACTTAGAATTTAATGGCAGCAACACATTGCAAAAAAGTTGTCACAGGGGCATTTTTACCACTGTGTTACATGGCCTTTCCTTTTAACAACACAGTAAACGTTTGGGAACTGAGGAGACACATTTTTGAAGTGGAATTCTTTCCCATTCTTGCTTGATGTACAGCTTAAGTTGTTCAGCAGTCTCCCTTCTGCTATTTTAGGCTTCATATTGCACCACACATTTTCATTGGGAGACTTGTCTGGACTACAGGCAGGCCAGTCTAGTACCCGCACTCTTTTACTATGAAGCCACGCTGTTGTAACACGTGGCTTGGCATTGTCTTGCTGAAATAAGCAGGGGCGTCCATGATAACGTTGCTTAGATGGCAACATATGTTGCTCCAAAACCTGTATGTACCTTTCAGCATTAATGGTGCCTTCACAGATGTGTAAGTTACCCATGTCTTGGGCACTAATACACCCCCATTCCATCACAGATGCTGGCTTTTCAACTTTGCGCCTAGAACAATCCGGGTGGTTCTTTTCCTCTTTGTTCCGGAGGACACAACGTCCACAGTTTCCCAAAACAATTTGAAATGTGGACTCGTCAGACAACAGAACAGTTTTCCACTTTGCATCAGTCCATCTTCGATGAGCTCGGGCCCAGCTAAGCGTTTGTGGGTGTTGTTGATAAATGGCTTTCGCTTTGCATAGTAGTTCTAACTTTCACTTACACATGTTCTGACGAACTGTAGTTACTGACAGTGGTTTTCTGAAGTGTTCCTGAGCCCATGTGGTGATATCCTTTACACACTGATGTCGCTTTTTGACGCAGTACCGCCTGAGGGATCGAAGGTCCGTAATATCATCGCTTACATGCCGTGATTTCTCCAGATTTTCTGAACCTTTTGATGATATTATGGACCGTAGATGGTGAAATCCCTAAATTCCTTGCAATAGCTGGTTGAGAAATGTTGTTCTTAAACTGTTCGACAATTTGCTCATGCATTTGTTCACCAAGTGGTGACCCTCGCCCCGTCCTTGTTTGTAAATGACTGAGCATTTCATGGAAGCTGCTTTTATACCCAATCATGGCAACCACCTGTTCACCTGTGGGATTTTCCAAATAAGTGTTTGATGAGCATTCCTCAACGTTCTCAGTCTTTTTTTGCCACTTGTGCCAGCTTTTTTGAAACAAGTTGCAGGAATCAAATTCCAAATGAGCTAACATTTGCAAAAAATTAAGATTTTGAGTTTGAACGTTAAATATCTTGTCTTTGCAGTCTCTTCAATTGGACATAAGTTGAAAAGGATTTGTATTCTGTTTTTAATTATGGTTTACACAAAGTGCCAACTTCACTGCTTTTGGGGTTTGTACATTGTACAGGGTAACTGAACAGGAACGCTGATGGGTCTCCATTTACGGCGCCCCGTAAAAAAAGGTAGACGCGGGGAGAGGATGAGCAAAACAAAAGTGGAGGGGGCTCCTATTTAGGGGGCCCAGTCTGGAGTGAGGAAAAAGAACTCGATAGCAATGCACATATATATATTACGACATACAACTCGAGACTTGCAACGAGGGGTGTACAGCAACAACCGTCCCGTCAAGACAGGCAAATTGCCCCGAACTCAAGATCTTGTCAATTTTGTTGAGAGGAGAGCTGATCAGTGCCATTTTTTTACATTTTAGAGAGCAGTGCAGAAAATAGGCTACAAGACAGTTAGTCAGAGGTCACTGGACTCAACGGGATCAAAGTGACAAAGCACAGATATTTTGGGCAAACAAACTGAGGTACTGTATGTCCAGACTGGCTGGTACCAAGTATAGAACAACAAAGAGGATGAGTCTGCATGCAAAATGTATTTAAGGGGAGGTTGTCCAGGCAGAGAGGGAGAATCGTTAAACCCCATCTCCTGGAAGATTCAGCTCCTAGTTCGAGGCTCGCTTGACCAAATAAAGCTTTTGTTCAACAATTCCTCGCCGCCGTCATTTTTGGTCCAGTCACACCACCATGTCGTCCTCAGATCTATATACATCACGGGCAACAAACACATTGTGGTCAACACCTGGTTGTGCTAGCGTGTCGCAACACAACATTGTTTACTGGCCACTCTCTCTGCTGTCAGGTATCGAGAACTTTGTTCTGGTCGGGCTGCACGCGGACAAGGACAACGCCGTCAAGGAGATGGACCGCTTGTACGAAGTCTTCGAAGAAGTGCTGAAGAAATGGAACAACAAGGTGACACTAACTCAAAAGTCCTAGGTAGTACTCCTACAACTAGTACTTTTCTACTTAAGACTACTACTACATGGAGTGATGTTGTTCAGGCATCTTAAGGTAGCCCAACAAAAACGTTGTTTTCCTGTGTGAGAAATCTTTTGTTTATGTCGCCCCCCCTTAAACTGTATGACTGACGTCGACATAAGCGGTTGTCCACATAGGATAGGATAGGGTAGGACTTTATTGTCATTGCACAAGTACAACAAAACTAGGTTTTCAGCACAACCCCTGTCAGGTTCAAACACTGATGGCATCTATTAAACAAGACAAGAGGCAAAGAATCAAACAGAGGCAGAATTCAATTTGGACTCAAAATTGAGGAGAAAACGTGTCGACCTGTAACCTCTTACAGTGTCACCCACGCTCTGCCAAAAGATTGTACTCCTCCTTCTTTATTTGACTTTCTCCCACTACCTGCCCACAGCTGCTTCCAGAGGGAAGTGGGTCGTAAACAGCGTTGCCTTTGGTTACCAAACAGTTCAAAAGGAGAGGTCGTAGAATAGTTCAAAAAGAGTTCCATAAAATAGTTCAAAGAGAGTTCGTAAAATACTTCAAAAAGAGTTCGTCTGGAAATTGGGCAGATCCTGCCATCTGTCCGCCTTGAAGTCACAGTGGAGTTTTACGAGCCTTCCTCCTGGTCGGCCCCAAAGACAGCTCCCGTCCCCCTGCCAGGAACTCAATGTAATACAAAGCTTTTGTGATAATTTAGAAACAATTATTCTAACAACCTCGTTCAAGATTAGACAAACAAACAGTGTACAGGGTTACAGAACAGGAACGCTGATGGGTCGCCAAAGGCGCCCCGTAAAAGATAAGAAAAAGGTAAAACGCTGGGGAACAAGATGAGTAAAAAAATATAATCTAGACTGGGCTCCTAAGGGGGCCTAGTCTGGAGTGGGAAAAAACCTCCATGCAATGCACACATAAACATGTTACATTTAATCACGACAACTATCAACAGAGGGGCGGGGAGTTGGGGGCCCTGGAGGGCGACTGCTGCTATGAAGCGCTGCCAGCCGTCCATCACGAGGGGAAACAAGCGGTGGTGAAGGCGTGGGGTGGGGGAGGGGTGTGTGTGTGTGTATGTGCCCATTGTCTTGGGTGTGATAATGTAATGTTCATAGACTGGGGCCGTTCTGCTTGCAAGCAAAAGTTCGACTCCAGGTGTCGTTGAGGAGGGAGGGAGGTCAAAAGTGTTCCATCATTGAGGTGTCCTCGGGGGTGTTTTCAGAACAGCCTGGTCCTGCTGTTCACAGCGCCAAGGCCATTCGAGGGAGTCAAATCATGTCTGATGTTTAGATTTGAGGACAGCGCAAAGAAAGAGGCTTCAAAACAGTTCAGACAAGACAAAACAAAGAGAGAAAGCTGGGAGAAGAAGGGAGCGGAAAAAAATGCGACCGCCCTCACCAGAGGCAAGACAGAAAATAACCGAAAATGTAACTAACCTTTGCTTGGCACATTAACTTGTCAATTTCAATTTTGACTTCGACTAACGTTTTGAATCTAGGTTAAAGGGGAACAACACTTTGTGGATTTTGCCTACTATTCACAATCCTTAATGTAAGGCAAGAACATATACCGTATTTTCCGGACTATATAAGCCGCACCCACTAAATTTTGGAAGACAAATTTTTTTTCTCCATATATTGGCTATCAGTTGGCTGTTAAGTCGCAGATATATATGTTGTGAATTAATTATTTACACATAAATATTTTTTAAATGTTTATTTATATACTTTAATGCAGTGGTTCTTAACCTGGGTTCGATCGAACCCTAGGGGTTCGGTGAGTCAGGCTCAGGGGTTCGGCGGAGGTCAAGACACACCCGACTCATCATGTAAATAAAAACTTCTCCTTATCGGCGTATAACGGATACGGCAAGAGCAGAAGTCAGACTGATTTGCAGGTGTGTCATTTGTTGTGAGTTTATGCACTGTGTTGGTTTTGTTGTTTGAACAAGGTGATGTTCATGCACGGTTCATTTTGTGCACCAGTAATAAAACATAATAACACTTTAGTATGGGGAACATATTCACCATTAATTAGTTGCTTATTAACATGCAAATTAGTAACATATTGGCTCTTAACTAGTCATTATTAAGTACTTATTAATGCCTTATTCGGCATGACCTTATTATAACCCTAACCCTCTAACCCTGGCCCTAACCCTAACCTTAACCAAATAACTCTAAATTAAATCTTTGTTACTTAGAATATGTTCCCCTAGTGTCCAAAAAACTCTAAATTAAGTCTTTGTTACTTAGAATATGTTCCCCCAGTGTCCAAAAAACTCTAAATTAAGTCTTTGTTACTTAGAATATGTTCCCCATACTAAAGTGTTACCCAAAACTATAATAACTTTGTCTTGAATTTGAAAAAAAGGAGTGTTCGGTGAATGCGCATATGAAACTGGTGGGGTTCGGTACCTCCAACAAGGTTAAGAACCACTGCCTTAATGGCTTCCAAACAGTGTCTGGAATACGGTAGTAAAACGGCTGACCAAACAAAACAGAAGTCATTGTCGTGGACTTACTAGCTGTGGAAGCTAGCTCTCCAATCAGCTAAACAGACTCAATAACTCCAGGATGACGTTTTGGTGAATTTACTAAGGAATTTGTGAAACTGAAAAAATACAAAAAGAAAGCCAGTTTAAGGTAATAATACTAACAGACACTTGTGTTAGCATATTAGCTAATGCTAACGACGCTAACTACATTATGTACAAATTTGCATGAAAAAACTCCTACAGACATCACACATGGGACAGTTTAGTATGTAAGAATTGTTTTAGTTATATTGTAAAACTTACAAACGTTGCCCAGAGTGATGGGTGAAAAATCCATACGAGTATAAACGTTATGGATGGCTCAAAGACGGAACGGCAGGTCTACTTACCGTTTGAAGCTTTAAACGGCAGGAATTCATATTGACTGAGCTGCACTTGCAGTGAGCAAACTTGTCCAAATGATGGCGCTGTAGCACAAACAATAACACACCGTTTAGATGTATTTGCACGTGTTGAATAAAAACTATTTGCTGTGTGGATGTCAGTAATGAAAAATCCATAAATTAGCCTCACCGTTTTACAAGCTGCAGGATCCAAAGCACAGGAAAGTAGCGGCTTGTAGTCCGGAATTTATGCCATGTTCTTCTTTCTTTTATGCATTCTAAATTGTAAATGAATGTTATCAAAAGTCAGCTAACAATAAAGGTGAAAAAAACGGAAAACATTCGGTCGGAATATGGGACACAGGGATTGTGAATCACGAGCAAAATTCCAAAAAGAAGGGCTTTTTCACTTTTATACCGCAACACTTTTGTTTTGAAGCTTACACGGCACTGAACAGAAAGTGACTGTGTGCACCTTTTAACGCTGGGAAACCAGACAGTATGTTATGTTGCTGTTGTCGTAACATAAACTGATAGATTTTTCAGAGAAATTATGAGAAAAAATAAGTACCCGTTGGACTAGACCAGGAGTCGGCAACCTAAAACGTTGAAAGAGCCATATTGGACCAAAAATACAAAAAAAGAATCTGTCTGGAGCCGCAAAAAATAAAAAGTGTTATAATGAAGGCAATACATGACGTGTCTATATTAGCCTACTATCAAAATGACTTTAAAAGTCTTATATAAGTGTTAAAATGAAGGCAGAACATGACGTAAGTGTCTATTAGCTATATTAGCCTACTATCACAATTACTGTAAAAGTCTTATATACGTGTTATAATGAATGCAACACATGACGTAAGTGTCTATATTAGCTATATTAGCCTACTATCAAAATGACTTTAAAAGTCTTACATAAGTGTTATAATGAAGGCAACATATGATGTAAGTGTCTATATTAGTTACAGTATATTAGCCTACTATCAAAAGGACTTTAAAAGTCTTATATAAGTGTTACAATGAAGGCAACTCATGATGTAAGTGTCTATATTAGTTATATTAGCCTACTATCAAAATGACTTTAAAAGTCTTATATAAGTGTTATAATGAAGACAACACATGATGTAAGCGTCTATATTAGTTATATTAGCCTACTATCAAAATGACTTTAAAAGTCTTATATAAGTGTTATAATGAAGGCAACATATGATGTAAGTGTCTATATTAGTTACAGTATATTAGCCTACTATCAAAAGGACTTTAAAAGTCTTATATAAGTGTTACAATGAAGGCAACTCATGATGTAAGTGTCTATATTAGTTATATTAGCCTACTATCAAAATGACTTTAAAAGTCTTATATAAGTGTTATAATGAAGACAACACATGATGTAAGCGTCTATATTAGTTATATTAGCCTACTATCAAAATGACTTTAAAAGTCTTATATAAGTGTTATAATGAAGGCAACACATGACGTAAGAGTCTATATTAGCCATATTAGCCTACTATCAAAATAACTTTAAAAGTCTCATATAAGTGTTATAATGAAGGCAACACATGACATAAGTGTCTATATTAGCTATATTAGCCTACTATCAAAATGACTTTAAAAGTCATATATAAGTGTTATAATGAAGGCAACAAATGACGTAAGTGTCTATATTAGCTATATTAGCCTACTATCAAAATGACTTTAAAAGTCTTATATAAGTGTTAAAATGAAGGCAGAACATGACGTAAGTGTCTATATTAGCTATATTAGCGTACTATCACAATTACTGTAAAAGTCTTATATACGTGTTATAATGAATGCAACACATGACGTAAGTGTCTATATTAGCTATATTAGCCTACTATCAAAATGACTTTAAAAGTCTTACATAAGTGTTATAATGAAGGCAACATATGATGTAAGTGTCTATATTAGTTACAGTATATTAGCCTACTATCAAAAGGACTTTAAAAGTCTTATATAAGTGTTACAATGAAGGCAACTCATGATGTAAGTGTCTATATTAGTTATATTAGCCTACTATCAAAATGACTTTAAAAGTCTTATATAAGTGTTATAATGAAGACAACACATGATGTAAGTGTCTATATTAGTTATATTAGCCTACTATCAAAATGACTTTAAAAGTCTTATATAAGTGTTATAATGAAGGCAACACATGACGTAAGAGTCTATATTAGCCATATTAGCCTACTATCAAAATAACTTTAAAAGTCTCATATAAGTGTTATAATGAAGGCAACACATGACATAAGTGTCTATATTAGCTAAATTAGCCTACTATCAAAATGACTTTAAAAGTCATATATAAGTGTTATAATGAAGGCAACAAATGACGTAAGTGTCTATATTAGCTATATTAGCCTACTATCAAAATGACTATGTGTTGCAAGTTGAAGCAAAACTTCGTTGACAGATATGTTGAAATTTAATATTTATTCTACACGTTTTTACAACATTAGAAACCATTAGTAAATCAGAGGCTACTTAGAAGATGAGATAACTCCTGGAATTTAGTGGCTTTTAATGGCCAAAAGCATAGATGTGTGTGTCCAAGTTAAAGGAAATGTCAGGCTGTCTTCTTCTAATGAATTTATTACAGTCATGGGCAAGCTAGGTAATGTTTGCTGTGGTCTGGAACAACATGGCACACAAACCACTATCGGAAATGCAGCCAATATTACATACAGATGTTGTGTCATGAGACATGCCAACAGAAATTAAATACACAGAGGACATAAGTAAAGGAAATTAAATGAGCTCAAATATACCTGCAAATGAGACATAATGATGCAATATGTACATACAGCTAGCCTAAATAGCCTGATTAGCACACCAACAAGTCAATAACATCAACAAAGCGCACTACCTACTCAGTGGCCTAGTGGTTAGAGTGTCCGCCCTGAGATCGGTAGATTGTGAGTTCAAACCCCGGCCGAGTCATACCAAAGACTATAAAAATGGGACCCATTACCTCCCTGCTTGGCACTCAGCATCAAGGGTTGGAATTGGGGGTTAAATCACCAAAAATTATTCCGGGGCGTGGCCACCGCTGCTGCCCACTGCTCCCCTCACCTCCCAGAGGGTGAACAAGGGGATGGGTCAAATGCAAAGAACAAATTTCACCAACCACAATCATTGGTACTTTTAACTTTTTTTTACTGTGAGTTCAAGAACCGCCGAAACGAGTCGGACAAAACGATGTTCACCAAATAATCATATTAAACATATTAAACAGTGGGCTGTCTTACAATTGGGAAGGTTTGTGTCATGTTTTTCCTCAAACAAAAAAACATACTAAAACAAAAACATTATTTTTCACTAGAGATGTCTGATAATTGCTTTTTTGACGATATCCGATATTACGATATTGTCCAACTCTTAATTAGCGATTCCGATATCAACCGATACCGATATATACAGTTGTGGAATTAACACATTATTATGCCTAATTTTGTTGTGATGCACCGCTGGATGCATTAAACAATGTAACAAGGTTTTCCAAAATAAATCAACTCAAGTTATGGAAAAAAATGGCATCATGGCACTGCCATATTTATTATTGAAGTCACAAAGTGCATTATTTTTTTTTAACATGCCTCAAAACAGCAGCTTGGAATTTGGGACATGCTCTCCCTGAGAGAGAGCATGAGGAGGTTGAGGGGGGGGGGGGGGGGGGGTGTTATTGTAGGTTTATTGGTTTATTGGCAAAACTTTGTTACATTGTTTAATGCATCCAGCGGGGCATCACAACAAAATTAGGCATAATAATGTGTTGATTCCACGACTGTATATATCGGTATCGGTTGATATCGGAATCGGTAATTAAGAGTTGGACAATATCGGAATATCGGATATTGGCAAAAAAAGCCATTATCGGACATCTCTAATTATATACATATATATATATATATATATATATATATATATATATATATATATATATATATATATATATATATATATATATATATATAATATTTTATGAATAGTTATACATCCATCCATCCATCCATTTTCTACCGCTTATTCCCTTCGGGGTCGCGGGGGGCGCTGGAGCCTATCTCAGCTACAATCGGGCGGGAGGCGGGGTACACCCTGGACAAGTCGCCACCTCATCACAGGGCCAACACAGATAGACAGACAATATTCACACTCACATTCACACACTAGGGCCAATTTAGTGTTGCCAATCAACCTATCCCCAGGTGCATGTCTTTGGAGGTGGGAGGAAGCCGGAGTACCCGGAGGGAACCCACGCAGTCACGGGGAGAACATGCAAACTCCACACAGAAAGATCCCGAGGCCGGGATTGAACTCACGACTACTCAGGACCTTCGTATTGTGAGGCAGACGCACTAACCCCTCTGCCACCGTGCTGCCAATAGTTATACAATTACAATTTATTATTTTTGTAAAAAAGAAATATATATATATTTTTTTTAAATTTGTTTTATGTATGTATAATATTTATGAATAATATTTATATAATTACAATTTACTATTTTTGTTTAAAAAATATATATATAAATATATTTGTTTATGTATGTATAATATTTATGCATAATATTTATACAATTACAATTTATTATTTTTGTTTAAAAAAACATTATGTATAAATATATTTTGTATGTATGTATGTATGTATAATATTTATTAATAATATTTATACTTTATAATTGGTTTATAATATTTATATGGTTTATTGGCGCTCTGTACTTCTCCCTACGTCCGTGTACCACTGCGTACAGCGGCATTTTAAAAAGTCATACATTTTACTTTTTGAAACCGATACCGATAATTTCCGGAATTACATTTTAAAGCATTTATCGGCCGATAATATCGGCAGTCCGATATTATCGAACATCTCTGTTTTTCACCCATCTTTTTTCATTTTCCATCCTTTTTTAAAAATGCTCCAGGGAACCACTAGGGCGGCGCTGAAGAGAGGTTGCTGACCCCCGGACTAGACTGTAGTAGAAATAACATGTGGATGAATGTAAATGTCAGCGGGCAGAGGGGCGGAGCTTTGAGGTGCACCATTCTTCATGTTTCCTGTGTGTAGAACGTGATGTTCTTGGGCGATTTCCAAGCCGGCTGCGCCCACATGACGCGGCGCGACAAGAAGAACATCCGACTGTTCGCCAACACCAGCTTCTCCTGGCTCATCGGGGACAAAATGGACACCACGGTGACAGACGAAACCAGCTGCGCATATGACCGGTAGGCGTCGGTGAGCATGTCGTTTTCAAACTGCTGTCCGGGCGCAGGGTGTCACCCGCATGGGGTTTTTCTTCTGCGGCAGGATCGTCGTGTACGGGAAGTCCTTCCTGAAGGCCATCACGCCGTTCTCCGCCGGCGTCTTCAACTACGCTCAACAGTTCAAACTGGCGAGAACCACGGTAAATAGCTCTTCCCTCCTGTCGTCTTCACACCTTCACAAGTGCTTGTTTCACATTCTGGTGACATTTGCCCAAAAGTGCGGTTTGGGGGTCTGTTTTTTTATTGGCCCGCTGCAAATGTTCAATAACACAGCCTGTCTCAGAACTAAGCGAGGGAGGATTGTGGCGAGGGATGTAACGATAAAAGGTAAGAATTATAACCAGGCTAGAACTCGGTTAGTATTACCTTTTCAAATAAAAATGGTGGGAAACTGTGATTCATAACTGCTCTTTGATAAACTCACGGGCGAATGCTCGCTCGCCAGCTGATATGCTCACATGAAAACAAGAAACATTAAAGGCCAACTGAAATGAGATTTTCTTATTTAAACGGGGATAACAGGTCCATTCTCTGTGTCATACTTAATCATTTCGCGATATTGCCATATTTTTGCTGAAAGGATTTAGTAGAGAACATCGACGATAAAGTTTGCAACTTTTGGTCGCTGATAAAAAAGCCTTGCCTGTACCGGAAGTAGCGTGACGTCACAGGTTGTGGAGCGCCTCACGTCTGCACATTGTTTACACCAGCAGCGAGAGCGATTCGGACCGAGAAAGCGACGATCTCCCCATTAATTTGAGCGAGGATGAAAGATTCGTGGATGAGGAAAGTGAGAGTGAAGGATTAGAGGGCAGTGGAAGCGATTCAGATAGGGAAGATGCTGTGAGAGGCGGGTGGGACCTGATATTCAGCTGGGAATGACTAAAACAGTAAATAAACACAAGACATATATATACTCTATTAGCCACAACACAACCAAGCTTATATTTAATATGCCACAAATTAATCCGCATAACAAACACCTCCCCCCTCCCGTCCATATAACCCGCCAATACAACTCAAACACCCGCACAACACACTCAATCCCACAGCCCAAAGTACCGTTCACCTCCGTAAAGTTCATACAGCACATATATTTCCCCAAAGTTAAGTACGTGACATGCACATAGCGGCACGCACGTACGGGCAAGCGATCAAATGTTTGGAAGCCAAAGCTGCGTACTCACGGTAGCGCGTCTGCTATCCAACTCAAAGTCCTCCTGGTTGTGTTGCTGCAGCCAGCCGCTAAAACACCGATCCCACCTACAGCTTTCTTCTTTGCTGTCTCCATTGTTCATTAAACTATTTGCAAAAGATTCACCAACACAGATGTCCAGAATACTGTGGAATTTTGCGATGAAAACAGACGACTTAATAGCTGGCCACAATGGTGTCCCAAAATGTCCGCACAATCCGTGACGTTTTCAGCAGAATATTTCGCGGGAAATTTAAAATTGCACTTTACTAATCTAACCCGGCCGTATTGGCATGTGTTGCAATGTTAAGATTTCATCATTGATATATAAACTATCAGACTGCGTGGTCGGTAGTAGTGGCTTTCAGTAGGCCTTTAACGTATTTCCTTATCATAAAAATGACATACCTCAATCTGAACTTACAAAACCCAAAGCCAGTGAAGTTGTCATGTTGTGTAAATGGTAAATAAAAACGGAATACAATGATTTGCAAATCCTTTTCAACTTATATTCAATTGAATAGACTGCAAAGACAAGATATTTAATGTTCATATGTTATATAAAAAAATAAATATATAATTTTATGAATAACATTTATACAATTACAATTGATTATTTTTGTAAAAAATAAATATATATATTTTTTTATGTATGTATGTATGATATTTATGAATAATATTTATATAATTACAATTTACTATTTTTGTTTTAAAAAATTATGTATAAATATTTTTATGTATGTATATTTATGAATAATATTTATACAATTACAATGTATTATTTTTGTTAAAAAAAAAATATATATATATACTGTATATATAAAATATATATATATATATTTTGTATGTATGTATAATATTTATGAATAATATTTATACAATTACAATGTATGATTTTTGTAAAAAAAAAATATATATATATATAAACTGTACCGGTATATATAAAATATATATATATTGTTTTTTTACAAAAATAATACATTGTAATTGTA
>NC_084737.1:15068391-15090891 GCF_033978785.1 Entelurus aequoreus
TTCCTATTCTGTTGTTGATTGTCATGTCATGTACGGATGTACTTTGTGGACGCCGTCTGCTGCTCCACACGCTGTAAGTCTTTGCTGTCGTCTAGCATTCTGTTTTTGTTTCTTTTGCAGCCAGTTCAGTTTTAGTTTCGTTTTGCAGTGGTTGAAAAACACTGTTCTACTGTACTTCCACGACATTTAGTTATACATTTGAATATAATATAGACTCCTGAGTGTATATGGTGTAAATAGACAGAGTATATATTGAAAGGGTAAAATAAACTAGATTTTTGGGAGTATTAATAGATGATGAAATGAACTGGAAATTTCATATAAAAAATATACAACATAAGGTGGCAAGAAACATTTCAATAATGAACAAGGCAAAATACGTCCTGGGCCAAAAATCACTTCACATTCTTTACTCCCCGTTAGTGTTACATATCTGAGTTATTGTGCAGAAATATGGGGAAATAACTACAAATGTGCGCTTCATTCGTTAACCGTGTTACAAAAAAGATCAATTAGACTGATACATGATGTTGCATATAGAGAACATACATACCCTTTATTTATTGAGTCAAAAATATTGAAGTTTGATAATTTGGTAAAATTGCAAACACGGATGTACAAAGCAAACTATAACCTGCTACCCAAGAATGTACAACAATTCTTCTCAACTATAACCTTGGAGGAAAATCTAATTTAAAACATTTGTATGCTCGTACAACACTAAAAACCTTTAGCATATCAGTATGTGGAGTTAAATTATGTATAAGTAAAGAAGTTAAACAATGTACTGATATGATCCAGTTTAAGAGGTTGTTCATATAAATAGTGCTCACAAAGTACAAAGAAGAAGAATTACGAGAAACACCGTCAACTAAGGGTGTAACGGTACATGTATTTGTATTGAACCGTTTCGGTACGGGGTTCGGTTCGGAGGTGTACCGAACGAGTTTCCACACGGACATATTAAGTAGCGTACCACACGTTGTGTAAACAATGCACACCGAGGCACAACACACGGCATGCTAGCAGCGACCGGGCTACGACAACATGTAAAAGGCAGAGCTGGAAGACCCTCCTGCCTCGTTAAGATCTCCCGTTTGGGAACACTTCGGCTGCGCGGTGTGATACAACAATGAAGGACGGAGGTTTGCCGACATTGTTCAGCAGCGGTAGGGTATGCTTCTGGCAACACGTCAAACATGCTAACCCATTTGAAGCGTCACCACCCCCAAGTGAACATCGCTTCAACGAAGAGAAACACCGCATTCAAGCAGCCTCTCCTCGGCGAGTCAGACAGGGCTAAAGCAATAACAAATGCCGTTGGTGTTTTTATAACAGCAGATTTAAGACCATGTTGCATTAAAAACTAGATTTTGACCCACTTCTATGGTGGAAGAACAATGAGCCCATATGTCCTCTTACTGCCAAGTTAGCCAGGCACTACCTCGCCATACCTGCTACCTCCGTGCCCAGCGAAAGGGTATTTCCCACAGCTGGAGACATTTTAACTGCAAGCAGGTCTGCTCTTTCTGCAGACAATGTGGATAAACTGATTTTTCTGGCAAAAAACATGACGATTGAGTGAAAGTCACAAGGGTTAAAGGCTGGGGGGGAAAAGAAAAGTTAAAGGCCTACTGAAACCTACTACTACCGACCACGCAGTCTGATAGTTTATATATCAATGATGAAATCTTAACATTGCAACACATGCCAATACGGCCAGGTTAACTTATAAAGTGACTTTTAAAACTTTCTGGGAAATATCCGGCTGAAACGTCGCGGTATGATGACGTATGCGCGTGACGAAGTCAGAGTAACGGAAGTTATGGTACCCGTAGAATCCTATACAAAAAGCTCTGTTTTCATTTCATAATTCCACAGTATTTTGGACATCTTTTGCAATTTGTTTAATGAACAATGAAGGCTGCAAAGAAGACAGTTGTAGGTAGGATCGGTGTATTAGCAGCGGACTACAGCAACACAACCAGGAGGACTTTGTTGGAGCGCTAGCCGCCGACCTCGCCTTGACTTCCTACGTCTCCGGGCCGCCAAACGCATCGGGTGAAGTCCTTCGTCCTTCTGCCGATCGCTGGAACGCAGGTGAGCACGGGTGTTGAGTACATGAGGGCTGGCTGGCGTAGGTGGAGAGCTAATGTTTTTAGCATAGCTCTGTGAGGTCCCGTTACTAAGTTGCTAAGTTAGCTTCAATGGCGTCGTTAGCACAGCATTGTTAACCTTCGCCAGCCTGGAAAGCATTAACCGTGTATTTATATGTCCACGGTTTAATAGTATTGTTGATTTTCTATCTATCCTTCCAGTCAGAGGTTTATTTTTTTGTTTCTATATGCAGTTAAAGCACGATGCTATCCCGTTAGCTCGTAGCTAAAGCATTTCGCCGATGTATTGTCGTGGAGATAAAAGGCACTGAATGTCCATTTTGCGTTCTCGACTCTCATTTTCAAGAGGATATAGTATCCGAGGTGGTTTAACATACAAATCCGTGATCCACAATAAAAAAAGGAGAGTGTGGAATCCAATGAGCCAGCTTGTACCTAAGTTACGGTCAGAGCGAAAAAAGATGCGTCCATCACTGTCTCTCAAGTCCTTCACTGTAACGTTCCTCATCTACGAATCTTTCATCCTCGCTCAAATTAATGGGGTAATCATCACTTTCTCGGTCCGAATCTCTCTCGCTCCATTGTAAACAATGGGGAATTGTGAGGAATACTAGCTCCTGTGACGTCACTCTACTTCCGGTACAGGCTAGGCTTTTTTTTATCAGCGAGCAAAAGTTGCGAACTTTATCGTCGATTTTCTCTATTAAATCCTTTCAGCAAAAATATGGCAATATCGCGAAATGATCAAGTATGACACATAGAATGGATCTGCTATTCCCGTTTAAATTTTAAAAAATCATTTCAGTAGGCCTTTAATCTGAGGCTGAGTTGACTTGAAACTGTTTAATGTTGCACTTTGTGTATGTAGAAGAAAAATTGTGTCATTTTATTTAATCTGAGCAACAACTTGAGGCAGTTTAATGTTGATTAACGTGGACCCCGACTTAAACAAGTTGAAAAACTTATTCGGGTGTTACCATTTAGTGGTCAATTGTACGGAATATATGTACTGTACTGTGCAATCTACTTATACAAGTCTCAATCAATCAAAAAAAGCACTTTATATGTGGAAAGGTTTTGTTAAGAAACCATTGTGAGCCTTATCTTATTTAGTTTTTATTTGATATATGTTGACTGCATTAACCCTGGCAATGGACCCTGTGTGTATATGTATGTTATTGTTATGCTTAGCATTCATGACAGCCTGCTGTTGCACTGATCAGCCTAGTGGTGGCTCACATCCATCACACACAGAGCTATTTCTATTTTTGGGCAGAATTATTATAGTGTTCCCAATGTTAAAAGGATAAAGCCATTGTTTACAAATTTGGTAAATAAATAACCAAAAAATGTATATTTTGTTGTTTTCTTACTGTACCGAAAATGAACCGAACCGTGACCTCTAAACCGAGGTACGTACCGAACCGAAATTTTTGTGTACCGTTACACCCTTACCGTCAACCTTTACTGAAAATGGGATATTCTTCATCTCAGTATGTTTTTCATGACTGACTTAATAATTTATTACAAAAACTGCTGTATTAATCATTCACTTATGTCATTGTGCTACAAAAAGATGTCAGTAAATGTACGTATGTATTTGTAAACGCTCTGAATTGGGGAAAGGGGTAGGATTAAATAAGCTTTGCTTCTTCCTACTCCTTTTCGGACATGACGTAAAGTGAAATGATATGAAATTGTGTGATGTATTATGCTGTAAGTGTGTTCATGGTCGAAATAAACTAAAGAAAGAAGAAAAAATGTTTGTCCAAAACACTTTAAGGCAGTCTTATTTGAATTGAATACTACATTCCAGTTTTCAACGAGCGAGCAAACATGTTAGCATGTAGCTGGGGAACACATTTGAGTAGTGATGGCAACCTCGCCTTTTTCCCCCCCCCCCAATCCAGTCTATTATTACAGTATTTTGCAGATTTTTCAATAAGTCAGAGTTGCTGAGCAGTCGGGCTGGGCGATATGGCTGAAAACTGTATCACAATATAGGGGTCAGTTATTTGGTCTTAAAAAATATCAATATCAAAAATAAGGACCAGGAGTGAAAAAAACACTCAAAACAATGTAAACAAAATTGTAAAATCGCATTGAACACTTAACAATAAGCTCTTAAAATGAAGGAGTAATGTACAATGCTTAATAAAGAATTAGACTTCCTTTTTATTGTCATTCAAATTTGAACTTTACAGTACAGATAAGAACAACATTTCGTTGCATTAGCTCATGGTAGTGCAGGATAAAAAAGCAATAAGGTGCAGATATAGATAAATAGATTACTGTACAGATAAATATATTGCACTTTTGCATATGCATCCACGTTTATGGATGTATGTTATATTGTCTTTATATTCCAGTCAGTTAATCCATTTTTGGGGGGGAATTGAGGGGATTATTATGATGCGTTCAAGACTCTTACGGCCTGAGGGAAGAAGCTGTTGCAGAACCTGGAGGTTCTGCTTCGGAGGCTGCGGAACCTCTTTCTAGAGTCCAGCAGAGAAAACAGTCCTTGGTGGGGGTAGGAGTCGTCTCTGCAGATTTTCTGAGCCCCTCTTATTAAAGTGTAAGAAAATAGTGCAAAGTGTGAAAATGTAAACAGAGAAACCTGAGAAGAACTATTTTCTGCAGGGTTAGTGCCAGCTGTGCTCTAAAGGGTGAGCACGGCTGAGATGGTGTGGTATTACCGGTCTTGGTGGCGACGAGCGCCTTGCAGCATTTACAGACCACATTGGTCAGACTACGGTCCATAAAAATAAAAAAAAAGTGCCTTACTGTTGAAGGTGAAGCTGTTTCATCCACAATTTCTTCATTTTGACTTTCTCGTCTCGCTCCATGCAAAGAATCGACCGCCAGACAACAAGATGGTGCAAGCAAACATGATAGTTGATACTGTTACCAGAGAGCGAGTGCCTTTGTTCATGCAACCGACCTTGCTTCCATACTTCCTCTTTCTTCCGACGTTTTTTTTTAATTGACATCAATCACGCGCCTATCCCGATACGTATATCGTTTTTATTGGGGTCACATGGTCTTTGTGTTGACTTCCATTCTCTCCTCTTGGCTCTTTCTGCTGTATATCATCTTGTAATCATCTATGGTGTGCCCTTTTCACCCTCCTGCTGCATGTCCAACTTGATTCAGTCCTGATCTTCTCTCTTTCTCTCTCTCTCTCTCGTCTGTGCACGTGTGTCTGTCCGTGCACGTGTGTGTGTGTGTGTGTTGTGTCCGTAGGAGCTCGGAGACCAAGGGTACGATTCAGGCTACAGAGTGAGTATGAGCGTCTTAATGTCACCACATGCATAAACATACACACGCTATTATTCTTAAATGGGTAGAGAAAGAGAGAGTGTGTGTGTGTGTGTGTGTGTGTGTGTGTGTGTGTGTGTGTGTTAGTTATGTGTCGCCTTCATTAGCCAGCAATCATTCAAGTATCACACCAAAGTGGGGCACCATGTTTAAAAATACTTCAACCAAAAGGGAATAATGTGAAGTGCGTTTGTCTGTTCCTGGGTCAAACTGTGGTCTAAGTAAGTGTGAGTACAAGAGTCACATTCTAACATTGGTACAAGTTTACAATATACCGGTACTAATAAATAGGGGTGTTGAGAAAATACATTTTTGAATGAAACAGGATTCTTATTTGTAAGGATTAGAGATGTCCGATAATGGCTTTTTTGCCGATATTCCGATATTGTCCAACTCTTAATTACCGATTCCGATATCAACCGATACCGATATATACAGTTGTGGAATTAACACATTATTATGCCTAATTTTGTTGTGATGCCCCGCTGGATGCATTAAACAATGTAACAAGGTTTTCCAAAATAAATCAACTCAATTTATGGAAAAAAAAATGCCAACATTGCACTGCCATATTTATTATTGAAGTCACAAAGTGCATTTTTTTTTTTAACATGCCTCAAAACAGCAGCTTGGAATATGGGACATGCTCTCCCTGAGAGAGCATGAGGAGGTGGGCGGGGTTAGGGAGTAGCAGGGGGTGTATATTGTAGCGTCCCGGAAGAGTTATGGCTGCAAGGGGTTCTGGGTATTTGTTCTGTTGTGTTTATGTTGTGTTACGGTGCGGATGTTCTCCCGAAATGTGTTTGTCATTCTTGTTTGGTGTGGGTTCACAGTGTGGCGCATATTTGTAACAGTGTTAAAGTTGTTTATACGGCTACCCTCAGTGTGACCTGTATGGCTGTTGACCAAGTATGCGTTGCATTCACTTGTGTGTGTGAATAGCCAAAGATATTATGTGACTGGGCCGGCACGCAAAGGCAGTGCCTTTAAGGTTTATTGGCGCTCTGTACTTCTCCCTACGTCCGTGTAGACAGTGGCGTTTTAAAAAGTCATACATTTTACTTTTTGAAACCGATACTGATAATTTCCGATATTACATTTTAAAGCATTTATTGGCCGATAATATCGGACTGCCGTTATTATCGGACATCCCTAAAGTATACCCTTTAAAATGCAATTCACTTGTATTTATTTTAGACTTAGACTTAGACTTCCTTTTATTGTCATTCAAATTTGAACTTTACAGTACAGATAAGAACGACATTTTGTTGCATTAGCTCGTTGTAGTGAAGGATAAAAGAGCAATAAGGTGCAGATATAAATAAATAAATAGATTACTGTACAGATAAATATATTGCACTTTTGCATATGTATTCACGTGTATGGAGTTATTCCGTTGTTGGGGGGAATTGAGGCGGTTATTATGATGCGTTCAAGGGTCTTATGGCCTGAGGGAAGAAGCTGTTACAGAACCTGGAGGTTCTGCTACCGAGGCTGCGGAACCTCTTTCTAGAGTCCAGGAGTGAAAACATTCCTTGGTGGGGGTGGGAGGAGTCTCTCCAGATTTTCTGACTCCTGGTCAGGCAGCGGCTTTTTGCGATCTCCTGGATAGGAGGAAGAGGAGTCCTGAAGATCTTTTCCGCCGTCCTCACCGCTCTCTGCAAAGAGTTCCAGTCTGAGGCACTGCAGGCTCCAGTCCAGACAGAGATGCAGTTGGTCAGTAGGCTCTCTATAGTGCCTCTGTAGAATGTGGCACTACAGAATGGGGGGAGGGAGCTGTGCTGTTTTCATCCCATGCAAAATGTGCATGCGCTGCTGAGCTCTTTTTACAAGAGCTCCGGTGTGTAGGGACCAGGTCATATTGTCAGTTATCAGCACCCCCAGGAACTTGGTGCTGCTTACCATCTCTACTGCTGTGCCGTTGATGAAGAGTGAAGTGTGGCTGGACTGGTGCCTCTTGAAGTCGATGGTGATCTCCTTGGTCTTGTCGACGTTCAGGACCAGGTTGTTGGTTCTGCACCAGTCCACCAGATGTTTCACCTCCTCCCTATAGTCCATGTCGTTGTTGTCACGGATGAGGCCCACTACTGTTGTGTACTTCACAATGTGGTTAGTAGTGGACCTGGCGCAGCAGTCATGGGTCATCAACGTGAACAGCAGCGGTCTCAGGAAGCAGTCCTGGGGGGAACCGGTGCTCAGGGAGATGGCACTGGAGGTGTTGTTGCCCACTCTCACAGACTGGGGTCTGTCTGTGAGGAAGTCAAGCAGCCAGTTGCATAGGGGGGTACTGAATCCAAGGGGGGCCAGTTTGCACACCAAGTGCTGCCGGATGATTGTGTTGAACGCCGAGCTGAAGTCCAGAAACATCTGCACATGTGTGTCCTTTCCTTCCAGATGTTCTAAGCTCAGGTGGAGTGCAAAGGAGATGGCGTCCTCTGTGGAGCGGTTAGGGCGATAAGCAAACTGGTATGGGTCGAATGTGGGGGGGGGGTCTGGAGACAATGTATTCCTTTACCAGCCTCTCGAAGCCCTTCATTATGATGGAGGTGATTGCCACAGGGCGATTATCATTGAGGAGATTGTGGGGGTTTTTAGGTACTGGAATGATTGTGGCCGTCTTAAAACATGATGGTACCACAGCTTAGGTCAGCTAGATGTTGAAGATGTCTGTGAGAACCCCAGCCAGCTGGTCTGCACATCCCTTAAGCACCCTGCCCGGAATGTCATCAGGGCCCGCTGCTTTCCGGGGGTTCGCTCTCCTCAGGGTTCTCCGGACATCCACTGTGTCCAGGTTGAGCGGCTGCTCATCAGGGCGAGGGATGGATTTCCTCGCCGGAGTGGTGTTAAGTGCCTCAAACCTCGCAAAGTGGTTGTTGAGGTCGTTAAGAAAGCTGATGCTGTTGTCACAGGGACGGGGGGTGGCTTTATAGTCCGTGATGACATGTCTGCCCTGCCACATTCGTCTAGTGCAGTGGTTCTTAACCTGGGTTCGATCGAACCCTAGGGGTTCGGTGAGTCGGCCTCAGGGGTTCGGCGGAGGTCAAAACACAACACACCTGACTCATCGTGTAAATAAAAACTTCTCCCTATCGGCGTATTACGGATACGGCAACAGCAGACGTCACACTGATTTGCGGGTGTGTAATATGTTGTGAGTTCATGCACTGTGTTGGTTTTGTTGTTTGAACAAGGTGATGTTCATGCACGGTTAATTTTGTGCACCAGTAAAAAAACATGGTAACACTTTAGTATGGGGAACATATTCACCATTAATTAGTTGCTTATTAACATGCAAATTAGTGACATATTGGCTCTTAACTAGTCATTATTAAGTACTTATTAATGCCTTATTCGGCATGGCCTTATTATAAGCCTAACCCTCTAACCCTGGCCCGAACCCTAACCAAATAACTCTAAATTAAGTCTTTGTTACTTAGAATATGTTCCCCTAGTGTCCAAAAAACTCTAAATTAAGTCTTTGTTACTTAGAATATGTTCCCCATACTAAAGTGTTACCAAAAACATATAACTTTGTCTTGAATTTGAAAAAAAACATTTTATTTTTCACTAAAGAAGGGTTCAGTGAATGCGCATAAGAAACTGGTGGGGTTCGGTACCTCCAACAAGGTTAGGAACCACTGGACTAGTGGTCGTGGGGTTCTCGAAGAAGTCCTGCACTTTCTGACCATGAGCACGCTTTGCAACCCTAATGGCACGGTTGAGGTTAGCTCTGGCTGTTTTAATGTCATTGAAACATTGTCAGGGTAACATTGTCATTGAAATGTAAAATTTTAAACACAAAGTTAAATAATAAGAACAATTATACTCTGTCAGCAAAATTTTGCATTTGATTAAAAATCACAACCAAAAGCAACAAAGGAGTTATTGTGACCAAAATGATCACGGTTGACATTATTATTGTGGTATTTTTAGTTGTGCTCAAAGAGTAATATACTTTCTTGGCAGAGAAACAATAAATATTGTTCTGGCATAACAAGAGTCTTATTTGTATTTGTGTTTTAAATATGTTTATCTTCTTCCATTTGAATTTTTAAACATTTTAGAATGTTATTAAATGCCAAACGTGTTATTTGATTGCAATAAGAAACAAATGTTTAATGTGTGATAAGATGTTATGTTAAAATAAAGCCAATAATGATATATTTTTTGTGGTGCCCTAAAGTATGGAAATACATTTTGGTACGCTGCCTCCCAGTGGTCTTTGTGTGAAGTGTTGCGTTTATTAAACGTCATTATAGTCTAAAAAGCCTCTGCTTGCTCAAATAGATCGATGTCATTTGTGGTAAATTCAAGTTATTTTTCTACGGACTGTCGTCCTGCGGTTATCGTCACACTTTCCCGCTCTTCCATCACCGTTTGGTTGTTTCAGTTCGACGCTTCCTCCGCTCTCGTCCCCTAACCACCTCCACATTCTGCTCCCACCGGCTGATTGTAGCGTTCTGTGGTGTCCTGACCTCCTCTGTGCTCCGCAGAATGCCTCGGACATGCCGGAGACCATCACCAGCAGAGACGCCGCCCGCTTCCCCATCATCGCCAGCTGTACTCTCTTTGGACTCTACCTCTTTTTCAAGGTGACGATATCCAATCGCGTTTCTCGCCTGGGACGAAGAGGTCAATATGGCCGTCTTCATCTCCGATATGTGCGCGAGGACGGTACAGCCCTGCTAACTGGTCACGGTTATTTAAAAACATCCAACATTTAAGCATTTGAGCATAGAAAAACCTGTTTATGACCTTTTACCATAAGGATGGGTACCGTTGATATTTGTACCAATTTCCAGTACCTGGGATTCAATACCAATGAGCTTCTTACATTTCTGAGTCTCATTTGTAGCTATGACATTTTTATTTTTTGTTGCACTCCAAGAAGTGTTACCACTGTAAGCATTGTACTTATTACGCACCACAATCCGAATCAGGATCAGACAAACATTACAGGGAGACAGAAATATGTTCGCTGACGGGTCTGCCAACTTCCGGCGCCCCTTTTACAAAAGAAAGGTGAGAAACCGGTAAACGCTGGGGAGGGAAGTGAGGGAGAGTAAATAAATATTTAGTCAAAGGCTGGACTCCAGGGAGGGGGTCCAGACTGAGGACAAGGGGGAAAAACTCATAGCCATAGCACACATAAAAATGTTACATAGAATCAACAAAACTTGCAACAGAGGGAAGGGAGTGGGAGCTGCTGCTGTATAAGCGCTACTCAGCCGTCCATCGCCCCTAAGGGGAATCAAGCATTGTAACGTGCATATTCGTTGTAGGTTTCATTCACACATTTGTAGGTGTTGAAATCGCCATGTAAAATTGCTAATGCTAATCAGTAGCATGTCAAAACAAAGGCAATGTATATTAGCATCAAGCTACCGCATATTTGTAAAAGCGAAGCCTTACTTAAGTAGAAACTTTTTTTTTTTTAAGTAATTTTTTTTGTTGGCATGGGAATTTGCAGCATTACCCGAAGGTCGTTTTGGCTGAGTCCATTTGTTTATTTTACACTGTTGACTTTACTATAAATGTTGTATATAATTACAAAGGACAAGGAAATCATTTAAACACATTTTAATCATTTCAATTCGTGGATTTTGAGACTTTTCGCTATATTGCAGGTATAATAACTGTCAGCCATTATAGCAAGCTAATGTTAGCATTTTAACGTTTTATGCTAGCTTTTTAGCTAATTGTATTTGTTCCAACCTAAAAGTCATGGATTTTAATACATGACACCGTCTTAGCAGTACGCTAACTTATCCTAGATTATCATAATCGTATCCATTTGAACTCGAATATGGCTTTTGACACTTGCCGCCATCTTGGAAGTATGCTAATCTTTCCTGTGTTATTATGCTAACATTAGCAGGTTAAAGTTTTATGCTGGCATTTTAGCTCATTTAGATCATTTAAACCTAAAATTCATGGGTTTTTGACACATATTGCAAGTAATTTTCCTGAGGGAACTCTCCTGAAGGAATCAATAAAGTACTATCGATCGATCTATACCAGGTGTCGGCAACCCAAAATGTTGAAAGAGCCATATTGGACCAAAAATACAAAAACAAATCTGTCTGGAGCCGCAAAAAATTAAAAGCCATATTACATGTGTCATGAGATATACATTTAATTAAGAGGACTTAAAGGAAACTAAATGAGCTCAAATATAGCTACAGATGAGGCATAATGATGCAATATGTACATATCGCTAGCCTAAATAGCATGTTAGCATCGATTAGCTTGCAGTCATGCAGTGACCAAATATGTCTGATTAGCACTCCACACAAGTCAATAACATCAACAAAACTCACCTTTGTGCATTCACGCACAACGTTAAAAGTGTGGTGGACAGAATGAGACAGAAAAAGTGGCATAAAACACGTCCTAGAAAGTCGGAGAAAGTTATACATGCAAACAAACTATACGGTGAGTTCAAGGACCGCCAAAATAAGTAGGACAAAATGGCGCTCGCCAAATACTCGAATCAGTGAAGCATGTTTAATATAAACAGTGTGATTTATAACAATTAGGGAGGTTTGTGTCATGTTTGTCCTCATACAGAAACCATACTAAAACAAAAAAATATATATTTTTTCCCCCTCTTTTTCCATTCTTCATACATTTTTGAAAAATCTCCAGAGAGCCACTAGGGCGGCGCTAAAGAGCCGCATGCGGCTCTAGAGCCGCGGGTTGCCGACCCCTGATCTATACTAACTGTTCCCAGTATAACAAGCTAACCTTAGCATGCTAATGTTTTATGCTAGCTTTTTAGCTACCGTATTTTTCGGAGTATAAGTCGGCCGAAAATGCATAATAAAGAAGGAAAAAAACATATAAGTCGCACTGGAGTATAAGTCGCATTATTTGGGGAGATTTATTTGATAAAACCCAACACCAAGAATAGACATTTGAAAGGCAATTTAAAATAAATAAAGAATAGTGAACAACAAGCTGAATAAGTATGTTATATGACGCATAAATAACCAACTGAGAACGTGTCTGGTATGTTAACGTAACATATTATGGTAAGAGTCATTCAAATAACTATAACATATAGAACATGCTATACGTTTACCAAACAATCTGTCACTCCTAATCGCTAAATCCCATGAAATCTTATACATCTAGTCTCTTACCTGAATGAGCTAAATAATATTATTTTATATTTTTTGCTAATGTGTTAATAATTTCACACGAGTCGTTCCTGAGTATAAGTCGCACCCCCGGCCAAACTATGAAAAAAACTGCGACTTAAAGTCCGGAAAATACAGTATTTGTTCCAACCTAAAAGTCATGGATTTTAATACATAACACCGTCTTCGCAGTACGCTAACTTTTCCTAGATCATCATAATCGTATCCATCTGAACTCGAATATGGATTTTGACACTTGCCGCAATCTTGGAAGTATGCTAATCTTTCCTGTGTTATTATGCTAACATTGGCATGCTAAAGTTTTATGCTGTCATTTTAGCTCATTTTGATCATTTAAACCTAAAATGTATGGGTTTTTGACACATGTCGCCATATTGCAAATATACTAACTGTTCCCAGTATAACAAGCTAACCTCAGCATGCTAATGTTTTATGCTAGCTTTTTAGATAACTGTAGACTTAGACTTCCTTTTTATTGTCATGCAAATTTGAACTTCACAGTACAGATAAGAACGAAATTCCGTTGCATTAGCTCATGGTAGTGCAGGATAAAAAAGCAATAAGGTGCAGATTTAAATAAATAAATATATATAAATAATATATAAATATATGTAAATAAATAGATTACTGTACAGATAAATATATTGCACTTTTGCATATGCATCCATGTTTATGGATGTATGTTATATTGTCTTTATATTCCAGCCAGTTCATGCATTTTTGGGGGTAATTGAGGCGATTATTATGATGCGTCCAAGAGTCTTACGGCCTGAGGGAAGAAACTGTTACAGAACCTGGAGGTTCTGCTACGGAGGCTGCGGAACCTCTTTCTAGAGTCCAGCAGTGAAAACAGTCCTTGGTGGGAGTGGAAGGAGTCTCTGCAGATTTCCTGAGCCCTGGTCAGGCAGCGGCTTTTTGCGATCTCCTGGATAGGAGGAAGAGGAGTCCTGATGATCTTTTCCGCCGTCCTCACCGCTCTCTGCAGAGACTTCCAGTCTGAGGCACTGCAGGCTCCAGTCCAGACAGAGATGCAGTTGGTCAGTAGGCTCTCTATAGTGCCTCTGTAGAATGTGCTGAGAATTGGGGGAAGGAGCTGTGCTCTTTTCATCCCACGCAAAATGTGCATGCGCTGCTGAGCTCTTGTTACAAGACCTCCGGTGTGTAGGGACCAGGTCATATTGACAGTTATCAGCACCCCCAGGAACTTGGTGCTGCTAACGATCTCCACTGCTGTGCCGTTGATGAAGAGTGGAGCGTGGCTGGACTGGTGCCTCCTGAAGTCGATGACGATCTCCTTGGTCTTGTCGACGTTCAGAACCAGGTTGTTGGTTCTGCACCAGTCCACCAGATGTTTCACCTCCACCCTGTAGTCCGTGTCTTTGTTGTCACAGATGAGGCCCACTACTGTTGTGTACTTCACAATGTGGTTAGTAGTGGACCTGGCACAGCAGTCATGGGTCATCAATGTGAACAGCAGCAGACTCAGGACGCAACCCTGGGGGGAGCCGGTGCTCAGGGAGATGGCACTGGAGGTGTTGTTGCCCACTCTCACAGACTGAAGTCTGTCTGTGAGGAAGTCAAGCAGCCAGTTGCATAGGGGGGACTGAATCCAAGGGGGGCTAGTTTGCTCACCAAGTGCTGCAAGCAAGTGCTGTATTTGTTCCAACCTAAAAGTCATGGATTTTGATACATGACACCATCTTAGTACGCTAACTTATCCTAGATCATCATAATCGTATCCATTTGAACTCGAATACGGCTTTTGACACTTGCTGCCATCTTGGAAGTATGCTAATCTTTCCTGTGTTATTATGCTAACATTGGCATGCTAAAATTTTATGCTGTCATTTTAGCTCATTTTGATCATTTAAACCTAAAATTCATGGGTTTTTGACACATGTCGCCATATTGCAAGTACCGGTATACTAACTGTTCCCAGTATAACAAGCTAACCTTAGCATGCTAATGTTTTATGCTAGCTTTTTAGCTAATTGTATTTGTTCCCACCTAAAAGTCATGAATTTTGATATATGACACCATCTTTCCTAGATCATCATAATCGTATCCATTTGAACTCAAATATGGCTTTTGACACTTGCCGCCATCTCGGAAGTATGCTAATCTTTCCTGTTATTATGCTAACATTAGCATGCTAAAGTTTTATGCTGGCATTTTAGCTCATTTTGATCATTTAAACCTAAAATTCATGGGTTTTTGACACATGTCGCCATATTGCAAGTATACTAACTGTTCCCAGTATAACAAGCTAACCTTAGCATGCTAATGTTTTATGCTAGCTTTTTAGCTAATTGTACTTGTTCCCACCTAAAAGTCATGAATTTTGATATATGACACCATCTTTCCTAGATCATCATAATCGTATCCATTTGAACTCAAATATGGCTTTTGACACTTGCCGCCATCTCGGAAGTATGCTAATCTTTCCTGTTATTATGCTAACATTAGCATGCTAAAGTTTTATGCTGGCATTTTAGCTCATTTTGATCATTTAAACTTAAAATTCATGGGGTTTTGACACATGTCGCCATATTGCAAGTATACTAACTAGGGCTGCAACTACCAACTAATTTGATAATGGATTAATCTGTCGATTATTACTTTGATTAATCGATTAATAATCGGATAAAAGAGACAAACTACATTTCTATCCTTTCCAGTATTTTATTGAAAAAAACAAACAGCATACTGGCACCATACTTATTTTGATTATTGTTTCTCAGCTGTTTGTAAATGTTGCAGTTTATAAATAAAGGTTTATAAAAATTAAAAGTAGCCTTTGCGCATAGCATAGATCCAACGAATCGATGACTAAATTAATCGCCAACTATTTTTATGATCGAATTTAATTGATTAGTTGTTGCAGCCCTAATACTAACTGTTCCCAGTATAACAAGCTAACCTTAGCATGCTAATGTTTTATGCTAGCTCGTTAGCTTCAATTAGAGGTTCACAGCACATGTAGCAGGTATATCAAAATTTCAGCTGCAATTTTCACTGACGATATGTGCACTCAGGAAGTAAGTTCCTTGTGTACCGTATTTTTCGGACTACAAGTCGCAGTTTTTTTCATAGTTTGGCCGGGGGTGCGACTTATACTCAGGAGCGACTTATGTGTGAAATTATTAACACATTACCGTAAAATATCAAATAATATTATTTAGCTCATTCACGTAAGAGACTAGTCGTATAAGATTTCATGGGATTTAGCGATTAGGAGTGACAGATTGTTTGGTAAACGTATAGCATGTTCTATATGTTATAGTTATTTGAATGACTCTTACCATAATATGTTACGTTAACATACCAGGCCCGTTCTCAGTTGGTTATTTATGCCTCATATAACGTACACTTATTCAGCCTGTTGTTCACTATTCTTTATTTATTTTAAATTGCCTTTCAAATGTCTATTCTTGGTGTTGGGTTTTATCAAATACATTTCCCCCCCAAAAATGAGACTTATACTCCAGTGCGACTTGTATATGTTTTTTTCCTTCTTTATTATGCATTTTCGGCAGGTTCGACTTATACTCCGAAAAAAACTGTACTTATTGAAGTGCACTGAAGAGCAGGTTAGCATGTTGTTTCATGCTGAAGTGTGTTGTCGCAGGTGTTTTCTCAAGAATACATCAACTTGTTGCTGTCCGTCTACTTCTTCGCACTGGGCGTGCTGGCTCTGTCGCACACTATGAGGTAAGATGGACGCCCTGCCAAACGAGCGCTCGTTATGCCGACGTGCGCTAATTCTTTGTGTGTGTGTGGCAGTCCTCTGCTGGCCAGAGTCCTTCCGGCGTCCCTGCCGATCAAACAGTACCAGCTGCTCTTCACGCAGGGCACCGGCGAGGCCAAAGAAGGTGAGACCCCCCCCCCTCCAGAGCACGGCTCCCCCTCTCACACGGCGACGCGACCTGTGCTGTTATTCCCCCGCAGAAATCATCAACTACGAGTTCGACACCAACAACCTGGTGTGCCTGGTGGCCAGCGGCGTGGTGGGCGTCTGGTACGTGCTGAAAAAGGTATCGAACGCGCGCACACACTGGTTACCTTTTGGTCTGGTAGGCGAGCAGCCGATGATGACCTGTGTGTGTGTTGTGGTGCCATCGCAGCACTGGATCGCCAACAACCTCTTCGGCCTGGCCTTCGCACTCAACGGCGTGGAGCTTCTCCACCTGAACAACGTCAGTACCGGCTGCATCCTGCTGGGGGGGCTGTTTGTCTACGACGTCTTCTGGGTGAGTGACCGGAACGTAATGATTGGTCTCCCCTTCATCATCATCATCATCATCATCATCAATATTATTCTAATTAGGTGTTTGGTACCAACGTCATGGTCACCGTGGCGAGGTCCTTTGAGGCGCCAATCAAACGTGAGTATACTTTGTTAGCGAGCACATCAAGCGCAGGAAGTGGGTGACGGTGTGTTCTCGCTGCAGTGGTCTTTCCTCAGGACTTGTTAGAAAAAGGTTTGAGCGCCAACAACTTTGCTATGCTGGGTCTTGGCGACATCGTCATCCCGGGAATCTTCATCGCACTGCTGCTGCGCTTTGACGTCAGGTAAGCAGCACTCTGCAGGTTCTTCTTCCTGTTCGACCCGTTTGACTTCCTCTTTCCTCCTCCTTTTTTTTTGTCTTCTGATTATTTTTCATTTTAATGTTCTCCTTTTATTCTTTTTTTTTTCTTTTCTTTTCTTTTCTTTTTTCATTTTTGCTGTTTATCTTGTTTTTTCCTTTCCTTTCCTTTTGTTTTCTTTTTTATTTTATTTACTTACCACCCCTTCCTTTTCTTTGTTATTTTCCCTTTTTCGTTGTCCTTTTTTTTTTTTCTTTTTGGTTTTTCCCTTTTTGTTGTTTATTTTTTCTCTTTTGTATTTTTTTTCTTCCTTTTCTTTTTATTTTTGCCCTTTTTCTTTTTTTGGATTTTCCGTATTTATTTTTTATTCTCTTTTTGTGTTTTTTTTTCTTTTTGTATATTTTTCCTTCTTGTTTTGCGTTTTTTCCTTTTATTTTTATTATTTATCTTTCGTTTGTTTTTTACTTTTTTCGTTTTCTTCCTTTTGTTTTTGTTGTCTTGATTTTTTTCCTTTTTATTTTTTTTGTTTTTGTTTTTTGTATAATTTTTCTTGTTCTTTTTCTTCTTTTTGGTTTTTCTCATTTATTTTTCATTTTTAACTTGTTTTTTAATCTTTTTTTATTCCTTTTGTTTTTGTTGTAATTTTTTTTCCTGTGGTTTTTCCCTTTTATTTTTTTTTGTTTTTTGTATAATTTTTCTTATTCTTTTTCTTCTTTTTGGTTTTTCTCATTTATTTTTCATTTTTAATTTGTTTTTTTAATCCTTTTTTTAATTCTTTTTGTTTTTGTTGTCTTTATTTTTTTCATTTGGTTTTTCCCTTTTTCTTTTTTTTGTTTTTGTTTTTGTATACTTCTTATTATTTTTCTTTTTGGTTTTTCTCATTTATTTCATTTTTAATTTGTTTTTTAACCTTTTTTTTTTTTCTTTTTCTTTATTTGTTCCTTTTTTGTTTTGCATTTGTTTCCTTCTTTTTGGCTGTCTTTCTTTTTTAGTGTTTTTACTTTTCTTCCTTTTCTTTTTCTTTTTCCCATTTTTCCCATTTTCTTCTTTTGCTTTTTTTTATTAGTATTTTTTTCATTCTTTGTATTCTTATTCTTTTTTTTTTTGTGTCTTCTTTCTTTTTCTTGCATCTATGTGCAGCCTGAAGAAGAACAGCAGGACCTACTTCTACTCAAGTTTCCTAGCCTACATCTTCGGACTGGGCCTCACCATCTTCGTCATGCACACCTTTAAACACGCGCAGGTGAGATGCGGGGGGGTCGGAGGTCACTGCTGCAGCTCTTGATCTAACAAGTTGGCGTGTTGTCGTCAGCCCGCTCTGCTCTACCTGGTGCCCGCCTGTGTCGGCTTCCCGGTGGTGGTGGCGCTCTTCAAAGGCGAGGTCACGGAGATGTTCAGGTGAGTAACCGTGGCGACCAGGTCACATGACGCCGGCAGGCACGCTCGTAGCACACCCCGCCATCGCCTTGTCTCGGAACATGACCTTTTATCAAGTCCTCTTCCACTTCCTGTGTCGTCCTCTTCCACAGTTAAGTTTTAGACATATTTCCTCCCCAGCATCGCTTCCTGACGTGTGCGTCTTTAATGGCCGCCCTCTTCCTGTCGCCTTCACACCATCGCTTCTTCTTTTGGGCCTTTTTTTTTTTTTTTTTTTTTTAATCTTCCTTTTTTTCCTCTCACCTGTCCCTCCTTCTCACCCTCACCCGTGCCCGTCTCCCGCCGGGCGGGTAGCTTCGAGTCATCGGAGGACGTCCTTCCCGCTTCCCCTCGGCTCACTTCCTTCCCGACCGTCAGCGGCTCACCCGCCAGCCTGGCCGCCTCCATGGAAGCGGACTCCTCCCCCCGCCGCCGCCGTCACTTACGGCCTACTTCCTTGTAGAACCCAGCTTTAGCCTTTCTAGACTCCTCACCTGGGCAGGTAAAACAGCCCACGCGTTCCCTTGCCAGGATATCATTTCCATTTTCACTCGCTTAGCTCTGATCTGACGGCCGCCGCTACACGAGCCGTCTTGCCGACGCATGACGTCATCAGAAGCTCCGCCTCCGACTCACCTGTCCCCCTCCCCCCAGGTACGAGGAGGCCTCCCCGGAGGAGGCGCTAGCCAAAGACGACTCATCGGAATCGGAGAAGAAGGATCAATAGCCACGCCCCCCCCCCCCCCCCTCCCCCGCCACATGTCATCCAGCCGCTTCCTCACGCACTTGTCATCCCGCTACTCTATTGGTGGACTGTCTGCAGAGGTGGGCGGGACCACGGGAAGGTCCCCCATCTTCGCCTCTCTCCTCCAATAAGCTGTAGCATGAGCAGAGGGGGGCGGGGCCTCCTCATTTAGAAGCTGATCACATGATCACCAGGAGGATATTTTTTTTTTTTTTTTAATGATTGGAGTTTGAAGTTATAATTCACACTTTTGTTTTTTGGCCTTCCAAATGCTCGGATGAAGCTCGCCAGTCAATATTTGGTCTTTTATTGGTTTTATTGGTCAGTATTTTTTGGACATTTGTGATGTGCCTTTTTCAACCGAGCGCCCGTTCTTACTCTTGCCACAAAGTGAGCCGTGGTCTCCAAAAGAGGAATTGAATATTTATGATCAGGCATGATCCGACAGATTGGCTTCAAAGGGCTAATCAAGCATTTTAGGACCCCATTTCCCATAATGCATCTCCTGAGCCCCCCATGACGTAAGCCCCACCCCTCGACACTTGTCGCACACCTCGTCCGTCTCTGCCGATATAGTTTTTGTACGAATGTCCCAGGAGAAAAAAAATGGGGAGTTTCATAATAAAAGCTCACATTTTGGTTATTTAACAGCATTTTTTGGGGGAAGCGGTTATTGTTTGGAATGTTGCCTGTTTGATATATTTGGACTTCTTTTGTCACCTCGTGTTTGATGTCGTTGGTGTTTGACCTTTTTTGTTTCCTATTTCGATGTTAAGAGTAGAAAAATAACACAAAAATATTAAATGTGATACTTTGTGAAGTTCAGCGTTCTAATTTACACGGACCGCATTTTGTGCGTTTACAAAGTAGTTTACTGCCTGGACTGTATTTTATTTGCAATAAATGTTTTCTGCTGACCGTATAAGCAACTTGACTTTGACGTGTCACTCAAAAAAGGTCAAGTTTTTACTTAACTTTTTTTTTTTTTTTTTTAGACGTGAAGAAACAATTAAAAATGTACAACATACATACTGTATATATAAACATATATGTTATATTCTGTATTTGTGTGTGGACATTCGGAACAATAAGATTATGTTTTATTAAATAAAAGCTCAATTTCTTGAGTAGCAAAATAATCTTTAAATCAGACTTTTACTTTGAAGTTTCCATACTTGAACTGTTTAAAACAGGTCACTTTTGGCCTGTAGCTAATTATTGTAAAGCCTTCGCCACATTTTAGAAATACTATTAGTGTAATTAAAGAGCAAACAGGTGCAATATCGTCAGGTTCAAACACTGATGCCATCTATTAAACAAGACAAGAGGCAAAGAATTAAACAGAGACAGAATTCAATTTGGACTCAATTGAGGAGACACGCCTGGACACACTGTACTCATGTACAGTCTCCAGCACGCTCTGCCAAAAGACTATGCCTCCTGGCCACGGCTGTTTCCAAAGGACAAAGGTCGCAAAAAGTTCACAGAAAAGGTCGTAAACAATTCACAGGAAAGGTCAGTTCAAAAATAGTTCGTAAAATACTTCAAAAAGAGTTCGTCTGGAAATTGGGCAGATCCTGTCATCTCTCCGCTTTGAAGTCCTTGGGCCAGAACCACATCCTTCTGTTAATTACCATACATGAGAGAAAACAGAAAAGCCTTCATGTGGCTCTCCCCCTTACACAGTGGAGTTTTACGAGCCTTACTCTTGGTAGGCCTCAAAGACGGCCCCTGTCCTTTTGCCTGGAACTCATTTCAACACAAAGTTTTTTGTGATAACTTACAATTATTCTAACAAATATAACGTGAAAAATAATCAACGCATCGATCTGAAGTTGATCTAAACCAGGGATGTCAAAGTGGTTTTCACTGAGGGGCCACATGGCATCAGAGGGCCGCTTGTAACAGTGAATAATGTATGTATTAATTATATAAATTGTTTTAAGTAGACTGTCCATTTTACAGTAAAAACTTTACATTTACAAAATTGGACTGTAAAATAGTTGTCAGGTTCAAACACTAATGACATTTATTAAACAGACAAAGAAGCAAGGAATTAAACAGAGACAGAATTCAATTTAGCTCAATTGAGGAGAAACTTCTGGGCTGTACTCTTGTACAGTCTCCCACCACGTTGACGAAAGATTGTACGCCTCTTTTATTTGGACTTTCCCTGATTACATGGCAACAGCTGTTTCTAAAGCAGTGGTTCTTAACCTGGGTTCGATCGAACCCTAGGGGTTCGGTGAGTCGGCCTCAGGGGTTCGGCGGAGGTCAAGACACACCCGACTCATCGTGTAAATAAAAACTTCTTCCTATCGCCGTATTATGGATACCCCCAAACAATGTTCCCTCTAATTTTCCATCTCATTCGCAGGTGTGTCATTTGTTGTGAGTTCATGCACTGTGTTGGTTTTGTTCTTTGAACAAGGTGATGTTCATGCACGGTTCATTTTGTGCACCAGTAAAAAAAAAAAACAGAACTTTGTCTCGAATTTGAGAAAAAAAAAACATTTTATTTTTCATTAAAGAAGGGTTCGGTGAATGTGCATATGAAACTGGTGGGGTTCGGTACCTCCAACAAGGTTAAGAACCACTGTTCTAAAGGAAGGGGGTCGTAAACAGCCGCTGCCTTTGGTCACAAAACAGTTAAAAGAAAAGGTGCCTGGAAGGGGAGTCGGGTCCTGCTTCCTCTCCGCTTTGTAGATCTCGGGTCAAGACAAAATCTTCCTGTGGATTACAATACATCAAAGAAACCGACACCTTCATGTCGCTTCCCATCCTACACGGTGGAGTTTTACAAGCCTTCTGATTGGTACGATCAAAGACAGCTTTTGTCTGTTCTGAACTCATTGAAACACAAAGTTTTGTGATAACTTAGATACAAATGTTCTGACAATAGTGTTTGTTTGTTGTTGTTTTTTTACAACATTTTTACAGTAAATGGAAAAACAGTACCACTGTTTTTTTGGGGGGTGGGGGGGGGGGGTCAGATTACAGAAAAAGTTGTCAAAAAACAACATATTGTTAAAATAAAAACAGTAAAAAAAAATTATTCTGGCAATTTAGCTGCCAGTTTTTCTACCCTAAAAACAAATAGTAATACACTGTTGAAAACAACAACCTTAAATTTTACAGTCTAAAACTGGCAGCT
>NC_084737.1:15095891-15110891 GCF_033978785.1 Entelurus aequoreus
ACTAGCGCCCTCTACCACCAGGAGGCGGGAGTCATTTAATGACTCATATTTGACACACGCAGCTACGGTATATTAATAAAACATAACTGCTTACTGTTCTTTTTAGCATATTCAATAGCTTGGACCATAAATCCTACTGAATAGCTCTTTATCTTCTTCCCTTTATGCGATTTTAAATGATTGAAATCAGCCTCCTCCATTTTGAAAATGATGACAGGTGAAGTGTCACTCGTGACGTGACGAGTTTGACCCGGCGGAAATTCTAGGCATATGCTAATTATTTTACGAAACGAGTTTGACCCGGCGAAAATTCTGACCCGGCGGTAATGCTAAGCATGCGCTAATTATTTTGCGAAACGAGTTTGACCCGGCGGTAATTCTAGGCAGGCGCATACTATATACCCGGCGGCAATTCAAGGAAATACGGTATTCTCGATTGCTAAAACAAAGTAGATGCGGGAAATATCGCTCAAAGGAAGACATAAAACTGTTACAGGAACATACCAACAAAACAGGAAAAGCCACCAAAATAGGAGCGCAAGACAAGAAGTAAAACACTACTCACAGGAAAACGGCAAAAAACTCTAAATAAGTCAGGGCGTGATGTGACAGGTGGTGACAATTGTTGCATCTGACCAGTCTACGTCTCAGGGAATTAAAGTCACTGGTCAATCCCAAATTCTTTCAGATGACATATATGCAGAGTAAGAAGGACCATCAAGACAGAATAGGAATATTATCATGTTTTACTGAAGCTTCGGGAGACCAGCCCACATCAATACAGTCATACCGTCATCTCGGGATGGTCTAACATTCAAACAGGAAGAGACAACTTCTTGAATACGCAAACAGCCCCCACCCTCTCCAGAAAGGAATACAGGCTCATTGTTCTACTACAGATAAGATATAAGAGAGTACTCCAACTCCTACATGGCAAGCCTTCAAGTTAACACACACAGTTTACTTGCGGACATAAAATGAAAGAATAGAAAGAGTGCAAATGGAAAAACACTAGCTGCTTTAAACATGACTATGAATAAAGAAAGTACTTTTAAACATATGCATTCTCCACACAGTACACCTACTTTGAGACAAGAGCTAGAGTGACGCATGCTTGGTTATGGTTTAAAGTCATATCCAACAATTGCGACAACGACTTTTTACTGTTGACTGAGTTTCGCTTTTTAATGATTTCTGCTGGTTGTGTGCCTCCCCATTTTTTCCACGCAAAAAATGTGCCTCGGCTCAAAAAAGGTTGAAAAACACTGGCAGGGGGGGTTGGGGCTGGTTGTGAATAATAACGTTGATAACAATATAAGTATAACATAACGTAAAAAATATTTGTGGAGGGGGGCGTGGCCTGCGGGCCTACTGCGAGGTGGGGTGTGCCAGGACCGGCCTCGAAGTCAGCGACAGGCAGAGGTGGGACCAAGTCATTGCTTTGCAAGTCACAAGTAAGTCTCAAGTCTTTGCCCTCAAGTCTTGAGTCAAGTCCCGAGTCAAGACAGGCAAGTCCCGAGTCAAGTCCAAAGTCAAGACTGGAAAGTCTCAAGTCCTGCATTTTGAGTTTCGAGTCCTTTCAAGTCCTTTTAACCACAGATTAATATTTTTACACAGATTGTGTATGCTTTTAAAACGCTGTATTTATTTATTAAAACAAGTGCATTTGAAATTGCAGGAAAAGTGCTGACATTGCAATTCATAATAGCACTATTAACCAGTAATTTAATAGTTTAAACAATTTTAAACATTTAACTCATTCCTTTACAGAATAAACACATTTGAAAAAACAAGTGCAACTGTACCTATTTGTACAAAAGTGTTAACATTGTATTTCCATGGCATATTGCATTGTAACTAGTTCTACAGCAGTTTCTATTCTGTTCTTACCTTATCTCATTGATCTCTTCTCATACTGTATGTGTGTTTATGTGTGCGTACACATGAAAAACATAAATGCATGAACATAACAATAAACAGAGTTGTACTTTTTAGATGTCAGGCCCCTATGCAATATGTACACATATTGTTAATATAGTATACATTTTAACTGACCTTTATTTGACTATGTTTGTCATTTTGTAAGTGGCTAAAATACGCGGTGCTGCTGACCGCCGTCTAACGTTATGTTACTGTGTGTGATACATTGACTAATGTAACGTTACGTATAGGTACCTCATGCAGCCCTGCTTAAAAAAAATCTCTTGACAAAAAGTATGAATAAGGTAGCGAACTGCAGTGGACGCAACATATTGTCGTGTTTGCAATGACGTTATAACCATAGACATCTTATAAGTAGACGCAGCATTGGCTGCTGTGACGCGAGCAATTTGGCCGCCATCTTGAAGTGGTGATGAGGAGCCGGCGAGCAGCCTAAACTGACAGTTGACAGGTAGAAAACAAAGACGTTGTTCAGCATTTTCCTACTCAAATGAGCGGACTGTTGAAAATAGGAATCGGGGGATTACTTTTCACGAGTAAGATTTAACATTAACATACTATTGGTTGTATTTTATGAAAATAATGTTACCACACAGTTGAGAAGGAGCAAAGATGTTCAATATTTGTATGTGAAAATCACAAAGAAATCTTCTGGGGGAGGATGACCCCCCTACAGTGGTTTGGTTTACAAACTTTCAGCCCCACCTAAAACAAAATTCACCAGCCGCCACTGATTATGATGCATTCTCATTTTAGGCAAAATATAAGACAATACTTTCTTAACAGTATAATTGTAACCAGGAATAAGTCTTCAAGTAACAATATTCAAATACTAACATTGTTGGGTAAGACAGCATTTGCTTTTATTCTGAATCCAGTGAAACAGATTGGTGGTTTTAGCTGATATAAAGACTTTCAGGTGTTTATATATGTTGAAGTATTTGGCAGACGCTTTTATCCAAAGCGACATACATAAAAAATACATATAAAACAATCACTGTAAACATGATCATTTAAGGGAAGAATGTTATACAAAATATCAATACAAAGTGTCAAGACAGAATAAACTCTCTGCTGATGCAGCAACAGAGATACAGTTTATAAGATATATAGATATCTAATGTATTCATACATTGTTTATGTAGGATATACGCATGTATATATAACCTAATCATATTGTTTATTCAACTTAAAAATAGCTGACCGTTTTTTTCCCCTTTCTCTGGGATTATATTCCCATTTTTGATCTGGGACGTCTGGTCATTTATAGCATATAAGAATATTCTATTACTGTTAAGCAAACTATGAATAATAAAACATGTGTCCGTTATCATAGCTACACGCATGACAAAAAAGCGCGTGAAAATCAGTGGTATTCAGTGAGGTAAGATGAATTAAATGCGCTGACAGTTCATTGCTCCTGCCAAATGAATTGCACTGAGTGGAGCGGATCACCACTCCAAGATGGCGGTCCCGCATCTCGTCTGCGCCAGTAGGCAGTAGCGCTCGATGCTGCGTACCTTTAGAAGATGTCTATGGTTATAACGTTAGCAGTGAGTTTACAGCCTCACTGATTTAACTACACTAACTACTTAGCCAATAAACGTTATCTTACATTCAAAACTTACCCTTCTTTGTGCAACTTCAAATGTCGAACAAAGTTGGAAGTTGTTGCGTCTCCGTCTGTAATATTCGAAATGCGTGATTTGCATACGGCAATTCATTTTTTGTTGACCAAGTCGTAGTTTTTATACCCGAACGAAACCAACTTCGGCATCACTTTTTCTCACTGACACGTTGTTTGACAACTCTTGTTCATTGGTTGTCCTGCAATTTGATTGGATGAATGCTGTGTGATGAAAACAACGATCTAATTTGATTGGCTGTTGTACTGAGAGCACACACGCTGACACACACAACACGCTGATAGACAGACACGTAGAAAATGAAAGATACGGAGCGCTCCCAAATAACTTTTTAAGCTTTGGGTTTTGGGGAAAGTAGCAAGTCTTGTCAAGTCAAAAGGCTCAAGTCCAAGTGAAGTCACAAGTCATTGATGATAAAGTCTAAGTCGAGTTGCAAGTCTCTTTACATTTTGTCAAGTCGAGTCTAAAGTCATCAAATTCATGACTCGAGTCTGACTCGAGTCCAAGTCATGTGACTCGAGTCCACACCTCTGGTGACAGGTGGGTAGATGGTCCACCTGGGCCTTGTTATCTAACCACCTGTCGCTCTGTATAAGCAGCAACCGGGAGGAGAGACGTTTTTTTGGAGCTGGGGGAGAGCGAGAGCACGACAAACATTGACAAAAAGACAATTTGCTGAAAAGCACCAAGAGACTTGTTCGGAAGAATAAAAACTGTCTTGTAACAATGAAACGGGCTCGCCTGGAAATACTTGGTGGTCAGGAGGACCCACTGGAAGGCAGTGAGCCCGTTTCATTGTTACAAGACAGTTTTTATTCTTCCGAACAAGTCTCTTGGTGCTTTTCAGCAATTGTCTTTTTGTCAATGTTTGTCGTACAGTTGCTCTCCCCCAGCTCCAAAAAAAACGTCTTTCCTCCCGGTTGCTGCTTATACAGAGCGACGGGTGATTAGATAACAAGGCCCAGGTGGGCCATCTACGCACCCGTCGCCGACTTCGAGGCCCGGTCCTGGCACACCCCGCCTCGCTGCAGGCCCGCAGGCCACGCCCCCCTCCACACTATTATAGTTAGACAAAAATATTTTAAACACAAACAAAAGTAACACGTTTGGGGATAAAATATTAGCATAAAACGTTAACATAAAACTGTGACAGACAGAAAAAATAGCAGCATTGACAGATTTTGACAGTTTGAGGGTGGTTTTGAATATTGACACATTAATTACATAATAATATAACTATAATAGACAAAAAAGAATGGGATACTGGTGGTGCCATAGCGATTTATCATCGTCCTGCAATCAATGCATTGGGCCGAGTGGTCATGTGACTTTCAAAATTAACAATGTGCAGGAGTCAACCGTCACTTCCACATGATCTGCATCCGGGACAAGTTCAGTCAGAACATCGGCCGCCAGATCTCCTCCTCGGTCATCTGGGATCACCTGGGATCAATGTACGACATGCAGGCGCTGGTGAGGACGCATTTATTTGATTTTCTTTCCCAAAGTAAATATTGGAAACCCATTTGTTCCAGGGTCCAACTGTGTAAAAGCTTTATTAAGTCTACACGTATGTGTAGTCACCTTTAACTTTATAAAGTGTAACGTGGAAATTCCTGGGGACATTTTTGATGGGCCTGCTATCTGTGCTGTGAACCCCTGGTTAAAAAAGCTAGCATAAAACATAGCCATGCTAACACAGAATGTTTTAATGGGAACAGTTAGCTGACTTGCAAGATGGCAAAGTATCAAAATCAACACATCCTAGGTTTAAATCATTAAAATGAGCTAAAGTGCTAGTATAAAACATTAGCATGCTAATACTAGCATGTTAACATACAAAGTTAGTACCGTATTTTTCGGAGTATAAGTCGCACCAGCCGAAAATGCATAATAAAGAAGGAAAAAAACATATATAAGTCGCATTTTTGGGGGAGATTTATTTGATAAAACCCAACACCAAGAATAGACATTTGAAAGGCAATTTAAAATAAATAAAGAATAGTGAACAACAGGCTGAATAAGTGTACGTTATATGACGCATAAATAACCAACTGAGAACGTTTTTCTGGTATGTTAACGTAACATATTATGGTAAGAGTCATTCAAATAACTATAACATATAGAACATGCTATACGTTTACCAAACAATCTGTCACTCCTAATCGCTAAATCCCATGAAATCTTATACGTCTAGTCTCTTACGTGAATGAGCTAAATAATATTATTTGATATTTTACGGTAATGTGTTAATAATTTCACACATAAGTCGCTCCTGAGTATAAGTCGCACCCCCGGCCAAACTATGAAAAAAACTGCAACTTATAGTCTGAAAAATACGGTATACAAAGATGGCGCCAAGTGTTAAAAGCCATGATTTTTAGGTTCAAACTAATCAAATTAGCTAAAATATTAGCATAAAATGTTAGCATGATAACAAGAAATGTCAGCATCCATCCATCCATCCATTTTCTACCGCTTATTCCCTTCGGGGTCGCGGGGGGCGCTGGAGCCTGCATACTTAATATAAAAAAAACATGATTTTTAGGTTTAAACAAATACAATTTGCCAATATTCTTGCATAAAACTATGCTATCCATGATGACATAGGAAAAGTTAGCGTACTTCTAAGGTGGTGCTAAGTATCCAAAGCCATGATGTTTAAATTGAAAGGAAAAATATTAGCATAAAACGTTAGCATGCTAATGTTAGCATGATAACAAGAAAAGTCAGCGTACTTCTAAATTGGTGCCAAATATCGAAAGCCAAGATTTTTAGCTTTAAATGAATCCAATTTGCCAAAATGCTAGCATAAAACTTTATCTTGCTATCCATAATGACATGGGAAAAGTTAGCGTACTTGTAAAATGGTCCTAAGTATCCAAAGCCAGGATTTTTTGGTTGAAAGGAAAAATATTGGCGTAAAACATTAGCATGATAACAAGTAAAGTTAGCATACTTCTAAATTGGGGCCAAATATCAAAAGCCATAATTTTTTAGGTTTAAACAAATAAAATTAGCCAAAATGCAAGCATCAAACGTTAACATGCTATCCATGATGACATAGGAAAATTTTGAATACTTCTCAGTTGGTGGTAAGTATCAAAAGCCATAATTTTTAGGTTTAAACCAAATTTGCCAAAATGCTAGCATAAAACGTTGGCATACTATCCATGATGACATAGGAAAAGTTAGCATACTTCTAAGAAGTATCCTAAGCCATGATTCTTAGGTTGAAAGGAAAATATTAGTATACAACGTTAGCAAGCTTACATTAGCATGAGTACATAAGAAAAGTCAGCATACTTCTAAGATGGATCCAACTATCAAAAACATTATTTTTAGGTTCAAACGAATACAATTTGCTAAGATGTTAGCATGATAGCATAAGTAAAGTCATCATACTTCTAAGAGGGCGCCAAGCATCAAAATCCATGATTTTTAAGGTTAAACATTCAAAAGGAGCTAAAATGCTAGCATAAAACATGAACACGCTAAAAAAAGCATGCTAACATTGGCATGTGATGGCGTAGGAAATGTTAGTACACGTTTAAGATGTCGCCAAGCATCAAAATCCATGATTTTTGAGGGTAAACATCGAAAATGAGCTAAAATGCTAGCATTAAACAAAAAAACAAAACAAAAAAAAAAGGTTGAACATTCAAAAGGAGCTAAAATGCTAGCATAAAACATGAACACGCTAACAAAAGCATGCTAACATTGGCATGTGATAACGTAGGAAATGTTAGTATATTTCTAAGATGGCGCCAAGTATTAGAAGCGTGTGTGTTTGGGTCCACAGCACGAGTCCGAGATCTTGCCGTTTCCAAACTCGGAGAAGAGCTTCTCTCTGCCTGATGACATCATCCAGGAAGTGAAAGAAGGTGAGACCTGATTGGCTGACGTGACACACATCAATGAAGTCCATCCTAATGCCAATCAACATGCCCCTTACCTGCGTAGGCAAGCTGGGCTCTGAAGAGGAAACGAAAGAAGAGTTCAGGATGGAGCGAGAACCTCCAGCGACTCACGAAGAAGGTAAGCGTTCGTGTCAACAACACCCGGCGGCGTGACCTCCTGCGCGCCCGGTCTCCGTGGTGACGCTCTTTGTCCCGTGTCGGCGTGTAAGGGAGCAACTCCTCGGTGAAGACGTCGGACCGCTCCAGCGGCAGCCGGGACCGGGAGAAGGGAGGGGCCGAGGGCGGAGCCACGGGAGGAGGAGGCGGGAAGGAGGCGGAGAAGAGGAAGCGGAGTCGAACCACGGAGAAGCTGATGTCGTCTTCCAACCCCGCGAGCCCTGGAGGAGCCAAAAGGAGGCGCACCTGATCCGTAGCGGGGTTACCTGTTGCCCTGGAAGCACCCTTCCTGTCACATGACGTGTGGGACAGGAAGCAGCTGGCGTGTCGTCAGAGCGCGCCTTCATTTAACTGCGCTTCCTCGTTTGCCACCTGAGGCCACACCCCCTCTTTAACCTCCCTGGTCACGTGACCTTTTGTTTACATGCGACTAGAGACAAACTCGGTTGCTTTGGATCAGCTGACAGGAAGCTGGAGGCAAGTGCACACAGGAAGTGGTCACAGCTGTCTGACTAGCATGCTCAATTAGCCTGCTAGCTTAGCCTTAGCATTAGCCTCGCGGAGCTGCTAGCTTTTTTGCGGTCCAAACTGCGAATGTTTCGCTGGAGAACAAAAAGCAATATGTTTGTAGTTGTTTTATTTTTCTCTACTTTTTGATGTTATTAGCATTTATTTTTACTCTATTTCCATTTTATTTTCGGTCCTTTTGTTAGGACAAGAAGCAGACGTTTCAGTCATTAAATGCGTTGATGAAACTCGTCCTTAATTTGACACAAACACACAGATGTCCGATAAATGCTTTAAAATGTAATATCGGAAATGATCGGTATCGGTTTTTTATTATCTGTATCGTTTTTGTTTTTTAAAATTAAATCAACATAAAAAACACAAGATACACTTACAATTAGTGCACCAACCCAAAAAACCTCCCTCCCCCATTCACACTCATTCACACAAAAGGGTTGTTTCTTTCTGTTATTAATATTCTGGTTCCTACAATATATATCAATACAGTCTGCAAGGGATACAGTCCGTAAGCACACATGATTGTGGGTGCTGCTGGTCCACTAATAGTACTAACCTTTAACAGTTAATTATACTCATTTTCATTAATTACTCATTTCTATGTAACTGTTTTTATATTGTTTTACTTTCTTTTTTATTCAAGGAAATGATTTGAATTTATTTATCTTATTTTATTTATTTATTTTTTAATTTTTTTAAAAGGACCTTATCTTCACCATACCTGGTTGTCCAAATTAGGCATAATAATGTGTTAATTCCACGACTGTATATATCGGTATCGGTTGATATCGGTATCGGTAATTAAGAGTTGGACAATAACGAATATCGGCAAAAAGCCATTATCAGACATCCCGACCGATAACTCAAAACCACTTTTGACTGAGTCATCCATCCATCCATTTCTACCGCTTGCATTTTAAACACCTTTTTAAAAAAAATATTTATATCTTAACATGTGGGGGAGTAATGTGTCTGCATGGCCACTGGGGGGCGCCAATAACCCTCCAGTAACACTGCACTCCCTATTAGACGTTTCCCATGGAAGTCTACTATCTCTCTGTGTGCGTGGAATCATACTTGTGTGTTTCTCTTCACATTTCTGTGTCAAAGCATGGGTGTGTACAAAAAAAGTACATTTTGTGTTAAAACATGTGTGCCTCTGTATAAATGTGTGTTTGTAAAGAAACGGATACATTTTGTGTGTAAAAAAACAACACGTCTGTTTACATTTGTGTGTGTGTTCTGGCAATGCTTACTTAATGGGGACATCGCTTTGTTTACACAGTCACCCTCAGGGGACCTCTGACAAAAAAAAAACAGGTCCCCTAAAGGGAAACCTTTTTAAATGATAGTCAGATCCTTTCTGAAGATGCCTAAGTGATTTTTAAGCTTTGGCCCATAAAATCATGTTTACTGGTTAGTTTGAGTGTGAGACATTTGCACAGCAGCCCGTGTATAGTTAATCACTTCCACCTGGTCCCCATAACCAAGGTGGTTTGTCTGCAGGAGATGTCGGCTAATGGGATACCAAAATAAGCTGTTTTAAACCAAAAGGTAAGCACATCTTTCTTATAAATGGAGATTATTGAATATAATTTGTACAAGAGCAATTTGTTCATAACCAAGTTAAGCCAAACAGTTTTATCAATGTTGTTTTCACAAAAAGCCTATACTAATTGTATTGTCATCTCAACTTATATATTTTACTACAAAGAGTACAAAGATATATTTTTTTGAGGGCAACTCAGAGAACCTTTACCAACAAGTGCATTTAAAAGCCTACTGAAATGAATTTTTTTTTTTATTTAAATGGGGATAGCAGATCCATTCTATGTGTCATACTTGATCATTTCGCGATATTGCCATATTTTTACTGAAAGGATTTAGTAGAGAACATCGACGATAAAGTTCACAACTTTTGGTCGCTGATAAAAAAAGCCTTACCTGTACCGGAAGTAGCGTGACGTCGCAGATTGAAGGGCTTCTCACATTTCCCCATTGTTTACACCAGCAGCGAGAGCGATTCGGACTGAGAAAGTCACGATTACCCCATTAATTTGAGCGAGGATGAAAGATTCGTGGATGAGGATCGTGAGAGTGAAGGACTAGAGTGCAGTGCAGGACGTATCGTTCACAACTTTTGGTCGCTGATAAAAAAAGCCTTGCCTGTACCGGAAGTATCGTGACGTCACAGATTGAAGGGCTCCTCACATTTCCCCATTGTTTACACCAGCAGCGAGAGCGATTCGGACTGAGAAAGTGACGATTACCCCGTTAATTTGAGCGAGGATGAAAGATTCGTGGATGAGGATCGTGAGAGTGAAGGACTAGAGTGCAGTGCAGGACGTATCGTTTTTCGCTCTGACCGTAACTTAGGTACAAGGGTTCATTGGATTCCACACTTTCTCCTTTTTCTATTGTGGATCACGGCTTTGTATTTTAAACCACCTCGGATACTATATCCTCTTGAAAATGAAGAGTCGAGAACGCGAAATGGATATTCACAGTGACTTTTATCTCCACGACAATACATCGTCGAAGCTCTTTAGCTACGGAGCTAACGTGATAGCATCGGGCTTAAATGCATATAGAAACAAAAGAAATAAACCCCTGACTGGAAGGATAGACAGAAAATCAACAATACTATTAAACCATGGACATGTAACTACACGGTTAATGCTTTCCAGCCTGGCGAAGCTTAACAATGCTGTTGCTAATGACGCCATTGAAGCTAACTTAGCTACGGTACCTCGTCAGAGCTATGATAAAAACATTAGCTATCCACCTACGCTAGCCAGCCCTCATCTGCTCATCAACACCCGTGCTCACCTGCGTTCCAGCGATCGATGGAGCGACGAAGGACTTCACCCGATCATAGATGCGGTCGGCGGCTAGCGTCGGATAGCGCGTCTGCTATCCATCTCAAAGTCCTCCTTGTTGTGTTGCTGTATCCCGCCGCCAATACACCAATCCCACCTACAGCTTTCTTCTTTGCAGTCTTCATTGTTCATTAAACAAATTGCAAAAGATTCACCAACACAGATGTCTAGAATACTGTGGAATTTTGAGATGAAAACAGAGCTTTTTGTATTGCATTCAATGTGTCCGAATACTTCCGTTTCAACGATTGACGTCACGCGCATACGTCATCATACATAGACGTTTTCAACCGGAAGTTTTGTGGGAAATTTAAAATTGCACTTTATAAGTTAACCCGGCCGTATTGGCATGTGTTGCAATGTTAAGATTTCATCATTGATATATAAACTATCAGACTGCGTGGTCGGTAGTATTGGGTTTCAGTAGGCCTTTAATTAAGAACATCAGCCTTGCTCCTAGAAACCTTTTGAATCGCTTTGAGTTGCTTTTGCTTTTCATTTGGACTGGTTTAGAGTCAAAGTAGCTCTAATTTAATGCTAATTGGTTGTCTATAAGGACTTCTAAGAAGTTATATGTAATGCTTATAGAGTTATGATGGACATCGGAGATTTAGGATATTTTAACAACCTCACATTGATTTTGTTTCACACATTATAGATGAAAGACAGATGTCCTGAAGACCCTGATGACCTATATGAAACTTCATCAGTCAGTGCTGATGAGTATGTTCCGCATACCACCTCTGAAATTGAAGATAGCCTGACAATAAGGACAAAACAGCCTTTTCGTCATGAATTCTTGCATGATCCTGGCTCAATAAGTCCTCCAGCCTGTGACAGCACAACAGTGGACCACATTGACTTGGACGTAAACCGCATAACACCTGATGTCACTGGAACAGAGGAACCCTGCTCAAGTCAGGAAACAATTGACACCGCAGTTGTTTGTGCTCCCCTCAAAAAACAGGGAAATAGAGTTTACAACAAAAGACATTATTGCTTGTATTGCAGTAAGTCTTATGCCAAGATGGCAAGGCATCTAGAAAGTGCACACAAAAACACATTGGAAGTAGCCACAGCTCTTAGCTTTCCAACGAGTTCCATAGAGAGAAGGAAACAGCTAGACTATATTTGTAATAAAGGGAACTATGCTCACAATGCTGCTATTATGGAGTCGGGAAAGGGTGAACTAGTGCCATTCAAACGACCACCTAAAGAAGCTAAAGGAAATGATTTTATGCACTGTGCATATTGCCAAGGACTGTTTACCAGGAAGGTACTGTGGAGACACATGCGAAGTTGTCGCCTCAAACCTGCATCAGTCACCCGAAAACCAGGAAAGAACCGTGTCCAGTCCATGTGCACATACACTGGGCCTGTGCCTTCCAAGTATATCCAAACAACTGTGGGGAGTAATAAGTGCCATGATTCCTGATCCAATCACAGAAATAATAAAAGATGACCATGTCATCACAGATGTTGGGCAGCACCTGTTGAATAAAAGTGGTATGTCAGCAAAAAAATCAACAATGTGTCAGAGAGAAGATGCGAGAATTAGGAAGACTGATTCATAATGACAGGAGAGTAACTACCTTGGGGAAAAAATGGAGGATTTTGTGAATCCTAAGAACCTCTTGGAAATTGTCAAAGTACTTGTGGCTTCGATAGGGACACTAACAAATTCTGGATTCCATCACTGGCAAATAAACTTGGGAATTCCCTGGTTAAAGTCAGCACACTCTTGAAAGCACACGGTTTGATAATGAACAATGAAGAGCTGGTAAGGAATACCACTCAGTTCCAAGAAGTCCACAGTGAGAAGTGGAACGAGTTGATCTCTGCAACAGCCCTGAGGAACATAGCTGAAGGAAAGTGGAATGCACCACAACTTATGCCCTTCACTGAGGATGTTCAAAAAAATGCATCAGTTTCTCAGTCCAATGCATGATGAGTGCAGCAGTGCGCTATCTGAAAATTCTTCCACAAAGGCCTGTTCAGACCTTACAACAGACAAAGAGAAGGAGAGGTAGCAGCCATGCCCTTGTTGGCATTTTTGTCAAGAGACACAACTGATCCTCATGAAGATGTTGATTGGGCTCTCTCTGAAGCATACTTGCCAACCCTCCTGTTTTTAGCGGGAGAATCCCGGTATTCAGCGCCTTCCTTTGTCTATCATTTCTTTCCCATCCTTTTGTTTAGTTTGAACTCAATTATAAGCTTAACATGGTATGTCTCCCACAGAAAGTGTTGTGGAAGATCTTACCAGAGAGGACAAAAACTGTTAATTTCTTGATAATGGTATGTAATGTCAATACTCATTTTTGTGGTTTGTTAAATGTATTCGACAGCATTCGCAGTAGTTTTAATGACAATATATGTCTTAATATTCTGTTATTTAGAATTTTTTCTGAAGTTCCATTTGGTTAGCACTCTCAAAGTGCATGTGGCCTATGGTAAGCATGACACTGAATGTTTATTACATTGAACCAACAGAAGAGGGGGCCTTTCCAACCACTGAGAAGGAAGAAATCCCACCCGCCAAGAGACTGAAACGACTTTCAAAAGAAGAGGAGGTATCCTCAGGAGATGGTGCAGTGACACATTCTTCCAAAGGTATACACAAACTGTTTTTTTAGTCAAGTTTTATCAGTCTTTGTTTTCTCACAAATAATGCAAATGCATATGTATGCATTGTTCTCTGTGGGTTAGAGACATTATAGGAAACAAATGTGTAACTTAAAGGCCTACTGAAATGATTTTTTTTTATTTAAACGGGGATAGCAGATCTATTCTATGTGTCATACTTGATCATTTCGCGATATTGCCATATTTTTGCTGAAAGGATTTAGTATAGAACAACGACGATAAAGATTGCAACTTTTGGTATCTGATAAAAAAAAGGCTTGCACCTACCGGAAGTAGCGTGACGTAGTCAGTTGAACATATACGCAAAGTTCCCTATTGTTTACAATGATGGCCGCATGAAGTGAGAGAGATTCGGACCGAGAAAGCGACAATTTCCCCATTAATTTGAGCGAGGATGAAAGATTTGTGGATGAGTAAAGTGCAAGTGAAGGACTAGTGGGGAGTTGAAGCTATTCAGATAGGGAAGATGCTGTGAGAGCCGGGGGTGACCTGATATTCAGCTGGGAATGACTACAACAGTAAATAAACACAAGACATATATATACTCTATTAGCCACAACACAACCAGGCTTATATTTAATATGCCACAAATTAATCCTGCATAAAAACACCTGCGTGTTTGTTATGCTAGCTCCTAGCTCCTATGCTAGCTCCTAGCTCCATAGAACACGCCAATACAATTCAAACACCTGATCAACACACACACTCACTCAGCCCAAAAGACCGTTCACCTAACCCAAGGTTCATAAAGCTTATATATTTTTAAAAAGTTACGTACATACGCAAAAAAAAGTTGCGCACATACGGTCAAGCGATCAAATGTTTAGAAGCCAAAGCTGCATACTCACAGTAGCACGTCTGCGTCTTTGTCATCCAAATCAAAGTAATCCTGGTAAGAGTCTGTGTTGTCCCAGTTCTCTACAGGCGTCTGTGTATCGAAGTCAAAAGTCCTCCTGGTTAGAGTCTCTGTTATCCGAGTTCTTCCATCTTGACTGCATCTTTCGGGAATGTAAACAAAGAAGCGCCGGCTGTGTACTGTTGTTGCTGACTACGTTCGAAAAATACGTCCATTTCGCACCGACAACTTTCTTCTTTGCTTGCTCAGCTTCCTTCTCCATAATGCAATGAACATGATTGCAACAGATTCACGAACACAGATGTCCAGAATACTGTGGAATTATGAAATGAAAACAGAGCTTTTTCGTATTGGCTTCAATGTGGAAGGCATACCCGTGTTCCCCGGGCTACGTCACGCGCATACGTCATCCTCAGAGGCGTTTCGAACCG
>NC_084737.1:15118391-15145891 GCF_033978785.1 Entelurus aequoreus
CAACACTCAGTAAATGTTTGGGAACTGAGGAGACACATTTTTGAAGCTTCTCAGGTGGAATTCTTTCCCATTCTTGCTTGATGTACAGCTTAAGTTGTTCAACAGTCCGGGGGTCTCCGTTGTGCTATTTTAGGCTTCATAAATTTTCAATGGGAGACAGGTCTGGACTACAGGCAGGCCAGTCTAGTACCCGCACTCTTTTACTATGAAGCCACGTTGATGTAACACGTGGCTTGGCATTGTCTTGCTGAAATAAGCAGGGGCGTCCGTGGTAACGTTGCTTGGATGGCAGCATATGTTGCTCCAAAACCTGTATGTACCTTTCAGCATTAATGGCGCCTTCACAGATGTGTAAGTTACCCATGTCTTGGGCACTAATACACCCCCATACCATCACACATGCTGCCTTTTACACTTTGCGCCTATAACTATCCGGATGGTTCTTTTCCTCTTTGGTCCGGAGGACACGACGTCCACAGTTTCCAAAAACAATTTGAAATGTGGACTCGTCAGACCACAGAACACTTTTCCACTTTGTATCAGTCCATCTTAGATGAGCTCAAGCCCAACGAAGCCGACGGCGTTTCTGGGTGTTGTTGATAAACGGTTTTCGCCTTGCATAGGAGAGTTTTAACTTGCACTTACAGCTGTAGCAACCAACTGTAGTTACTGACAGTGGGTTTCTGAAGTGTTCCTGAGCCCATGTGGTGATATCCTTTACACACTGATGTCGCTTGTTGATGCAGTACAGCCCGAGGGATCGAAGGTCACGGGCTTAGCTGCTTACGTGCAGTGATTTCTCCAGATTCTCTGAACCCTTTGATGATATTACGGAGCGTAGATGGTGAAATCCCTAAATTCCTTGCAATAGCTGGTTGAGAAAGGTTTTTCTTAAACTGTTCAACAATTTGCTCACGCATTTGTTGACAAAGTGGTGACCCTCGCCCCATCCTTGTTTGTGAATGACTGAGCATTTCATGGAATCTACTTTTATACCCAATCATGGCACCCACCTGTTCCCAATTTGCCTGTTCACCTGTGGGATGTTCCAAATAAGTGTTTGATGAGCATTCCTCAACTTTATCAGTATTTATTGCCACCTTTCCCAACTTCTTTGTCACGTGTTGCTGGCATCAAATTCTAAAGTTAATGATTATTTACACACAAAAAAATGTTTATGAGTTTGAACATCAAATATGTTGTCTTTGTAGTGCATTCAACTGAATATGGGTTGAAAATGATTTGCAAATCATTGTATTCCGTTTATATTTACATCTAACACAATTTCCCAACTCATATGGCAACGGGGTTTGTAACTTTGGATGTGACACTTGTTACCATTAGCATGCTAATGTTAGCATGCTAGCATATTAATATTTTTTTTCTCTAATTAGGCCACCATTTACTCTGCAGTCATATAACTTGGTATGTGACACATGCTAACTGATGGCATGCTAACGTTAACTTGCTAGAATGCTAACTTTTTGCGCTAGTTTTGCAGCCGTTTACCCCAGAGTCATGTAGCTTGGTACGTGACACTTGTGAACTGTTAGCATGCAAACGTAAGCATGCTAACAGTTCACAAGTTGTCAAGAGAAAGCCCGTGATTCCCAAATAGGCTGAAGAGTTTGAAGTTGGAACAGTTTGAATCGGGTGAAAAATGTGGGAATTGTGGCACTTTGAAAACTGTCCCATTCATTTCAATGGGAATTTCTTGGAAATTTGGGGAAAAGCGGGATTTTTTTTGGAAAATGTCAAAAGACTTGAATGAGTTGAAATGGTTGGTGTTTGAATTTTTCAAATCGGGCGAGAAATGTTGAAATAGTAACATTTTTAATTTAGAAATGGTATAGAGGAATTTTGGGAAAACCGGGAATTTTTCCAGTTCTTTGTCCTGATTAAGAGGAATGTTTGGACAGTGGAGCGGTTGAAGTGGGTTGAAAAATGTGGAAGGAGTAGTCGCCAGGAAAAAAAGGGTCAAAAAAGGTTTTGAAAAAACTTGAACTCTAGGAATTCCTGGAATTTTTTTTTACTTGTAAAAATGATAGATTGTCCAGGATAAGTGGAATATGTTGAAGGTGGAATTGTTTGAATAGGTTGAAAAATGTGGAAATGTTGGAATTTTGAAAAATGGCCATTTCATTTTGAATGGGGAAAAATGTCCCGGAAAACCTGGAATTCTGGGAAATCTCTGAATTTTTGGAATTTGTCAAGAGAAAGCCCGCGATTCCCGAATAGGCTGAACAGTTTGAAGTTAGAATGGTTTGAATCGGGTGGAAAATGTGGGAATTGTGGCACTTTGAAAAACGTCCCATTCATTTCAATGGCAATTTCATGGAAATTTGAGAATTTGGGGAAAAGTGGGATTTTTTTGGAAATGTCAAAAGACTTGAATGAGTTGAAATGGTTGGTGTTTGAATTTTTCAAATCGGGCGAGAAATGTTGAAATAGTAACATTTTTAATTTAGAAATGGTATAAAGGAATTTTGGGAAAACCGGGAATTTTTCCAGTTCTTTGTCCTGATTAAGAGGAATGTTTGGACAGTGGAGCGGTTGAAGTGGGTTGAAAAATGTGGAAGGAGTAGTCGCCAGGAAAAAAAGGGTCAAAAAAGGTTTTGAAAAAACTTGAACTCTAGGAATTCCTGGAATTTTTTTTTACTTGTAAAAATGATAGATTGTCCAGGATAAGTGGAATATGTTGAAGGTGGAATTGTTTGAATAGGTTGAAAAATGTGGAAATGTTGGAATTTTGAAAAATGGCCATTTCATTTTGAATGGGGAAAAATGTCCCGGAAAACCTGGAATTCTGGGAAATCTCTGAATTTTTGGAATTTGTCAAGAGAAAGCCCGCGATTCCCGAATAGGCTGAACAGTTTGAAGTTAGAATGGTTTGAATCGGGTGGAAAATGTGGGAATTGTGGCACTTTGAAAAACGTCCCATTCATTTCAATGGCAATTTCATGGAAATTTGAGAATTTGGGGAAAAGTGGGATTTTTTTGGAAATGTCAAAAGACTTGAATGAGTTGAAATGGTTGGTGTTTGAATTTTTCAAATCGGGCGAGAAATGTTGAAATAGTAACATTTTTAATTTAGAAATGGTATAAAGGAATTTTGGGAAAACCGGGAATTTTTCCAGTTCTTTGTCCTGATTAAGAGGAATGTTTGGACGGTGGAGCGGTTGAAGTGGGTTGAAAAATGTGGAAAGAGTAGTCGCCAGGAAAAAAAGGGTCAAAAAAGGGTTTGAAAAAACTTGAACTCTAGGAATTCCTGGAATTTTTTTTTACTTGTAAAAATGATAGAATGTCCAGGATGAGTGGAATATGTTGACGGTGGAATTGTTTGAATAGGTTGAAACATTTGGAAATGTTGGAAGTTTGAAAAATGGCCATTTCATTTTGAATGGGGAAAAATGTCCTGGAAAACCTGGAATTCTGGGAAATCTCTGAATTTTTGGAATTTGTCAAGAGAAAGCCCGCGATTCCCGAATAGGCTGAACAGTTTGAAGTTAGAATGGTTTGAATCGGGTGGAAAATGTGGGAATTGTGGCACTTTGAAAAACGTCCCATTCATTTCAATGGCAATTTCATGGAAATTTGAGAATTTGGGGAAAAGTGGGATTTTTTTGGAAATGTCAAAAGACTTGAATGAGTTGAAATGGTTGGTGTTTGAATTTTTCAAATCGGTCGAGATATGTTGAAATAGTAACATTTTTAATTTAGAAATGGTATAAAGGAATTTTGGGAAAACCAGGAATTTTTCCAGTTTTTTGTCCTGATTAAGAGGAATGTTTGGACTGTGGAGCAGTTGAAGTGGGTTGAAAAATGTGGAAGGAGTAGTCGCCAGGAAAAAAAGGGTCAAAAAAGGGTTTGAAAAAACTTGAACTCTAGGAATTCCTGGAATTTTTTTTTACTTGTAAAAATGATAGAATGTCCAGGATAAGTGGAATATGTTGACGGTGGAATGGTTTGAATAGGTTGAAAAATGTGGAAATGTTGGAAGTTTGAAAAATGGCCATTTCATTTTGAATGGGGAAAAATGTCCCGGAAAACCTGGAATTCTGGGAAATCTCGGAATTTTTGGACTTTGTCAAGAGAAAGCCTGCGATTCCCGAATAGGCTGAACAGTTTGAAGTTAGAACGCTTTGAATCGGGTGAATAATGTGGAAGCGCGCTAAAAATTAAACCTTTTTAAAACAAGTTCCTTCTGCATGGCCTAAAAACATCTTTTTAAACAATAATTCTTACCAAAAAAAATATTTTTTGCAAATAATGAATCGATTTAGAATCGGGACGAACAATAATCGCGATTTGGATGTGAATCGTATTTTTTGTGCACTCTTATTATTTAATGTTATGTCTATTTGATATTCACGATCATGTAATATTATTTATTGATCATTTATTGATGCTGAACAACAACACAGCCTCCACGTACGACTTTATTAATTGGTTCCGTGACCCAACTCGTGTCTCAAATCAACTTGGCTTATTGAAAAGTAACAATTGAATTGTTTAAGTCACCCTTTATAAAAAGAAAAACTCACTTTTGGATAATAGATCATGTATAAAAACATGCAATATGACAAGCAACTATGTCATTGTACGTGGTAATAATTTTGAGTATTTATCTTGCTTCTCCGTCAAGCACACCATCAGCAGCTTCTTCATATTTTATTAGATAAATGTTTGATTTTTAGTTAGTATTTTTACATCCTTGGCTAGCGTTGAACTCGTGTTTTTAGGGCCGATAATTGACATTTGTCCCGCCGACTAGCGGTAGGGAGGCTCGAAACCTGAATTCTCGCAACTTAAAGTGTGACAATTAGCCGAAAGCCACCCGGCAATTTTGCAATTTACTTTCACTTTTGTTTTAAATTTGACTTACCTGTCCTGACTGTCCAAGGAAAAGCTTTCCTTTAAACAACAACACAAATACTAATATTCACTACAATATACATGACTTTTAAACCCCCCCCCCCCCCCCACACACACACACACACACACACACGTTTTCTTGTATTTCTTACCTTCTTGAGACCTGAGAAAAAAGCCTACCTCTTTAGGACCACCCTTTCTAGATATATAAAGATGTGTATTTACAACATTAATAATATATACATACTATGCAAATATAAAAAAGCTTGTTGTGAAAAATGAGTTGGAATTTCACAAGAAAAAGGGTCACAATTTCACAAGAAAAACATAGAATTTTGGCAGTATTATAATAAAAGTCGTCATTTTACTCAACGCAAGTCAAAATGTTACACGAAAAACTGAACATCTGTGCAAAAGTTGGAATTTTACTCAACAACAGTCGCAATTTTACAAGAAAAGCTAAGCATTTTGGCAATTTTATGAAAAGAGTTGGAATTTTACTCGACAAAAGTCACAATTTTATAAGAAAACTTTAAAATGTTGGCAATATAATAATAATAATCTGAATTTTACCTGGCAAAATGATGACAAAAGTCCTAATTTTACTCAAAGAAATGTCACTGTTTTACAAGAACAACAAAAAGATGGGCAATATTGTGATACAAGTCAACCTTTTATATGACAAATGTCACCATTTTGCAGTAAAAAGTAATAATTTTACATAAAAAATTTATAATTTTACGAGAAAATATTGCAATATTACAGAAACAGAAAGAATATGAGAAAGTGTTCCCAATGTTATAAGAAAAAAGTCGACACATTGTGAGAAAGACTGCTTTTAGTTCATTTTTTGTTGTTGAATTTTTTTGTTTGTAATTGGTTTTTAATCTTCATTATTTACTTCAAGTTATTACAGTATGTCTCTTTTTACATATTTATTTGATTTTTTAAATACATTTTGGCCAAAGGCGGCGCGTTTCAATTTCTTACACACACTTGTTATTTCATATGTTGACCAGAGGGGGAAAACTAAAATTTTTTACACACACTTGTTATTTCAGACCTGAGAAAAAAGCCCACCTCTTTAGGACCACCCTTTCTAGATATATAAAGATGTGTATTTACAACATTAATAATATATACATACTATGTAAATATAAAAAAGCTTGTTGTGAAAAATAAGTTGGAATTTTACAAGAAAAAGGTCACAATTTCACAAGAAAAACTTATAATTTTGGCAGTATTATAATAAAAGTCTTAATTTTACTCGACGCAAGTCAGAATTTTACAAGAAAAACTGAACATTTGTGCAATATTACGATAAAAGTTGGAATTTTACTCAATAACAGTCGCAATTTTACAAGAAAAGCTTAAAATGTTGGCAATTTTATGGAAAGAGTCGTCATTTTACTCGACAAAAGTCACAATTTTATAAGAAAACATTCAAATATTGACAATATGATGATAATAATCGGAAATTTGACTCGGCAAAATGATGACGAAAGTCATCGTTTTACCCAAAAAATGTCACTGTTTTACAAGAACAACAAAAAAATGGGCAATATTGTGATACAAGTCAGAATTTTATATGACAAATGTCACCATTTTGCAGTAAAACGTAATAATTTGACATAAGGTAATAATTTTCGACCAAATATTGCAATATTACAGAAACAGAAAGAATATGAGGAATTGTTCCCAATTTCATAAGAAAAAAGTCGACACATTGTGAGAAAAAGACTGCTTTTAGTTCATTTGTATTTTTTTGTATTATTTGTAATTGTTTTTTTAATCTTCATTATTTATTACAGTATGTCTCTTCACACATATTTATTTATTTATTTTTTAATACATTTTGGCCAAAGGGGGCGCATTTCAATTTCTTACACACACTTGTTATTACATATGTTGACCAGAAGGGGAGCACTTTTAAAAGCGACACACAGTCAATGTGGAAAAATCCCTCCTTTTTGGGACCACCCTCATTTTGATAGATGTCACCACCAGGGGTGCAAATGAGATCTCTATTTTGTAATGTGCTTAAGGCCGATGACAAAGGAGTCATGGACCACAGATGGCCCCTGTGCCGCACTTTGGGCAACCCAGCTGTAGAAGCTAACTGTTAATGGCCACCCTAGTCGTAGTACCGTAGTGTATTTGTTCATCCTTTGGTCACATATGGGACGCGGGTTGTCTTACGTCAGCAGCGGAAGTCGTAAAATCGGCTGTTCACCTGCCGGGTTTTCCGGGGATGAATAGGCAAGTCCTTCTTTAGCTTCCGTCTTATTTCATCATATATTGCTGCCTTTGCACCTGTCAATGTTTACTTTTGCATGCACATTAAATCAACCAAAAAAATCCCAACTTTGGAGCAATGTTCACGGACTCTAGTATTTGGCTCTCTGCTAGATGCAATGGTTTTCCATGATTTATGTCCTAACTTGTTCACACCTCCTCATATGGAAGCTACTTTTCCTTCTTGATGTCTTGAGAAGGGTAGAAATACAAGAACACACACACACACACACTTAATGTGTGTGTGTGTGTGTGTGTGTGTGTGCCAGAAGTCATTTGTTTGTCTTTAAGCAGCTAAACTCCTTTTTATTCTGCTGATAAAAGAAAGATTAGCATGTGAAAACCACAAAAGAGCGTTTCCATCAAACCTCACACACACACGGTGGGGGGGTCCGGGGCCCCCTGGGGTAGAGGGCGTAGCGTGCGCTGATTACAAAGATGAGCTTATGCCTGTTTGCCGACATGCTAATAATGTGTTTGTTTGTTCTAACGACATGATTGACAGCTGCCTTTATTCTACTTTGATGTGATTTTGTCCGCTAAAGACGCTGAAATCCATCGAGCAAACAAAGCAAAATGAGAGTAATTTCTGTCGATGTTTTCTAAAAAATGGCGAGGGCCAATAAAAATTTTTTAAAAAAGCATATGCCTGTTTGATTGGAGCGCCTGTGGCTACTTTCTTCTGATTGGCTAAGACGAGGCGACATCACAAGGAGGCGGGGTCACCAGCTGTCATCCATTAAACATCTTCATATGGACCGGTGGGCGGGGCCATGGGGGGATAGGCCACACCTCTTTGAAGTAGGGTTGTCCCGATACCAATATTTTGGTACCAAAATGTATTTCGATACTTTTCTAAATAAAGAGCACCACGAAAAATGTCATTATTGTTATTATTTGAACGAAAAATCTTAGGGTACATGAAACATATGTTTATTATTGCAATTTAGTCCTTAAATGAAATAGTGAACATGCTAGACAACTTGTCTTTTAGTAGTAAGTAAACAAACAAAGACTCCTAATTAGTCTGCTGACGTATGCAGTAACATATTGTGTCATTTATACACCTATTATTTTGTACACATTATGAGGGACAAACTGTAAAAATGGATTATTAATCTACTTGCTCATTTACTGTTAATATCTGCTTATTTTCTGTTTTAACATGTTCTATCTACACTTCTGCTAAAATGTAATAATCACTTATTCTTCTCTTCTTTGATACTTAATTAGTTTTGGATGATACCACACATTTAGGTATCGATCCGATACCAAGTAGTTCCAGGATCATACATCGGTCACATTCAAAGTCCTCATGTGTCCAGGGACGTATTTACTGAGTTCATAAACATAATATGAATTTTTTTTTAAAGGAAAAAAGATTTTGTGACGATACAAAATATAGATGTATTGAAAAAATAACAATACAAAAAATAAATCATTTTGATCGATTAAAATCGTTACAAATAAGAATTGTATTGTGGCCAAACAGCTCAATTTTTGTTTTATCTGACATCACATGGACAAAGATAACTTAGACCTTCTGGAGGAAAGCATACTTGCCAACCTTGAGACCTCCAATATCGGGAGGTGGGGGGGGGGGCTTGGTCGGGGGTGGGGGTGGGGGGTGTTTGGGGGAGGGGGGCGTGGTTGGGGCGTGGTTATTTACAGCTAGAATTCACCAACTCGAGTATTTCATATATATATATATATATATATATATATATATATATATATATATATATATATATATATATATATATAATGTATGAAATACTTGACTTTCAGTGAATTCTAGCTATATATATATTTTTTTATTTTATTTACATAGAAAAGAAAAAAAAATACTTGAATTTCAGTGTTCCAGTGGCTATCCATTAGATGGCAGTATTGTCCTGTTTAACTTCTCCGTTCATGATGAGTATATCATTTCGGCCGCCATGTCTGTAATTTCCTCGTTCTTCTGCTTTGTCTCCTTGTTGTGTGCGCAGTTGTGCACTCTATAAAAGCCTTAGATGTTATGACGTCTTTGGGCAGGCAAGCTGTTTATTTTGTGGGAAAGCGGACGTGAGAACGGCTGTCCCCACTCAGTCTCAGGTCCGCATTGAGCTGGAGGGGGCGTGGCCTCCAGCTCCGGCTGAATACCGGGAGTTTGTCGGGAGAAAATCTCTGCCGGGAGGTTGTCGGGAGAGGCGCTGAATATCGGGATTCTCCCGCTAAAAACGGGAGGGTTGGCAAGTATGGGAAAGTAAAATTAGCTGTTTGGCCACAATACCCAGCAATATGTTTGGAGGAGAAAAGGTGAGGCCTTTAATCCCAGGAACGGCATGCCTACCGTCAAGCATGGTGGTGGTAGTATTATGCTCTGGGCCTGTTTTGCTGCCAATGGAACAGATCAAATGGGACAATGAAAAAGGAGAATTACCTCCAAATTCTTCAGGACAACCTAAAATCATCAGCCCGGAGGTTGGGTCTTGGGCGCAGTTGGGTGTTCCAACAGGACAATAACCCCAAAAACACGTCAAAAGTGGTAAAGGAATGGCTAAATCAGGCTAGAATTAAGGTTTTAGAATGGCCTTCCGAAAGTCCTGACTTAAACGTGTGGACAATGCTGAAGAAAGAAGTCCATGTCAGAAAACCAACACGTTTAGCTGAACTGCACCAATTTTGTCAAGAGGAGTGGTCAAAAATTCAACAGGAAGCTTGTGGGTGGCTACCAAAAGCGCCTTATTGCAGTGAAACTTGTAACCTAATATTAACATTGCTGTATGTATACTTTTGACCCACACACATTTTCAGTAGAGCCATAATAAACTCATAAAAGAACCAAACTTCATGAATGTTTTTTGTGACCAACAAGTATGTGCTCCAATCACTCTATCACAACAAAATAAGAGTTGTAGAAATTATTGGAAACTCAAGACAGCCATGACATTATGTTCTTTACAAGTGTATGTCAACTTTTGACCACGACTGTATATATATATATATATATATATATATATATATATATATATATATATATATATATGTATGTATATATATATATATATATATATATGTATGTATGTATGTATGTATGTGTATATATATATATAAATATATATGTATATATATATGTATATATATATATATATATATATATATATATATATATATATATATATATATATATATATATATATATATATATGTGTGTGTATATATATGTCTGTGTGTGTGTATATGTTGGCCAACAGCAAAAAGTCACAGTCTGCTAATTATGTTGTTTCTAACTAGTGAGACTAATTTAATTCAACAGCTCGGTGTCAATTAGTGTTTGTCTTCTGACTCTGTGTGAGTGTGCGTGTGAGTGTGAGCGTGTGTGTGTGTGTGTGTGTGTGTGTGTGCGTGTGTGTGTGTGTGTCTAACACTAATTGGGACAAGACTAATAAAACGTTCACACTGGGGGCCTCCAGTGTGTTTGTCTCAGTCGCACCAGCAGACTTAAGTACAACTTTGAATAAACCTCTGTGTGTGTGTGTGTGTGTGTGTGTGTGTGTGTGTGTGTGTGTGTGTGTGTGTGTGTGTGTGTGTGTGTGTGTGTGTGTGTGTGTGTGTGTGTGTGTGTGTGTGTGTGTGCGCTCGGGCTGAGACCTTTTAAACAGTAAACAAGTCGTTCATTATTCAGAGTTTCTCTGCAAGCCTCCCTCCATATCCTCCCTGTGAAAAGTCGCCAGGAAAAAGTCAAGTTACTTTCGCGTCTGTAAGACGTTAAAGTAGCAAACCTATTAGGTAACATAAATGTACAAACCCCGTTTCCATATGAGTTGGGGAATGGTGTTAGATGTAAATATAAACGGAATACAATGATTTGCAAATCCTTTTCAACCCATATTCAGTTGAATATGCTACAAAGACAACATATTTGATGTTCAAACTCATAAACTTTATTTTTTTGCAAATAATAATTAACTTAGAATTTCATGGCTGCAACACGTGCCAAAGTAGTTGGGAAAGGGCATGTTCACCACTGTGTTACATGGCCTTTCCTTTTAACAACACTCAGTAAACGTTTGGGAACTGAGGAGACACATTTTTGAAGCTTCTCAGGTGGAATTCTTTCCCATTCTTGCTTGATGTACAGCTTAAGTTGTTCAACAGTCCGGGGGTCTCCGTTGTGCTATTTTAGGCTTCATAATGCGCCACACATTTTCAATGGGAGACAGGTCTGGACTACAGGCAGGCCAGTCTAGTACCCGCACTCTTTTACTATGAAGCCACGTTGATGTAACACGTGGCTTGGCATTGTCTTGCTGAAATAAGCAGGGGCGTCCATGGTAACGTTGCTTGGATGGCAACATATGTTGCTCCAAAACCTGTATGTACCTTTCAGCATTAATGGCGCCTTCACAGATGTGTAAGTTACCCATGTCTTGGGCACTAATACACCCCCATACCATCACAGATGCTGGCTTTTACACTTTGCGCCTAGAACAATCCGGATGGTTCTTTTCCTCTTTGGTCCGGAGGACACGACGTCCACAGTTTCCAAAAACAATTTGAAATGTGGACTCGTCAGACCACAGAACACTTTTCCACTTTGTATCAGTCCATCTTAGATGAGCTCAGGCCCAGCGAAGCCGACGGCGTTTCTGGGTGTTGTTGATAAACGGTTTTCGCCTTGCATAGGAGAGTTTTAACTTGCACTTACAGATGTACCGACCAACTGTAGTTACTGACAGTGGGTTTCTGAAGTGTTCCTGAGCCCATGTGGTGATATCATTTACACACTGATGTCGCTTGTTGATGCAGTACAGCCTGAGGGATCGAAGGTCACGGGCTTAGCTGCTTACGTGCAGTGATTTCTCCAGATTCTCTGAACCCTTTGATGATATTACGGACCATAGATGGTGAAATCCCTAAATTCCTTGCAATAGCTGGTTGAGAAAGGTTTTTCTTAAACTGATAAAGTAACACATCTAAGAAACGTACGATAGAAAAACAAACGTTAAAGAAACATACGATAAAGTATCAAATATTTAAGAAACGTACGATAAAGTAACAAACATTTAAGAAACATTCCATAAAGTAACAAACATTTAAGAAACATCCAAAAAAGTAACAAACATGTAAGAAACATATGATAAAGTAACATACATTTAAGAAAAGTACGATAAAGTAACAAACATTTAAGAAAAATACATTAAAGTAATAAACATTTAAGAAACATACGATAAAGTAATAAACATTTAAGAAACATACGATAAAGTTACAAACATTTAAGAAACATACGATAAAGTATCAAATATTTAAGAAACGTACGATAAAGTAACAAACATTTAAGAAACATTCCATAATGTAACAAACATTTAAGAAACATCCAATAAAGTAACATGTAAGAAACATATGATAAAGTAACATACATTTAAGAAAAGTACGATAAAGTAACAAACATTTAAGAAACATACATTAAAGTAATAAACATTTAAGAAACATACGATAAAGTTACACATATTTAAGAAACCTACGATAAAGTAATAAACATTTAAGAAACATACAATAAAGTAACAAACGTTAAAGTAGCAAACAATTAAGTAACATGCATTTAAAAATCATCTGATAAAGTAACACATCTAAGAAACGTACGATGGAAAAACAAACGTTAAAGAAACATACGATAAAGTATCAAATATTTAAGAAACATTCCATAAAGTAACAAACATTTAAGAAACTTTCCATAACGTAACAAACATTGAAGAAACATCCGATAAAGTAACAAAGATGTAAGAAACATATGATAAAGTAACATACATTTAAGAAAAGTACAATACAGTAACAAACATTTAACAAACATACCATAAAGTAACAAACATTTAAGAAATATACAATAAAGTTACAAACATTTAAGAAACATACCATAAAGTAACAAACATTTAAGAAACGTATGATAAAGTAACAAACATTTAAGAAACATAGCATAAAGTAACAAATGTTACTAACAACAATTACCAACATTAATTTAAAAAACGTACAATAAAGCAATAAAGGTTAAAGTAGCAAACAATAATGATTCTTAATGATTGCTATGAAGGAGTCTTTTTTTATGCTAGCTCATGTGATGCTAAATAACCACAGCGCCACCTGCAGGCTGGGAGAACTCGTGTCATGTTGATTGTCGCCATGTCGTCTTGAGAGTCCAAGCCACTTTTCTTTAACCCTTCTGACCCCTTTTCCCTTAGCGGCTAACGCTAATCCCCTTAAAAGTCGACCAAACAGAGGAAGCCATCAAGGGCCTCGGCAGGGAGTCCACAATGGGGCGTTTGATAGCCAGCAGAAGGGCTTCGTGTCGTCATGGCGACACACAATCAACAATCGCCGCAATGATCGACGCCGCTGGCAAGCGGCACGTGACGCCGTGATGTCCGTACGTTGTTACTTTATCGGATGTTTCTTAAATGTTTGTTATTTTATCGTACGGCTTTGTTCGCCAGCTCGCAGAGGATCGTGCCAAAGGTGGACGACAAAAATTGGGGACGTTGACATGAAATCTGGCCTCGGCGTAGGGACGTCCTAACCTCCATCCTAACCTCCATCCTAACCTCCATCCTAACCTCCATCCTAACCTCCATCCTAACCTCGTCCTAACCTCGATCCTAACCTCGTCCTAACCTCGTCCTAACCTCCATCCTAACCTCCATCCTAACCTCGTCCTAACCTCGATCCTAACCTCGTCCTAACCTCGTCCTAACCTCCATCCTAACCTCCATCCTAACCTCGTCCTAACCTCGTCCTAACCTCCATCCTAACCTCCATCCTAACCTCGTCCTAACCTCGTCCTAACCTCCATCCTAACCTCCATCCTAACCTCCATCCTAACCTCGTCCTAACCTCGATCCCTAACCTCGATCCTAACCTCGTCCTAACCTCGATCCTAACCTCGATCCTAACCTCGTCCTAACCTCGATCCTAACCTCGATCCTAACCTCGATCCTAACCTCGTCCTAACCTCCATCCTAACCTCGATCCTAACCTCGATCCTAACCTCGTCCTAACCTCGATCCTAACCTCGATCCTAACCTCGATCCTAACCTCGATCCTAACCTCGTCCTAACCTCGATCCTAACCTCGATCCTAACCTCGATCCTAACCTCGTCCTAACCTCGATCCTAACCTCGATCCTAACCTCGTCCTAACCTCGATCCTAACCTCGATCCTAACCTCGTCCTAACCTCGATCCTAACCTCGATCCTAACCTCGTCCTAACCTCGATCCTAACCTCGATCCTAACCTCGTCCTAACCTCGTCCTAACCTCCATCCTAACCTCCATCCTAACCTCCATCCTAACCTCGTCCTAACCTCGATCCTAACCTCGATCCTAACCTCGTCCTAACCTCGATCCTAACCTCGATCCTAACCTCGTCCTAACCTCGATCCTAACCTCGATCCTAACCTCGATCCTAACCTCGTCCTAACCTCGATCCTAACCTCGATCCTAACCTCGATCCTAACCTCGTCCTAACCTCGATCCTAACCTCGTCCTAACCTCGATCCTAACCTCCATCCTAACCTCCATCCTAACCTCGTCCTAACCTCGTCCTAACCTCCATCCTAACCTCGTCCTAACCTCGTCCTAACCTCGTCCTAACCTCGATCCTCGATGATGGCGTCCCGGCGAGGACACAGACAGCCGTGTTCCTCCACGTTATTCACAACATTGATTATTGCTGTCTGAGGCGGCGTGGGGCGTTCAGGGTCAAGCCGTCAAGAAACATACAATAAAGTAACAAACGTTAAAGTAGCAAACTATTAGGTAACATAAATGCAAGAAACATACAATAAAGTAACAAACGTTAAAGTAGCAAACCATTAGGTAACATAAATGCAAGAAACATACAATAAAGTAACAAACGTTAAAGTAGCAAACTATTAGGTAACATAAATGCAAGAAACATACAATAAAGTAACACATGCTAAAGTAGAAAACTATTAGGTAACATAAATGTAAGAAACATACAATAAAGTAACAAACAAAGTAGCAAAGGACAAAAACATACGATAAAGTAGCAAACATTTAAGAAACATACGCTAAAGTAACAAACATTTAAGAAACATCCGATAAAGTAACAAACATTTAAGAAACGTACGATAAAGTAACAAACATTTAAGAAACATACGATAAAGTAACAAACATTTAAGAAACGTACCATAAAGTAACAAACATCTAAGAAACGTACGATAAAGTAACAACCATTTAAGAAACATCAGATAAAGTAACAAACCTTTAAGAAACATACGATAAAGTAACAACCATTTAAGAAACATTCGATAAAGTAACAAACATTTAAGAAACGTACAATAAAGTAACAAACATTTAAGAAACATACGATAAAGTAACAACCATTTAAGAAACATCCGATAAAGTAACAAATATTTAAGAAATGTACGATAAAGTAACAACCATTTAAGAAACATCCGATAAAGTAACAAACCTTTAAGAAACATACGATAAAGTAACAACCATTTAAGAAGCATCCGATAAAGTAACAAACATTTAATAAACGTACGATAAAGTAACAAACATTTAAGAAACATACGATAAAGTAACAACCATTTAGGAAACATCCGATAAAGTAACAAATATTTAAGAAATGTATGATAAAGTAACAAACATTTAAGAAACATCCGATAACGTAACACACATTTAAGAAACGTACGATAAAGTAACAAACATTTAAGAAACATCCGATAAAGTAACAACCTTTAGGAAACATACGATAAAGTAACAAACCTTTAAGAAACATAGGATGAAGTAAAAAACATTTAAGAAACATCCGATAAAGTAAACAACCTTTAGGAAACATACGATAAAGTAACAAACCTTTAAGAAACGTACGATAAAGTAACCAACATTTAAGAAACATCCGATAAAGTAAACAACCTTTAAGAAACATACGATAAAGTAACAAACATTTAAGAAACATTCGATAAAGTAACAAACCTTTAAGAACCATCCAATAAAGTAACAAACATTTAAGAAACATACAATAAAGTAACAAATATTTAAGAAACGTACGATAAAGTAACAAACATTCGGCTGTGTCACGGCGAGGACACAGACAGCCGTGTTCCTCCATGTTATTCACAACATTGATTATTGCTGTCTGAGGCGGCGTGGGGCGTTCAGGGTCAAGCCGCCAAGAAACATACAATAAAGTAACACACGTTAAAGTAGCAAACCATTAGGTAACATAAATGTAAGAAACGTACAATAAAGTAACAAACAAAGTAGCAAATGGCAAAGAAACATACGATTAAGTAGCAAACATTAAAGTAGCAAAATATTAGGTAACATAAATGTAAGAAACATACAATAAAGTAACAAACAAAGTAATAAAGGACAGAGAAAGAAGGAAAGAAACATATGATAAAGTAGCAAACATTTAAGAAACGTACGCTAAAGAACAAACATTTAAGAAACATCCGATAAACTAACACACCTTCAAGAAACATACGATAAAGTAACAAACATTTAAGAAACATCCGATAAAGTAACACACATTTAAAAAACATCCGATAAATTAACAAACATTTAAGAAACATACAATAGATAACAAACATTTAAGAAACATACGATAAAGTAACAAATATTTAAGAAACGTATGATAAAGTAACAAACATTTAAGAAACATACGATAAAGTAACACACATTTAAGAAACGTACGATAAAGTAACAACCATTTAAGAAACATCCGATAAAGTAACAAACATTTAAGAAATGTACGATAAAGTAACAACCATTTAAGAAACATCCGATAAAGTAACAAACCTTTAAGAAACATACGATAAAGTAAAAAACATTTAAGAAACATACGATAAAGTAACAAATATTTAAGAAACCTATGATAAAGTAACAAACATTTAAGAAACATCCGATAAAGTAACAAACCTCTAAGAAACATACGATAAAGTAACAAACATTTAAGAAACATCCGATAAAGTAACAAACATTTAAGAAACGTACGATAAAGTAACAAACATTTAAGAAACGTACAATAAAGTAACAACCATTTAAGAGACGTACGATAAAGTAACAAACATTTAAGAAACATCCGATAAAGTAAACAACCTTTAGGAAACATACGATAAAGTAACAAACCTTTAAGAAACATACGATAAAGTTACAAACATTCAAGAAACATACGATAAAGTTACAAACATTTAAGAAACATACGATAAAGTAAACAACCTTTAGGAAACATCCGATAAAGTAACAAACCTTTAAGAAACCTACGATAAAGTAACAAACATTCAAGAAACATACAATAAAGTAACAAATATTTAAGAAACAAACGATAAAGTAACAAACGTTTAAGAAACATCCGATAAAGTAACAAATATTTAAAAAACAAACGATAAAGTAACAACCATTTAAGAAATGTACGATAAAGTAACAAACATTTAAGAAACATAGGATAAAGTAACAAACATTTAAGAAACATCCAATAAAGTAACCAACATTTAAGAAACATCCGATAAAGTAAACAACCTTTAAGAAACATACAATAAAGTAACAAACATTCAAGAAACATACGATAAAGTAACAAATATTTAAGAAACGTACGATGAAGTAACAAACATTCGGCTGTGTCCCGGCGAGGACACAGACAGCCGTGTTCCTCCAGGTTATTCACAAAATTGATTATTGCTGTCTGAGGCGGCGTGGGGCGTTCAGGGTCAAGCCGCTGACGTTCATCAACAGATGGATTTTACACCATTGATTTTGTCTCTCTCCAGAAGCCTGGCGTACGTCAAAACACCTTCTGTTGCTGCGCACTGACTCACGAGGACAACACCACATTTGGATTGAGATGTCCTGAAGGAGGTCAAATACTACATACAGTATTACTAGTAGTAATACTCGTGGAAGTACTAGTCGGGTGTAGTTTGCTGTCAACACGGATTAGACTGACCTTCATGTTGTTAACGAGTCTCTGAATAGCCCAGATGTGATGATGAAGATGTGTTTGGATGTTTGCTCCTCGCCCTGAGGTCACTTCCTGTCCAGGGAGGAGCAGCTGTTGTCACGCAGAACAATTCCAGCAGGCTCTGATCCAGGTCTGACCTTGTGGAGCCCAGTTATTAGCGTTTCCTGTTTTGTGGCGAAGCATCACATCAAAGTTTGGCGCCATGCCACGCCCACATCTTATGGCGTAGACCAAATTTGTTTGCAATTTATCATCCCCTGCTTGTGTAAGATCTGTCATTTTAACCGCGGATCATTCCGTCAAAGTCCCTAGGAGGAGTTCATTAAAATATGACCCTTTTTTTCCTATGAAATATGGCCAACAACCATCGGGGCAAAGTTTGGCGCCATGCCACGCCCACATCTTATGGCGTAGGATTTTTTCCCCCCGCAATTTATCATCGCCTACTTGTGAAGTATGTGTCATTTCAACCACGGATCATTCCGTCAAAGTCCCAAGCAGAAGTTCATTAAAACATGACCCCTTTTTTCCTATGAAATATGGCTAACAACCATCGGGGCAAAGTTTGGCGCCATGCCACGCCCACATCTTATGGCGTAGGAAAAATGTATTTGCAATTTATCATCGCCGACATGTGAAGTATGTGTAATTTTAACCGCAGATCATTCCGTCAAAGTCTCTAGGAGAAGTTCGTTAAAATACGACCACTTTTTTCCGCTTAAAAATGGCCAACAACCATCGAGGCAAAATTTGGCGCCATGCCACACCCACATCTTATGGCGTAGAACAAATTAGTTCGGAATTTATCATCACTTGTATGTCTAGTATCCGTCATTTTAACCCCGGATCATTCCGTCAAAGTCCCTAGGAGTTTGTTAAAATACGACCCATTTTTTGCTACGTAATATGGCCAACAACCATCGGGGTAAAGTTTGGCGCCATGCCCCGCCCACATCTTATGGCGTAGAACAAATTTGTTCGCAATTTATCATCCCCTGCATATGTAGTAGATGTCATTTTAACCGCGGATCATTCCGTCAAAGTCTCTAGGAGAAGTTCGTTATAATACGACCACTTTTTTCCGCTTAAAAATGGCCAACAACCCTCGAGGCAAAGTTTGGCGCCATCCCACGCCCACCTCTTATGGCGTACAACAAATTTATTCGGAATTTATAATCACCTGTATGTCTAGTATCTGTCATTTTAACCGTGGATCATTCCATCAAAGTCCCTAGGAGGAGTTCATTTAAATACGACCCCTTTTTTCCTATGAAATATGGCCAACAACCATCGGGGTAAAGTTTGGCGGCATGCCACGCCCACATCTTATAGCGTAAGACTTTTTTCCGCAATTTATCATCGGCTATATGTCTAGTATCTGTCATTTTAACTGCGGATCATTCCGTCAAAGTCCCTAGCAGAAGTTCATTAAAATACGACCCCTTTTTTCACATGAAATATGGCTAACAACCATCGGGGCAAAGTTTGGCGCCATACCACGCCCACATCTTATGGCGTAGGAAAAATGTATTTGCAATGTATCATCGCCGACATGTGAAGTATGTGTAATTTTAACCGCAGATCATTCCGTCAAAGTCTCTAGGAGAAGTTCGTTAAAATACGACCACTTTTTTCCGCTTAAAAATGGCCAACAACCATCGAGGCAAAATTTGGCGCAATGCCACACCCACATCTTATGGCGTAGAACAAATTAGTTCGGAATTTATCATCACTTGTATGTCTAGTATCTGTCATTTTAACCCCGGATCATTCCGTCAAAGTCCCTAGGAGTTTGTTAAAATACGACCCATTTTTTGCTACATAATATGGCCAACAACCATCGGGGTAAAGTTTGGCGCCATGCCCCGCCCACATCTTATGGCGTAGAACAAATTTGTTCGCAATTTATCATCCCCTGCATATGTAGTAGATGTCATTTTAACCGCGGATCATTCCGTCAAAGTCTCTAGGAGAAGTTCGTTAAAATACGACCACTTTTTTCCGCTTAAAAATGGCCAACAACCCTCGAGGCAAAGTTTGGCGCCATCCCACGCCCACCTCTTATGGCGTAGAACAAATTTATTCTGAATTTATCATCACCTGTATGTCTAGTATCTGTCATTTTAACCGCGGATCATTCCGTCAAAGTCCCTAGGAGGAGTTCATTTAAATACGACCCCTTTTTTCCTATGAAATATGGCCAACAACCATCGGGGTAAAGTTTGGCGGCATGCCACGCCCACATCTTATAGCGTAAGACTTTTTTCCGCAATTTATCATCGGCTATATGTCTAGAATCTGTCATTTTAACCGCGGATCATTCCGTCAAAGTCCCTAGCAGAAGTTCATTAAAATACGACCCCTTTTTTCCTATGAAAAATGGCCAACAACCATCGGGGTAAAGTTTGGCGCCATGCCACGCCCACATCTTATGGCGTAGAACAAATTTGTTCTGTATTTATCATCACTTGTATGTTTAGTATCCGTCATTTTAACCGCGGATCATTCCGCCAAAGTCCCTAGGAGGAGTTCGATAAAATACGACCCCATTTTTCCTATGAAAAATGGCCAACAACCATCGGGGTAAAGTTTGGTGCCATGCCACACCCACATCTTATGGCGTAGAACAAATTAGTTCGGAATTTATCATCACTTGTATATGTAGTATCTGTCATTTTAACCATGGATCATTTCGTCAAAGTCCCTAGGAGGAGTTTGTTAAAAATACGACCCCTTTTTTGCTATGTAATATGGCCAACAACCATCGGGGTAAAGTTTGGCGGCATGCCACGCCCACATCTTATAGCGTAAGACTTTTTTTTCCGCAATTTATCATCGGCTATATGTGTAGTATCTGTCATTTTAATCGCGGATCATTCCGTCAAAGTCCCTAGCAGAAGCTCATTAAAATACGACCCCTTTTTTCCTATGAAAAATGGCCAACAACCATCGGGGTAAAGTTTGGCGCCATGCCCCGCCCACATCTTATGGCGTGGAACAAATTTGTTCTGTATTTATCATCACCTGTATGTTTAGTATCCGTCATTTTAACCGCGGATCGTTCCGTCAAAGTCCCTAGGAGAAGTTCGTTAAAATACGACCCCTTTTTTCCGCTGAAAAATGGCCAATAACCATCGGGGGAAAGTTTGGCGGCATGCCACGCCCACATCTTATGGCGTAGAACAAATTTGTTCGTAATTTATCATCACTTGTATGTCTAGTATCCGTCATTTTAACCGCGGATCATTCCGTCAAAGTCCCTAGGAAGAGTTCGTTAAAATACAACCCCTTTTTTCCGCTGAAAAATGGCCAATAACCATCGGGGGAAAGTTTGGCGGCATGCCACGCCCACATCTTATGGCGTAGAACAAATTTCTTCGTAATTTATCATCACTTGTATGTCTAGTATCCGTCATTTTAACCGCGGATCATTCCGTCAAAGTCCCTAGGAAGAGTTCGTTAAAATACAACCCCTTTTTTCCGCTGAAAAATGGCCAACAACCATCGGGGCAAAGTTTGCCGCCATGCCACACCCACATCTTATGGCGTAGGAAAAATGTATTCACAATTTATCATCGCCTACATGTGAAGTATGTGTAATTTTAAATGCGGATCATTCCGTCAAAGTCCCTCGGAGGAGTTTGTCAAAGTATGACTCCTTTTTTTCGCTGAAAAGTGAAAGTCGAAAATTAAGATCAATCAATCAATCAATGAATGTTTATTTATATAGCCCTAAATCACAAGTGTCTCAAAGGGCTGTGCAAGCCACAACGACATCCTCGGTACAGAGCCCACATACGGGCAAGGAAAAACTCACCCCAGTGGGACGTCGGTGAATGACTATGAGAAACCTTGGAGAGGACCGCATATGTGGGTAACCCCCCCCCCCTCTAGGGGAGACCGAAAGCAACGGATGTCGAGTGGATCTGACATAACATTGTGAAAGTCCAGTCCACAGTGGATCCAACACATCAGCGGGAGTCCAGTCCACAGCGGGGCCAACAGGAAACCATCCCGAGCGGAGACGGGTCAGCAGCGCAGAGATGTCCCCAACCGATGCACAGGCTAGTGGTCCACCCGGGGTCCCGGCTCTGGACAGCCAGCACTTCATCCATGGCCACCGGACCTATGCAACTCCCCCTCGCAAGGGACAGGGGAGAAGAGGAGAGAAGAAAAGAAACGGCAGATCAACTGGTGTAAAAAAGGGGGGGTCTATTTAAAGGCTAGATTATACAAATGAGTTTTAAGATGGGACTTAAATGCTTCTACTGAGGTAGCATCTCTAACTGTTACCGGGAGGGCATTCCAGAGTACTGGAGCCCGAATAGAAAACGCTCTATAGCCCGCAGACTTATTTTTGGCTCTGGGAATCACTAATAAGCCGGAGTTTTTTGAACGCAGATTTCTTGTCGGGACATATGGTACAATACAATCGGCGAGATAGGCTGGAGCTAAACCGTGTAATATTTTATACGTAAGTAGTAAAACCTTAAAGTCGCATCTTAGGTGCACAGGAAGCCAGTGCAAGTGAGCCAGTATAGGCGTAATATGATCAAACTTTCTTGTTTTTGTCAAAAGCCTTGCAGCCGCATTTTGTACCAACTGTAATCTTTTAATGCTAGACATAGGGAGGCCCGAAAATAATACGTTACAGTAATCGAGACGAGACGTAACGAACGCATGAATAATGATCTCAGCATCGCTTGTGGACAAGATGGAACGAATTTTAGCGATATTACGGAGATGAAAGAAGGCCGTTTTAGTAACACTCTTAATGTGTGACTCAAACGAGAGAGTTGGGTCGAAGATAATACCCAGATTCTTTACCGAGTCTCCTTGTTTAATTGTTTGGTTGTCAAATGTTAAGGTGGTATTATTAAATAGATGTTGGTGTCTAGCAGGACCGATAATCAGCATTTCCGTTTTCTTAGCGTTGAGTTGCAAAAAGTTAGCGGACATCCATTGTTTAATTTCATTAAGACACGCCTCCAGCTGACTACAATCCGGCGTGTTGGTCAGCTTTAGGGGCATGTAGAGTTGAGTGTCATCAGCATAACAGTGAAAGCTAACACCGTACTTGCGTATGATGTCACCCAGCGGCAGCATGTAAATACTAATAGATGGCTGACTTCCTGTTTGTTTTCAGGTTTGGATTCTTGAGACTTTCATGCGTGTCCCGTCATGATAGACGGCTCATGCCATTTTCGTGTCGATACGTGAAACTGGTAGGAGGGGCTAATTTTTTTTCTGATTTCAAAGGTGGCGCTAGAGAGTGAAAGTACACGTTAAGGGCCTCACAAATGCATTTTCAACGCATAGAAGAATTAACGGAGCAGTCACAAAAGAGCCTTCACAGATTTTGCTCCTCGGGCCCTAAAAACATTTTCAATTGTAAAAAAAAACACAACAGAGGCTTCGCTACACACCTTGAAAATCCAAAATCTGGGCCACTGTAATCACGTTGCAGGACTGCTAGTATCGCACGTTATCTCACACACAAGTAGTCACGCTGCAGGACTGCTTGTTTCGCACTTGATATCACACACAAGTAATCACGCTGTAGGATTGCTTGTATTGCACATGATATCACACACAAGTAATTAAGCTGCAAGACTGCTTGTATCACACATGCTATCACACACAAGTAATCACGCTGTAGGACTGTTTGTATCGCACATGATATCACACACAAGTAGTTACGCTGCAGGACTGCTAGTATCGCACGCTATCTCACACAAAAGTAATCACGCTGCAGGACTGCTTGTTTCGCACTTGATATCACACACAAATAAACACGCTGCAGGACTGCTTGTTTCGCACATAATATCACACACAAGTAACCATGCTGTAGAACTGCTTGTATCGCACATGATATCACACACAAGTTATCAAGCTGCAGGACTGCTTGTATCACACATGATATCACACACAAGTAATCACACTGCAGGACTTCTTGTATCGCACATGATATCACACAAGTAATCACGCTGTAGGACTGCTTGTATCGCACATGATATCACACATAAATAATCACGCTGCAGGACTGCTTGTATTGCACATGCTATCACACACTAGTAATCATGCTGTAGGACTGTTTGTATTGCACATGATATCACGCACAAGTAGTTACACTGCAAGACTGCTAGTATCGCACGTTATCTCACGCACAAGTAGTCACGCTGCAGGAAGGCTTGTATCGCACATGATATCACACACAAGTAATCAAGCTGCAGGACTGCTTGTATCACACATGATATCACACACAATTAATCACGCTGCAGGACTGCTTGTATCGCACATGATATCAGACACAAGTAATCACGGTACAGGACTGCTTGTATCGCACATTATATCACACACAAGTAATCACGCTGCAGGACTGTTTGTATCACACATAATATCACACACAAGCAATCACACTGCAGGACTGCTTGTATTGCACATGTTATCACACACTAGTAATCACGCTGCAGAACTGGTTGTATCACACACAAGTAATCATGCTGCAGGACTGCTTGTATCGCACATGATATCACACACAAGCAATCACACTGCAGGACTGCTTGTATTGCACATGTTATCACACACTAGTAATCACGCTGCAGAACTGGTTGTATCACACACAAGTAATCACGCTGCAGGACTGCTTGTATTACACATGATATCACACAAGTAATCACGCTGTAGGACTGCTTGCATCGCACATGATATCACACACTAGTAATCACGCTGCAGGACTGCTTGCATCGCACATGATATCACACATTAGTAATCATGCTGCAGGGCTTCTTGTATCGCACATGATATCACACACAAGTAATCACGCTGCAGGACTGCTTGTATCGCACATGATATCACACACAAGTAATCACGCTGCAGGACTGCTTGTATCGCACATGATATCAGACACAAGTAATCACGGTACAGGACTGCTTGTATCGCACATTATATCACACACAAGTAATCACGCTGCAGGACTGTTTGTATCACACATAATATCACACACAAGCAATCACACTGCAGGACTGCTTGTATTGCACATGTTATCACACACTAGTAATCACGCTGCAGAACTGGTTGTATCACACACAAGTAATCATGCTGCAGGACTGCTTGTATCGCACATGATATCACACACAAGCAATCACACTGCAGGACTGCTTGTATTGCACATGTTATCACACACTAGTAATCACGCTGCAGAACTGGTTGTATCACACACAAGTAATCATGCTGCAGGACTGCTTGTATCGCACATGATATCACACACAAGCAATCACACTGCAGGACTGCTTGTATTGCACATGTTATCACACACAAGTAATCACGCTGCAGGACTGCTTGTATCACACACAAGTAATCATGCTGCAGGACTGCTTGTATCGCACATAATATCAGACACAAGTAATCACGCTGCAGGACTGCTTGTATCGCACATGATATCACACACAAGTAGTCACGCTCTAGGACTGCTTGCGTCGCACATGATATCACACGCAAGTAATCACGCTGCAGGACTGCTTGTATCGCACGTTTTACATGCACGGCCATTCATTCCGATACTCGTTTTTTGCTCAGATCGTACCGATATCACATATTGTCCGTGAAACGAGCGACAGCAACGACACTGTTTTTGTTTGTGTTCAATTCCAATCAGCCTTTGAGTCATGTGATCCCGCCGCACTCGCTGATTAGCGTGACACACACACACACACACACACACACACACACACACACACACACACACACACACACACACACACACACACACACACACACACACACACACACACACACACACACACACACACACACACGGGCAGAGTGTGTTGACTCACAATGAGTTGGGGGGTGTCAATCTACCTGAGCAACACGCACACACACACACACACACACACACACACACACACACACACACACACACACACACATACACATACACGCACACATTACTTGTGCAGACAAGCAGTTGCATGCTTTCTATTCTAAATAAAACTATTAAACATGAACATTTACTGTCCTGTAAGTCAGGCAGGGCTGGCACTACAAGTCCCAGAATGCACTGCTTTAGCTGCTGTGCCGTCACACAGCCACTCATTAGCTCCTTTGACTCAACTTTAAGTCCGAATGCAGCTGAGATAGGCTCCAGCGACACCCAAGCGGTAGGAAATGGATGGATGGAAGTCCAGTAGTGGTATGACTAAAATGTTATTCATCATCTGGACCATTTGAAACACATTTGTTCGCCTTGTTTGTTGTCTAAATGCTGTTGTGAGGTGGCTAGCAACTGTTAGCTTACATGGCTAGCCCCTGAAATGGATATGGCCCTGAGTACGGCGGCATTTGAGGGTCAAAAAGTGTTGGAAGCTCTAATAAGTTAGTGATATAATTGTACTAAGACAAAGGAATGAGTGACTTATTAGTCATAAAACAACGTTGTGACAATAGCATGTTAAGTAGAGTGAGTAACAACAGTTTACATCTTAAAACATCAGTTTTTTTTTATTGTGTGAGTATCTTTTTAAGACTTGTTGGCTGAGTAAGGTCACATGTTCTAACAAGACCACTCTTGGTCAGGTGACCTGGACCAGGAAGTGAGTGGGTGGAGCTTCTACATCCTGCATGTGTCAGCTGACACCGAGGGACGATGACCCACATGGGACCACCTTTAATCCAGCTGCCGACCCAAGGTCAAAGGTCAGCATCTGACCGCAAGAAGGGTTTTAATGGATACATCTTAAAGGATGACTTGTTATGGGCCTGCTGCAATGCAGGCAGCCCATATTATTATTGCCATACTTGCCAACCTTGAGACCTCCGAATTCGGGAGATTGGGGGTGGTGGGGGGGGGGGCGGAGTTAAGGGGGGAGGAGTATATTTATAGCTAGAATTCACTGAAATCCAAGTATTTCTTATATATATATATATATATATATATATATATATATATATATATATATATATATATATATATATATATACGTATATATATATATTAGGGCTGCAACTAACGATTAATTAATGTGATAATCGATTAATCTGTCGATTATTACTTCGATTAATCGATTAATAATCGGATAAAAGAGACAAACTACATTTCTATCCTTTCCAGTATTTTATTGAAAAAAAACCAGCATACTGGCACCATACTTATTTTGATTATTGTTTCTCAGCTGTGTGTAAATGTTGCAGTTTATAAATAAAGATTTTTTTTATTTTTTTTTTAAAGTCTTTTTTTTAATTTTTTTTTAATTTTTTAAAAAGCCTCTCCTCATGCGCATAGCATAGATCCAACGAATTGATGACTAAATTAATCGGCAACTACTTTTATAATCGATTTTAATCGATTTAATCGATTAGTT
>NC_084737.1:15150891-15158391 GCF_033978785.1 Entelurus aequoreus
TCAATCAATCAATCAATCAATGTTTATTTGTATAGCCCTAAATCCCAAGTGTCTCAAAGGGCTGCACAAGCCACAACGACATCCTCGGTACAGAGCCCACATAAGGGCAAGGAAAAACTCACCCCAGTGGGACGTCGATGTGAATGACTATGAGAAACCTTGGAGAGGACCGCATATGTGGGTAACCCCCGCCCCCCTCTAGGGGAGCCTGAAAGCAATGCATGTCGAGTGGGTCTGACATAATATTGTGAAAGTCCAGTCCATAGTGGATCCAACATACCAGCGAAAGTCCAGTCCATAGTGGGGCCAGCAGGAAACCGTCCCGAGCGGACACGGGTCAGCAGCACAGAGATGTCCCCAACCGATGCACAGGCTAGCGGTCCACCCCGGGTCCTGACTCTGGACAGCCAGCACTTCATCCATGGCCACCGGACCTGTGTAACTCCCCCTCCACAAGGGAGAGGAGAGCAGAGGACAAAAGAAAAGAAACGGCAGATCAACTGGTCTAAAAAGGGGGTCTATTTAAAGGCTAGAGTATACAAATGAGTTTTAAGATGGGACTTAAATGCTTCTACTGAGGTAGCATCTCTAACTGTTACCGGGAGGGCATTCCATAGTACTGGAGCCCCAATAGAAAACGCTCTACAGCCCGCAGACTTTTTTTGGGCTCTGGGAATCACTAATAAGGGGCGGTATGGCGTAGTGGGTAGAGCGGCCGTGCCAGAAACCTGAGGGTTGCAGGTTCGCTCCCCGCCTCTTGACATCCAAATCGCTGCCGTTGTGTCCTTGGGCAGGACCCCCTTGCCCCTGGTGCCGCTCACACTGGTGAATGAATGATGAATGAATGATAGGTGGTGGTCGGAGGGGCCGTAGGCGCAAACTGGCAGACTCTCTTCCGTCAGTCTACCCCAGGGCAGCTGTGGCTACAAATGTAGCTTACCACCACCAGGTGTGAATGAATGATGGGCTCCCACTTCTCTGTGAGCGCTTTGAGTATCTAACAATAGAAAAGCGCGATATAAAATCTAATCCATTATTATTATTATTATTAATAAGCCGGAGTTCTTTGAACGCAGATTTCTTTCCGGGACATATGGTACAATACAATCGGCAAGATAGGCTGGAGCTAGACCGTGTAGTATTTTATACGTAAGTAGTAAAACCTTAAAGTCACATCTTAAGTGCACAGGAAGCCAGTGCAGGTTAGCCAGTATAGGCGTAATATGATCAACAATTAATATGATTTAAAGGCCTACTGAAATGAAATTGTTTTATTTAAACGGGGATAGCAGATCCATTCTATGTGTCATACTTGATCATTTTGCGATAATGCCATATTTTTGCTGAAAGGATTTAGTATAGAACAACGTCGATAAAGTTCGCAACTTTTGGTCTCTGATAAAAAAAAAACCTTGCCCCTACCGGAAGTAGCGTGACGTTGTCAGTTGTTCACTCCCTCATATTTTCCTATTGTTTTCAACGCAGCTAGAGCTATTCGGGCCGAGAAAGCGACGATTACCCCATTAATTTGAGCGAGGATGAAAGATTCGTGGATGAGGAATGTTAGAGTGACGGACTAGAATGCAGTGAAATACATATTTTTTTTTCGCTCTGACCGTAACTTAGGTACAAGCTGGCTCATTGGATTCCACACTCTCCTTTTTTTGTTGTGGATCACGGATTTGTATTTTAAATCACCTCGGATACTATATCCTCTTGAAAATGAGAGTCGAGAACGCGAAATGGACATTCACAGTGCCTTTTATCTCCACGACAATACATCGACGAAGCTCTTTAGCATGAGCTAACGTGATAGCATCTGTCTCAAATGCAGATAGAAACAAAATAAATAAATTCCTGACTGGAAGGATAGACAGAAGATCAACAATACTATTAAACCATGTACATGTAACTACACGGTTAATAGATCTCAGCCTGGCAAAGCTTAACAATGCTGTTGCTAACGACGCTAAGGCTAACTTAGCAACCGGACCTCACAGAGCTATGATAAAAAACATTAGCGCTCCACCTACGCCAGCCAGCCCTCATCTGCTCTGCTCATCAACACTTGTGCTCACCTGCGTTCCAGCGATCGACGGCGCGACGAAGGACTTCACCCATCATCCGTGCGGTGGGCGGCTAGCATCGGCTAGGCGTCTGCTATCCAAGTAAGTAGTCCTTGTTGTGTTGCTACAGCCAGCCGCTAATACACCGATCCCACCTACAACGTTCTTCTTTGCAGCCTCCATTGTTCATTAAACAAATTGCAAAAGATTCACCAACACAGATGTCCAGAATACTGTGGAATTATGAAATGAAAACAGAGCTTTTTTGTATTGTATTCAATGGGAAGGCATACCTCTGTTCCCCGGGCTACGTCACGCGCATACATCATCCTCCAAAGGCTGTTTCAACCGGAAGTTTAGCGGGAAATTTAAAATTGCACTTTATAAGTTAACCCGGCCGTATTGGCATGTGTTGCAATGTTAAGATTTCATCATTGATATATAAACTATCAGACTGCGTGGTCGGTAGTAGTGGGTTTCAGTAGGCCTTTAAAAATTAGTTCTCTCTTGTCCCGAACGGCCAAATAGCAAGTAATAGCCTCTCGTTCAGAAGTTGCACGGTCCATCTTCACGGAAATATTTTCCTAAAACGTCCATCAAAAGTCAACTCTCTCAGTCGTCCTCAGACGAGCTTCCATCGGAGTCTCCAATCATTCCGGTTCTCCATACACCCGGCCAGCTCCGTAGAGCTTTCAGCTCCCGCATCTTTCTTCAGGATGTCCACGTACGCTAGCGCGGGACGTCCTCGCCATCGATGCCCGTGCGTTGGTTCCCATAGGACCAGCCTGCTGGCTGAGAGCTCCCGATGTCTGTGGCAGTGGCCGGCCAGCCTCATCCTCCTAGCTGTTACCTTCTTGCTGAACCTCTGCAGTTGCCCGTACAGGTCCTTGTTGGTGATGTGGATGTTCTGGTCCACATTCAGAACAGCTCGTATCATTCTGGTGTAGCACCCATCTAGGGACTTCTGCAGGGTGGGTGTCAGTGTCCAGCTTTCGCAGCCATACAGGAGGACAGACTTCACAGTGGCGTGGAGTTGACTCAGCTTTATGTGTCAGGGGAGATTCGAGCACCACACCGTTCAGGGCCCTCCACGCTAGTGCCTTCCTGACTTTAAGATCTGTGGAGTTCATCCAGGAACCCACATACTTGAAGTCATTGACCTCTCGCAAAGCGTTGCCATCTGATGTTGTTATTGGCGGGTGATCCATGTGTAGGTTATAGGTGATTACCTCAGTCTTGTTTGCGTTCAGTCTGAGGCCAATCCTGGCACATTATAACTGATGATTGTGAATGATTATTTCCAGTGGTGAGAAGAGGATGATGCACAGAAATCCAACTTAAACTTTATTATTTAAATGTTTTATACCTTTCATTTTCAAAAGGTTGCTGTGTCTGTGGCCCTGGTCGGGAAAAGAGAAGAGGATTGTGTCGTGGTTTTTTATTTCCATGGGGAAGTCTGAAACTATAGGGGGCCTATTTTGTTGTCGTTTCTTCCAATCCTCCAAGATCCAGGATGCACTGCAGGGAAAATAAACATTTCATCACGAACGCTCATTATGTATTTGTAGCCAACATAGTCATTTTGATAGTAGGCTAATATAGACACTTACAGCATGTTTTAATTAATAACACTTAGACTTAGACTTAGACAACCTTTATTGATCCACAAGAAAAATTGTTACACACAGTAGCTCAGTTACAAAGGATGTGTGTAAGGATGGAAATGATAATGATAATGGTATAATAATATATAATATAAAGTATAATAATACCGCATAATGCAACTTATATAAGACTTTTAAAGTAATTTTGATAGTAGGCTAATACAGCTAATATAGACATTTACATCATGTGTTGCCTTCATTATAACACTTATATAAGACTTTTAAAGTCCTTTTGATAGTAGGCTAATATGGCTAATATAGACATTTAAGTGAAGTGAAGTGAATTATATTTATATAGCGCTTTTCTCTAGTGACTCAAAGCGCTTTACATAGTGATGCCCAATATCTAAGTTACATTTAAACCAGTGTGGGTGGCACTGGGAGCAGGTGGGTAAAGTGTCTTGCCCAAGGACACAACGGCAGTGACTAGGATGGCGGAAGCGGGGATCGAACCTGCAACCCTCAAGTTGCTGGCACGGCCGCTCTACCAACCGAGCTATACCGCCCCATGTTGCCTTCATTATAACACTTATATAAGACTTTTAAAGTAATTTTGATAGTAGGCTAATACAGCTAATATAGACACTTACATCATGTGTTGCCTTCATTATAACACTTATATAAGATTTTTTAAGTCATTTTGATAGTAGGCTAATATGGCTAATATAGACATTTACATCATGTGTTGCCTTCATTGTAACACTTACAGTATATAAGACTTTTAAAGTCATTTTGATAGTAGGCTAATATGGCTAATATAGACACATCATGTGTTGTCTTCATTATAACACTTATATAAGACTTTTAAAGTCATTTTGATAGTAGGCTAATATAGCTAATATAGACACTTACATCATGTGTTGTCTTCATTATAGCACTTATATGAGACTTTTAAAGTCATTTTGATAGTAGGCTAATATAGCTAATATAGACACTTACATCATGTGTTGTCTTCATTATAACACTTAAAGAACTTTTAAAGTAATTTTAATAGTAAGCTAATATAGACACTTACAGCATGTTATGGCTTCATTATAGGACTTATAGGACAGATTTGTTTTAGTTTTTTGGTCCAATATGGCTCTTTTAACATTTTGGGTTGCTGGCCCTTGATTTAGAGCTACGTACAAGTGCTCTACAAGGCAAGAAGGCAGTCCGTGGGCAAGCAAGCGGTCGGGGACTGGAGAGAAGCAACGAGGTCCGTGTCCAAGCAGGGGTCGAGGATCAAGGGAGGCAGTCCAAAATCCTGAGAGGAGTTGAGGCACACAGCTTGATCCCGGGGAACAGGAAAAACACTGCGGGGAACACAGAGTACATAAGACGGGAACAAGGAAGTCACAAGGAGAGAGAGCAAGTACGCAGGAGGGGGAAGCCAGAGACGGGATGCTTAAATAATATTCTTGAATAATAATGCTTAAATAGAATAATTTCGCCACACCTAGTGTGTGTGTAACGATCATTGGTACATTAACTTTACTACAAAGAGTGAACTACGTTCTGGCGCAGGATCCTCGGGTCCGCTGGTCTTTATACTGCTTGCCTTCATTAGTCCCAGGTGTGCAGATTGCTGATTGCTTGCAGACTTGCCGGCGCGAGCAGGGGCGTGTCTATCGTAATGTAATGAAGCTCGCGCCGTGAGCATTAGCTACCATGCTAACACGTTTACGAGTGTCTGAGTTAATGTTAATAACTTACAATGGCGTTCTCTTTGTATTGTTTCAGTGTCGTGAATTCACCAACACGTCACCAATCAGCCGTTTTACAGACGCCATTTGGAAACAACTAAGATTGACAAAATCTTTCAAAATGTATATATCTGCGGCTTATAGTCCGGTGCGGTTAGTGAATGGAAAAAATATTTTTTTTCTTCTAGAATTCAGTGAGTGCGGCTTATACACACACCGTGTCCGTAAAATACCACACTTATTGAAGTGTGTTCCACGTGTGACACAGCAAGTGTGTCACACGTTTGTTAGAGCGTTGTTGCTATGGACCCCCAACATGGCCGCTGGAGGAAGCTTGTTGCTGTTGAATGAGCTGCAAATTAGGCAGGGCCCCCCATTGCCTCCCACTTCTACACACACACACACATTCTTGTATTTTTACCTTCTTGAGAACTCCGAAAAATGCCTACCTCTTTAGGACCACCCTTTATAGCAGACCTGGGCATTCTGCGGCCCGCGGGCCACATCCGGCCCTTTGTGCGTCCTTGTCCGGCACCGCGTGAGGCCAATCATAAATTACAAAATAAATTTAAAAAAGTATCTATGTCGAGTGTGCAATACAACGGTGCTGCTTTTGTTTTGAAAAGCGTTACTTGTATTACTTCCGTGTGGACGTATGTGCATGCGTGATTGTGAGTGAATGTGAACAGCTGCAATCACAAATTACAAAATAAAGTTGAAAAAACATCTATGTCGTGCGCGCAATACAACTGTGCAGCTTTTATTTTGAAAAGTGTTATTTATGGGCGTATGTCCGTGTGTAACCTGTGAGTGAAGGTGCACAGCGACAAGTGATGCTTACACCCGAGATGCTAAAAAGAGAAAAGTTGATGATGAATGGCGTGTTTTCAACAAGACATGGACTGCCAAGCAACGTTCCCTCTAAGGTGCGCGCCTGCGCACTGCTCAAGCGTCCTCTGCGCACAGCAAATATATGCCGCGCACCAAATCAAATCCCATCTGAATTCTAAACAAAATAAACACATTTATTCTGTGTAATTTTGCAATGCAACTCTGAGTGACAGTGACAACAAGCGGCCCTAACGGTGTTCGTCAACACCGTTCAATTGAACACCGTTCAATTATTGTAACGTCTATCGAGATGCTTCGAGGACAGGAATTATATCGATCACTTTATTGAGCAAAACTGTTTACATTCGGCCATAACCACACCAAAAACATGAGTAAAACAATTCTATCTCGAAAAACTAGTCATTTTCTGCCATACAAACCAGGCCAAAACCAACTTGTCATCTGTCACCAACACGCATAGCACTAAACCACTGGTGCGTTTATGGCCACACAAAAAGTCGGACAAGTCAAACACGCAACAAAGTTACACTATGACTCCTCAGTCATACGTGTGCTTATTTTACTGTCATTTATTATTAATGTTAATTTATTTATATTAATAATGGAATGCTGTTACTAGAGAAAGTTACAGGAATGCACACTTCATCCTATGCTTACATTTCATTGTGCAACATGAGGATGTTTAAGGGGAACTAAATGTGATCTCTGTAAGGGGTACAAATGATTTCCAAAGCGGTGCTTTTGGTATAAAGTTAAGTTACGTTAAATGAAAGTATTATTATTATTAATTACTATTATTATTATTATTATTATTATTATTTATCTTACGGTTTATATCAAAAATAATATTGAGCTAAATTTAATTGAAATATTGTCGATGTGGCCCTCCAGCAGTGCTCGGGTTGCTCATGCGGCCCCCGGTAAAAATTAATTGCCCACCCCTGCTAGTTGCCAACCTTGAGACCTCCGAATTCGGGAGATGGGGGGGGGGGGGGGGGGGTTGAGGTGGGTGAGGTTTGATAGTAGCGGGGGTGTATATTGTAGCGTCCCGGAAGAGTTAGTGCTGCAAGGGGTTCTGGGTATTTGTGCTATTGTGTTTATGTTGTGTTACGGTGCGGATGTTCTCCCGAAATGTGTTTGTCATTCTTATTTGGTGTGGGTTCACAGTGTGGCGCATATTTGTAACAGTGTTAAAGTTGTTTATACGTCCACCCTCAGTGTGACCTGTATGGC
>NC_084737.1:15163391-15190891 GCF_033978785.1 Entelurus aequoreus
TGGCCCCCATGTGGCACCAATGTGGCCCCGATGTGGCCCCGATGTGTCCTCGACGTGACTTGCATGCACAGTTGGATGAAGTGAAAATAAAGGAAGTTGAACGGATTCCGTAAATGAACAAGGAAGTCACTTCAATTACTACAAAATAAAATAAAAGTCGCCACAGCTAAAGATTACTGTTTTGTTATGTTAAAGTAAAGTGATATAAAGTATGAATGGATGTATATAGTGTAATATATTTGGGAGGGTTGTAATCTTTTAATGGTTGTTAAGTAGGGGATAACACTGACATTAGCGTGGATATTCACTTACGTAAACAACTCACACACAATGTACGTAACATGTAAGCAAATACGACACAGCGTTAATTCCGGTCCTTCAACAATCGCTATTTATTCAGAATGAAAATATAAATCTGTATCTTACATAGGGGTGTAACGGTACGTGTATTTGTATTGAACCGTTTCGGTACGGGGGTTTCGGTTCGGATTCGGAGGTGTACCGAACGAGTTTCCACACGAACATATTAAGTAGTTTCCTAAACTAAAGTCTTAACAAGCTGCTCCGCTTCTTCTGCCTCTGTCTCTGTCAGTCCTCTACACAGCACCCGGCATTGTCCCACCCACACAACCATCTGATTGGTTACAAACAGAGCGGTAACAGCCAATCAGCAGTGCGTATTCAGAGCGGTAACAGCCAATCAGCAGTGCGTATTCCGAGCGCATGTAGTCAGTGCTTAGCGTTTAGCAGGTAAGCATCAGGCAGTGGACTCTCCCAAAATTATAATGAACATCTCCCACACCTACTAGTAACATTACTATGAGCCCGTTGACCTTCTAGAAATATAAACTGCAGCTCAGCTCGCTCGCAGTCCTGGCTTGAGGTGAAGGCTAATTCGCTTTTAGCGTAACGTTAGCTCATTCTGCTGTGTGTGAGTGTGTGTGTGTGTGTGTGTGTGTGTGTGTGTGTGTGTTACGGACAGCAAAGCCCTGTCTGTCTGTTATTTCACTTTACCTTTTTCTGTGTTGATTGAGCTGTGTTGAAGCAGCAAAAAAGGACATTATGTTGAATGAAGAGTTTCTGTCTCTGATAGTTGATATAATAATGTAAGTGCATCATTAAGCCTGCATGAACTCCATGGTGTTCAGGGATGAAAAGCCTCTCCTATCACTATTGTACCATTTTTTCAGCTATAGTTACATGAATCATTAGCAATGCGGCAGTCTAGTTTTGAATGGCAGGGTCCCTGCTATCACATGTTGATAAAAATATAACATTTACATAATAAAAATCAACTACAGGCTTCCCAAATGCTGTAATAAATTAAGCACGATGAGTTGACTTGAAACTGTTTAATGTTGCACTTTTTATATGTAGAAGAATAGTTTTGTCATTTTATTTAATATGAGCAACAACTTGAGGCAGTTTAATGTTGATTAACGGGGGCAGAATTATTATAGTGTTAAAAGGATAAAGCCATTGTTTACAAATTTGGTGAATAAATAACATAAACATTTATATTTTGTTGTTTTCTTACTGTACCGAAAATGAACCGAACCGTGACCTCTAAACCAAAGTACGTACCGAACCGAAATTTTTGTGTACCGTTACACCCCTAATCTTACATATAGACTATTATTTGTACTATTGACCAGTGCAAATAATAATGAAGTATCCACGGGCTGCGTCTTTCCCCCAGCACGTGACTGACGTAACTCGCCCAAGGATGAGGAAAAAGTCGCATTCGGGTCGCGTTGCTGTATAGACTGAAGTCACATTTGACAAAATCTGATTCCAGTCGGATTGGGACTACCTCCTGATGTAGACTGAATCCGAGCCTTTAGACTGCCAAAACAAAAAAAAGCAACCGTCTCCCTTGAGGGCGACTTGGTGTGCCTTGGACTGTTGACTGTAAAATACTATGTTTGATCTCAAGCATGGTTGCCATGGCGATGCTTTGGCTCTGCAGTCAGTTTGTTGTTGTTTTTTCCCCTTATGGAGTTGACTCTCTCGGCTCTCATCGTGATGAGAGCCGAGAGCCGTAGCCCCTTCGTAGCCCCGGCCACATTCATGTTTTCACGGCTTGTTTGATTCACTTGTTGGCGCTCCAATGTCCGCCATCGCCATGGAAACGCCCGTCCGTGTGCGCGTGTGTGTGTGTGCGTGTGTGTGCGCACATGGAAGAACATAAACAGACTTCTTGTTCAGCTGTAACTCACCCCCGTAAACGCAATGACAGCAAGTCGTTTCGTGTAAGTTCACTTCCTGTCTCCAAGATTGCTAAAGGTCAAATATTTTTTATTGAATTGAGGGGAAATAACCTCGAGTCTGTGTCTGTGTGTCTGTGTCTGTGTGTGAGTGTGTGTGTGTTCTTGTCTTTGTAGCCTTCTTTAGACATGAAGAAGGAAAAGTAGCTTCCATATGAGGAGGTGTGAACAAGTGATGACATAAATCATGGTCCCAATTACATTGCATCTAATAGAGAATGTCTCATTAGCACCCCTGGTGGTGACATCTATCAAAATGAGGGTGGTCCCAAAAAGGAGGGATTTTTCCACATTGACTGTGTGTCGCTTTTAAAAGTGCTCCGCCCTCTCGTCAATATATGAAATAACAAGTGTGTTTAAAAATTTGAAGTGCTCCCCCTCTGGTCAACATATGTAATAACAAGTGGGTGTAAGAAATTTGAATGCGTCCCCTTTGGCCAAAATTAATTACAAAAATAAATAAATATGTATATAAAGACATACTGTAATAACTTGAAGTAAATAATGAAGATTAAAAACTAATTACAAACGAAACATTTAAAAAAAAAAGAAAAGACAAGTAAAAGCAGTCTTTTTCTCATGTGTCAGCTTTTTTCTTATAAAATTGGGAACAATTTCTCATATTCTTTCTGTTTCTGTAATATTGCTATATTTTGTCGTAAAATTATTACTTTTTTATGTAAAATTATTACTTTTTACTGCAAAATGGTGACATTTGTCATATAAAATTCTGACTTTTATCTCAATATTGCCCATTTTTTTGGTTGTTCTTGTAAAACTGTGACATTTTTAAAGTAAAATGACGACTTTTGTCATCATTTTGCCAAGTAAAATTCCGATTATTATTATTATATTGCCAACATTTTAAAGTTTTCATATAAAACTGACTTTTGTCGAGTAAAATTGCAACTCTTTTCATAAAATTGCCAAAATGTCTAGCTTTTCTTGTAAAATTGCGACTGTTACTGAGTAAAATTCCAACTTTTATCATAATATTCCACAGATGTTCAGTTTTTCGTGTAATATTTTGACTTGCGTTGAGTAAAACGACAACTTTTATTATAATACCGCCAAAATTCTACGTTTTTCTTGTGAAATTGTGACCTTTTTCCTGTGAAATTCCAACTCATTTTTCACAACAAGCTTTTTTTATATTTGCATAGTATGTATATATTATTAATGTTGTAAGTACACATCTTTATATATCTAGAAATGGTGGTCCTAAAGAGGTGGGCATTTTTCTCAGGTCTCAAGAAGGTAACAAATACAATAATTGGTGTGTGTGTATGTGTGTGTGTGTGTGTGTGTGTGTGTGTGTCTGATCCTGTTCTTTCTGCTTGCCCCTCCTCTTCCAGGCAGTCAGACTAACGTCCAAGCCCACCTATTGGCCGTCACTGAGGCCAAGTCCCGCCCCCTGCTCTCTCTTACCCCCCTCCCGCGCTCCCTCTCTCTCTCTTTATCTCTCTTCCTCTCTCTCTCTGCCGGGGTGTGAGAGGGGAGGGATGGAGGGCGAGAGTGGGGAGGCGTGCAGACGTGTTGCAACAGATGGCTTTACCAGCGGCGGAGCTCTGGAACGCCCTTAGACAGGCAGCGGCGAGGGAGGGAGAAAAGAGGGGCGAGGAAGCCGGGACAGCGCGAGGAGGGAAAAAAATCATCCGAGTGAGACCTCCCACTCGTTTCTCAACTCTTCCTCTGCAGGCAGAAGACAGGAAGACGTCGGCCTGAACACAAGTTTGGAAAGAGGACTTTTGGCCATGGAGGAGCCCACTCTCTGACTGGGGCCTTCATCCTCCTCCACGGGGGTCCGAGAGGAGAACACCTGCCTCCACACGGAGAGGTACACTTTTCTCCAACATTCCCTCTGTGTGTGTGTGTGTGGGTGGGTGTGTGTTCTTGTATTTCTGCCCTTCTTGAGACATCCACACGGAAAAGTAGCTTCCGTATGAGGAGGTGTGAACAAGTTAGGACCGAAATCATGGTCCCAATACGGAAAACCATTGCATTTAATAGAGAGCCAAATACTACAGTCCGTGAACATTGCTCCAAAGTCCGGATTTTTTGTTGATTTAATGTGCCTACAAAAGTAAACATTGACAGGTGCAAAGGCAGCAATATATGATAAAAAAAAAAAAAACGGTAGCGAAAGAAGGACTTCCTTATTCATCCCCGACGTAAGACAACCCGCGTCCCATATGTGACCAAAGGATGAACAATTACACCACGGTACTAAGACTATGGTGGCCATTAACAGTTAGCTTCTACAGCTGGGTTGCCCTGAGTGCGGCACAGGGGCCATCTGTGGTCCGTGACTCCTTTGTCATCGGCCTTAAGCACATTACAAAAAGCAAAAAATAGAGATCTCATTTGCACCCCTGGTGTTGACATCTATCAAAATGAGGGTGGTCCCAAAAAGGAGGGATTTTTCAAATTGACCGTGTGTCGCTTTTAAAAGTTCCCCCCCCTCTGGCCAACATTTGTAATAACAAGTGTCCAAAATTATTATTTAAAAAAAATAAATAAATATGTATATAGAGACATACTGTAATAACTTGAAGTAAATAATGAAGATTAAAAAACAATTACAAACAAAAAATTAAACAACAAAAAAATAACTAAAAGCTTACCTTTTTTATGTTTGCATAGTATGTATATATTATTATTGTTGTAAATACACATCTTTATATATCTAGAAAGGGTGGTTCTAAAGAGGTAGGCTTTTTTCTCAGGTCTCAAGAAGGTAACAAATACAATAATGCGTGCGTGTGTGTGTGTGTGTGTGTGTGTGTGTGTGTGTGTGTGTGTGTGTGTGTGTGTGTGTGTGTGTGTGTGTGTGTGTGTGTGTGTGTGTGTGTTTGCGAAATAGTGATCACTGCTTTTTTAAATTTTTTAAACATTTTATGAATCGCTATTCTCATATGTAACAATTCTTAATCGATAGAAAAAAAAAATCTAAAATATTTTACTTAAAAAATTTATAAAATGTTTGTAATTGTTTTTTTGTTTTTTTTAAATAATATTTATTAATTCATTTGATAGGGAAATGATAATACAGGTACTGAGAAAACAGACACCCCCCCCTTCCCCCCCCCCCAAAAAACCCATAAAAAATACAAAATAAAATAAGAATACCCCCCCAAAACATACAGAGAAGTGTGACTGAATTAAAAAACACAAAAAGAATTGAGGTAAGTGGAAAGGTTCATTGTCAACAGTGAGTGTCACATGTGTCCTATAGTGTCTTTAATTTAGCTGTGTAACTAATTATGCGGCCCCAGGTCAAGTCAAATTGTTTTGGTGTACCCCTCAGATTATATTTAATTTTCTCTAAATCTAAGAAAAACATGAGGTCCTTAAGATGTGGGGGCAAACTATGATTTCCACTCCAATAAAATCCTTCTACGAGCTTGTAAGGATGCAAAGGCCATACTATCCCTAAAAGTCTGCTTCATTTTTTGATAGTTTGGTGGAATAATTCCACCCAATTTTTTTAGTAATGTTTAAAATGATAAAAAAATACGGTAAATATTGTACATATTACATGTTGTTATGAAAGTGTCTGTTACTACATTATATGTATACTTGCAGTGTGTATATTGTACATATTACATATTGTTATGAAGGTGTCTGTTATTACATTATATATATACTTGCAGTGTGTATATTGTACATATTACATATTGTTATGAAGGTGTCTGTTACTGCATTATATACATATACTTGCAGTGTGTATATAAAATATATTACATATTGTTATGAAGGTGTCTGTTACTACATTATATATATACTTGCAGTGTGTATATTGTACATATTACATATTGTTATGAAGGTGTCTGTTATTACATTATATATATATATATACTTGCAGTGTGTATATTGTACATATTACATATTGTTATGAAGGTGTCTGTTACTGCGTTATATACAGTATATACTTAAAGTGTGTATATTGTACATATTACATATTGTTATGAAGGTGTCTGTTACTACATTTTATACATATACTTGCAGTGTGTATATAAAATATATTACATATTGTTATGAAGGTGTCTGTTACTACATTATATATATACTTGCAGTGTGTATATTGTACATATTACATATTGTTATGAAGGTGTCTGTTACTACATTATATATATATACTTGCAGTGTGTATATAAAACATATTACATATTGTTATGAAGGTGTCTGTTGCTTTTACAGACACCAACCGAACTCCGTCAGTACTAGCGGTTATGGATTCACCTAAAATCAAACGGTGCCATATTTGGATATCTTTGTTGCACGTGACGTCACGTCTGGTTGCAGACTAAACAGCGCAAACAATCCGTCAAGACAAAAAGTGATGGCGCAATTTTCAACACCAACAAAGAAAGTATGCTGGGTCGAAAACACTCCAGCGTAAAGTAAGGGTCTACTTTTTCAAAAAACGCTAGCGTGATGCTAATTTACACTGGATTTGCCATAGAATTACGTGCCAGAGGAAAGTGATAAATTTATAATATTTAGCACTGATGGACCTAATAATACAAAAAGCTCCTTGATAAGTTTCCCAGGAAGTGGGTCAAGTAAACATGTTGTTTGTTTTATCCCACTTACACGCCTTAACAATTCCTCTAATGTTATTTCATAAAAAAGAGAGAGACTATTTTGGAGGGCAATATCCGTCGTATATACATTCGTATCTGTGTTAATAGAACCCATTTGTAGCTGGGATGCGTTGTCTTTAATCTCCTTTCTAATGAGTTCAATTTTCTTATTAAAGAAATTCATTAAGTCATCTGCCGAGTGGGTGGAGCTACTGGGAGGAGTCCCTAGTTGGGTTAGCGATGCTACTGTACTAAACAAAAATTTAGGATCGTTTTTGTTGAGGCGGATGAGATTTGAGTAATATTTAGCTTTAGCTGAGGTAAGCATGCGTTTATAAGTTATTAAACTATCACTCCATGCTTGATGGAAAACCTCAAGTTTAGTCGCGCGCCATTTGCGTTCCAGCTTTCTACATGATAATTTATGAGCTCTAGTTTCTTCTGTAAACCATGGGGTACGCCTTTTAGGGGCCATTTTTAGCTTTAGCGGCGCTACACTATCAATGGTTTCGCGCAGGGCGTCGTTAAAGTTTTTAGTGAGGTTATCAATAGAGCCCACATAATTTGGGAATGGTGCCATTACCGAAGGCAGTAGGCCAGCAAGAGTCATCGTTGTGGCAGCATTAATGTTGCGGCTGCTTAAGCAGTTATTATTATTATTATTAGCTTGTTGACAATGAGTCAGAACTTCGAATTTTATATGGTAATGATCGGACATTACTTTAGTATACGGGAGTATCATAACTTTGGAGGTGGTGACACCCCTGACAAGCACTAGATCTATCGTATTACCGTTGCGATGCGTGGGTTCATTTATTATTTGTGTAAGACCACAGCTATCAATTATGGTCTGGAGCGCCATGCACGGGGGGTCTGATGGGGTATTCATATGGATATTAAAGTCCCCCATTATAATTATATTGTCGGCGAGCGTCACTAGATCAGCGACGAACTCTGAGAATTCACTGATAAAGTCCGAATAGGGCCCAGTGGGGGTGGTAGATAACAGCCAGGTAGAGAGGCAGCGGTGTGACAGACCTCATAGTAAGCACCTCAAACGAGTTATATGTATTATTCAGGTTAGGGGTAAGGTTAAAGTTTTCATTGTATATTAGTGTGTTGTAGCATCTTAGCGTGTTATGGCATCTTAGCGTGTTGTAGTATCTTAGTCTGTTGTAGCATCTTAGTCTGTTGTAGCATCTTAGTCTGTTGTAGCACCTTAGCGTGTACAGTTATCTCATGTTTTCAATATTGTGAACTCTGTTGGTGCCGCAAGTGCACGTTCTGTTTTTGATTGATTCATTGATTGATTGAGAAGTTTATTGACATCTTAAATAATTTTATCCATGTAATGCTTTAAAAAGGCAAATGTCATGTACAAACCCCGTTTCCATATGAGTTGGGAAATTGTGTTAGATGTAAATATAAACGGAATACAATGATTTGCAAATCCTTTTCAACACATATTCAATTGAATGCACTACAAAGACAAGATATTTGATGTTCAAACTCATAAACTTTATTTTTTTTTTGACAAATAATAATTAACTTACAATTTCATGGCTGCAACACGTGCCAAAGTAGTTGGGAAAGGGCATGTTCACCACTGTGTTACATGGCCTTTCCTTTGAACAACACTCAGTAAACGTTTGGGAACTGAGGAGACACATTTTTGAAGCTTCTCAGGTGGAATTCTTTCCCATTCTTGCTTGATGTACAGCTTAAGTTGTTCAACAGTCCGGGGGTCTCCGTTGTGGTATTTTAGGCTTCATAATGCACCACACATTTTCAATGGGAGACAGGTCTGGAATACAGGCAGGCCAGTCTAATACCCGCACTCTTTTACTATGAAGCCACGTTGATGTAACACGTGGCTTGGCATTGTCTTGCTGAAATAAGCAGGGGCGTCCATGGTAATGTTGCTTGGATGGTAACATATGTTGCTCCAAAACCTATATGTACCTTTAAGCATTAATGGCGCCTTCACAGATGTGTAAGTTACCCATGTCTTGGGCACTAATACACCCCCATACCATCACAGATGCTGGCTTTTACACTTTGCGCCTATAACAATCCGGATGGTTCTTTTCCTCTTTGGTCCGGAGGACACGACGTCCACAGTTTCCAAAAACAATTTGAAATGTGGACTCGTCAGACCACAGAACACTTTTCCACTTTGTATCAGTCCATCTTAGATGAGCTCAGGCCCAGCGAAGCCGACGGCGTTTCTGGGTGTTGTTGATAAACGGTTTTCGCCTTGCATAGGAGAGTTTTAACTTGCACTTACAGATGTAGCGACCAACTGTGGTTACTGACAGTGGGTTTCTGAAGTGTTCCTGAGCCCATGTGGTGATATCCTTTACACATTGATGTCGCTTGTTGATGCAGTACATCCTGAGGGATCGAAGGTCACGGGCTTAGCTGCTTACGTGCAGTGATTTCTCCAGATTCTCTGAACCCTTTGATGATATTACGGAGCGTAGATGGTGAAATCCCTAAATTCCTTGCAATAGCTGGTTGAGAAAGGTTTTTCTTAAACTGTTCAACAATTTGCTCAGGCATTTGTTGACAAAGTGGTGACCCTCGCCCCATCCTTGTTTGTGAATGACTGAGCATTTCATGGAATCTACTTTTATACCCAATCATGGCACCCACCTGTTCCCAATTTGCCTGTTCACCTGTGGGATGTTCCAAAGAAGTGTTTGATGAGCATTCCTCAACTTTATCAGTATTTATTGCCACCTTTCCCAACTTCTTTGTCACGTGTTGCTGGCATCAAATTCTAAAGTTAATGATTATTTGCAAAAAAAAAATGTTTATGAGTTTGAACATCAAATATGTTGTCTTTGTAGCATATTCAACTGAATATGGGTTGAAAATGATTTGCAAATCATTGTATTCCATTTATATTTACATCTAACACAATTTCCCAACTCATATGGAAACGGGGTTTGTACATGACTATGCACATGTTGACTCCAAGAGTGTGCAAAACTATAACCACATATAAACCTGCTTGATGCTTCGTAAAGTTGCTGGGGATCAATTTTGGTTCAGATCAGGTAGAGGTTTTCCACATGTCCCCACCGGGGGCAGCGTAGAGTCACTGATGAGGGCCATGTGGACAAAAAGGGGGTCAAAGAGAAGACATAACGAGGACATCGTTGGCCAAGCGACAGGCTGACGTCATCAGCTGATCCCGCTCAGCGGCCCACCCGGGGGCAAAACCATGGCAACGCTGCCCTGTGACCTTTGAACTTGATACAGCTTGGAGCCCCTCGGGGTCCCTGCACACACACACACACACACACACACACACTCGCTTTAGTGTCTTTGTGAGGACCGTGTCCCTCGCACGCGACCTCCTGCTCGCACTTCCTGTCTCACGCCGAGGGACGTTACAATATGACCAAGTGTACAGTGGCTGTCGGGGTGGTCACATGACCACACGAGGCGCCGACACGAGTAAAGTCCCAATTGGCGTGTGCACTCCTGTGTGGGAGTTTTTATCCAACGTAAATTCGGCAAACGCATTTTTACTTCCATTCACCGGACGCCACTACCTTCTTGAAGCAACACAACTCCAAGTGAGATACAATGCAAAGCGGGAGCACCAAAGAGAGGCCAACAACGACAACAGTGTCGATGGTCACCATGGCAACCATCAGCTAGCCCGACAACGCACAGGAAATTCAGCAAAACGCTTGCTGTCGCGGTCCTGTGGCGTGTCATAATCATAACTGTCACCCCCCTAAAGTTTCATTAAATAAACATTAAATAAACAGTTCGCTCAGCCACACATCCTGTAGCCCGTGAAGTGAGGCCTTCAAAATAAAAGCATGGCAGTAAGAACAGGGCTGCACCACAGCACACTGCAAGTTATTTTGTACTAGTTTTAAGTGGAAGTGCATATTCTTACACTCTTAATTTGTATGTTTTGGAACATACACTGTGCTTCTATTGTGAAATAACTTCCTGTTCAACTGTCCAGTCTTGACGGACGCTCCCCGTTACTTGTGTATGGTCAGCAGTGTTCGGAAATATTATAGTTACTTGCTATTTTACTATAAAAGTAAATGAATTACTGATGAAAATACTCTGTAATTCATGTCAATTAATTACTAAGGAGAGTAATTCATGCGTTACTAAAATAATAAAAAATAATGAGACGTTTCATGAGAGCAGAGTGCGTGTGCCTTTAAAAGGCGGTGCCTGTTGCCAAGTGTGTTTGTTCGCTTCGCAGCTGTATTGAATCTTTTCGCTGGATTGCGTTAGCGCTCGCTAACAAAGAGATTGAACGTGCGTCCATGGCTGTAGTCTCTTTGTCCACAATCGGGGTATTGTAGGATTGAAAGCTTGTCACTTCCATCATAGATTTGTTGTTCATTATTCCCTCGTAGTAGTGGTAGTAGTGTGTACGTGTATGTGTGTGTGTACTTAGCCTGCATGTTTGCTGTGTGATGTTGCCTCTTTCTATTTAGTGTGCTTTTACGTATTTCACTTCTGACGTAATGAAAGTAATACATCGGATTATTCGTTGCTAGTAAAAGTGTTCTCAACACCTGACGTTCAGAACGTGTCAAAGCGTTTGTGTGCGTTTGGACATAATCCACCGCAGCCAATCAGAAGCCTGAAAACAACCTGGTTGTGTCGACATAAACGTGTGACGTTAAGTGTGTTGTTATGCTGTTACGTTTTGAAACAAAGACAATTGTGTGGACCTGCACGGTTTGTGTGTGTGTGTGTGTGTGTGTGTGTGTGTGTGTGTGTGTGTGTGTGTGTGTGTGTGTGTGTGTGTGTGTGTGTGTGTGTGTGTGTGTGTGTGTGTGTGTGTGTGTGTGTGTGTGTGTTGTATACCTCTATCAGTATGCTGGTCATGTTCTTGACCAGAAGGAGGATTGAGTGGAGAATGAGAGGTGGTGATGTACGTAAGTGTGTGTGTTTGTGTGTGTGTGTGTGTTCTTGTATTTCTAGCCTTCTTGAGACATCAAGAAGGAAAAGTAGCTTCCATATGAGGAGGTGTGAACAAGTGATGACATAAATCATGGTCCCAATAACATTGCATCTAAGAGAATGAGGGTGGTCCCAAAAAGGAGGGATTTTTCACATTGACTGTGCGGCGCTTTTAAAAGTGCTCCCCCTCTGGCCAACATATGAAATAACAAGTGTGTGTAAGAAATTGAAATGCGCCCCCTTTAGTCAAAATGTATTTAAATAAATAAATATGTATATAGAGACATACTGTAATAACTTGAAGTAAATAGTATAGATTGAAAAACAATAACAAACAAAAAATTCAATATCAATAAATTAACTAAAAGCATTGTTTTTCTCACAATGTGTCGACTTTTTTCTTATAAAATTGGGAACAATTTCTCATATTCTTTCTGTTTCTGTAATATTGCAATATTATCTGATAAAATTATTACTTTTTTTAATGTAAAATTATTACTTTTTAATGAAAAATGGTGACATTTGTCATATAAATGTCAGACTTTTATCACAATATTGCCCATTTTTTTGTTGTTCTTGTGAAACAGTGACCTTTTTTTGAGTAAAATTACGACTTTTGTCATCATTTTGCCAAGTAAAATTCCGAATATTATTATTATATGGCCAAAATTTGAAAGTTTTCTTACAAAATTGTGACTTTTGTCGAGTAAAATTACGACTCTTTTCATTTAATTGCCAAAATGTTAAGCTTTTCTTGTAAAATTGCGACTGTTATTGAGTAAAATTCCAACTTTTATCATAATATTGCACAAATGTTCAGTTTTTCTTGTAAAATTTTGACTTGCGTTGAGTAAAATGACGACTTTTGTTATAATCCTGGCAAAATTCTAACTTTTTCCTGTGAAATTGTGACCTTTTTCTTGTGAAATTCCAACTCATTTTTCACAACAAGCTTTTTTATATTTGCATAGTATGTATATATTATTAATGTTGTAAATACACACCTTTATATATCTAGAAAGGGTGGTCCTAAAAAGGTAGGCATTTTTCCTAGGTCTCCAGAAGGTAAGAAATACAATATTGTGTGTGTGTTAAAATGTCATTATTCAGTAGTGCGATGACTGTTCGTCATTTCCTCGCCACGTTTATTCTTCTAAAAGGAAGAATGGGTCGTATCATAAATGTCAACAAGCAGCATGCATTATGGAAATAAAAACATATTTAATGCATATTTTTGTTCAAATTCGTCAATTTTTCCCTCGTTAAATCCCCACTGAACGGTCGATTAACAAAGTCTCCTTTAGTCAAAAGCAAAAAAACGGTGGGTTTTAACATCCGTGGCTGTGGGCAACCTCCTGTTGTAGTTTTTTTTATTCTTACAAGCATTTCAAAATGTTGCCACTCCGCTCAGTCACGCGTGTTATGCTGACTCAGCAGTTCCTTGGCTCCCCTACCGCCGTGTTGCGTAATGATGTTGACAAACGGCCGTCGCTTTCCACTTTCTCATGCACGCCACATGATTACCTACATGAACTCTTTACACAAAGAGACCTGGCTCCAATTTTCCAATTAACGACTTGTCCTCGAGTAGAGATGCTCGATGTTGGCGTAGTTACCGATTTGCCGATACACTCTGGCAACGATATCAACCGATGAGGTCGTCACCTCCGCACATCCCGAGTGGAATCCAGGAAACACCTTATGGTACTTGCTCCATCTGGTGGTACGCCAAAGAATTACTCGATGAAAGTACAGTGTTTTATTTTCCTATTTTCCCACCCAGTGTTACTGTTCAAACAGTGTGGCCAAAAGTTTTAAACACACTTGTTAAATAAAACCTCTGCCTTGTTTTGAATGACTACTTAGGCCTACTAGGCTACTGTGTTTTAATTATGGTGCTAATTAATGAATACTTAGGCCTATTAGGTTACTGTGTTTTAATGATGGTCATTATGGTGGTACTTAATGAATAATTAGGTCTACTACACTACTGTATATTAATGTTGTCATTATGGTGGTACTTAATGAATACTTAGACCTACTAGTCTACTGTATTTTAATGTTGTCATTATGGTGGTACTTAATGAATACTTAGGTCTACTACACTACTGTATTTTAATGTTGTCATTATGGTGGTACTTAATGAATACTTAGGTCTACTACACTACTGTATATTAATGTTGTCAATATGATGGTACTTAATGAATACTTAGGTCTATTACACTACTGTATATTAATGTTGTCATTATGGTGGTACTTAATGAATACTTAGGTCTACTACACTACTGTATTTTAATGTTGTCATTATGGTGGTACTTGATGAATACTTAGGTCTACTACACTACTGTATTTTAATGTCATTATGGTGGTACTTAATGAATACTTAGGTCTACTACGCTACTGTATTTTAATGTTGTCATTATGGTGGCACTTAATGAATACTTAGGTCTACTACACTACTGTATATTAATGTTGTCATTATGGTGGTACTTAATGAATACTTAGGTCTACTACACTACTGTATTTTAATGTTGTCATTATGGTGGTACTTAATGAATACTTAGGTCTACTACACTACTGTATATTAATGTTGTCATTATGGTGGTACTTAATGAATACTTAGGTCTACTACGCTACTGTATTTTAATGTTGTCATTATGGTGGTACTTAATGAATACTTAGGTCTACTACGCTACTGTATTTTAATGTTGTCATTATGGTGGTACTTAATGAATACTTAGACCTACTAGTCTACTGTATTTTAATGTTGTCATTATGGTGGTACTTAATGAATACTTAGGTCTACTACGCTACTGTATTTTAATGTTGTCATGGTTGTACTCGGAGAGCCAAGTTTGGTAACCACTGCCTTATTTGATATCATTATCAATAATAATTTTTTTATGCCAGTTCCGCAAAGATGGCGACACACCGAGGTAACGCCCACTTCCTGTCACGACTTTCTGTTGACCGTTGTCACGGTTACATTGCTCCGTGCAGAAAAAGACCTCCTGCTCAGGAGAACTTGTGACTCGTCTGGTTTAAGTGACGGTGTCCACATGTGACTTACTAGTGTGTGTGTGTGTGTGTGTGTGTGTGTGTGTGTCAGAGCATTTGTGCACTTGTTGTGACCCAGTAGAAGGAACTGGACATTCCTGATTAATGATGCAGGTTAGACCCAAACAATGACACTTACAGTGTTGTTGTTGCTGTTGTGTCTCACACACACACACACACACACACACACACACACACACACACACACACACACACACACACACACACACACACACACACACACACACACACACACACACAGGGATTGATGCAGACGTCGATGACGGTCTCTCCTCCACATTCCTCTCCATGTTTTCCCTTTCCCACATGTTCCTGATTAGGGAGCGGGCCCTGGGCTCAGAGTCGCCATGGCAACGCACGCTGACGCGCAGCGATTGGCTGCTTCCCTCCTGACCCACGAGGGCGGCCCTCTATTACCTTTGACCTCCGCCTACTGCTCGACTCACTAGCATTAGCATGTTGCCTTAAGAAGTGTCTACTGTGGCGACCTTTAACCCCTTCTGATGCATAGCATGCCGTGTGTGTGTTTGCTTGTGCGTGTTCTTGTATTTCTAGCCTTCTTGAGACAGCGAGACGGAAAAGTATCTTCCATATGAGGAGGTGTGAACAAGTGATGACATAAATCATGGTCCTAATAACATTGCATCTAATAGAGAATGTCTCATTTGTACCCCTGGTGGTGACATCTATCAAAATGAGGGTGGTCCCAAAAAGGAGGGATTTTTTTACATTGACTGTGTGTCACTTTTAAAAGTGCTCCCCCTCTGGTCAACATATGAAATAACAAGTGTGTGTAAATATTTGAAGCGCTCCCCCTCTGGCCAAAATGTTTTTTTTTTTAAAAAGATATAAATATGTATATAGAGACATACTGTGATAACTTGAAGTAAATAAGGAAAATTAAAAACCAATTACAAACAAAAAATTCAACAAAAATAAATAAATTAACTAAAAGCGTTTTTTCTCACAATGGGAAATTGGGAACAATTTCTCATTTTCTTTCTGTTTCTGTAATATTGCAATATTTTCTTGTAAAATGATTACTTTTTTTTTATGTAAAACTATTACTTTTTACTGCAAAATGGTGACATTTGTCATATAAAATTCTGGCTTTTATCACAATGTTGCCCATTTTTTTGTTGTTCTTGTAAAACTGACATTTTTTGAGTAAAATGATGACTTTTGTCATCATTTTGCCAAGTAAAATTCTGATTATTAATATTATATTGCCATAATTTTAAAGTTTTCTTATAAAACTGACTATTGTCGAGTAAAATGACCACTCTTTTCATAAAAATTATCAAATGTTAAGCTTTTTTTGTAAAATTGCGACTTATTGAGTAAAATTCCAGCATTTATCATAACATTGCACAAATGTTAAGTTTTTCTTGTGAAATTCTGATTTTTGTTGAGTAAAATGACGACTTATTATAATACTGCCAAAATTCAAAGTTTTTCTTGTGAAATTGTGACATTTTTCTTGTGAAATTCCAAAAAAAATTTCACAACAAGCTTTTTTATATTTGCATAGTATGTATATATTATTAATGTTGTAAATACACATCTTTATATATCTAGAAAGGGTGGTCCTAAAGAGGTGGGCTTTTTTCTCAGGTCTCAAGAAGGCAACAAATACAAGAATGTTTGCGAGTGTGTGTGTGTGTGTGTGTGTGTGTGTGTGTGTGTGTGTGTGTGTGTGTGTGTGTGTGTGTGTGTGTGTGTGTGTGTGTGTGTGTGAGAGATCTCCATCAGTTTATTTGTGTCTGCAAGTGGGCAGCAGGGCTGAAACCCCCGCGGGGATGGCGAGGGCGAGGGCGAGGGCGAGTACGAGACGGAGAATGTGGAGCCTTTGCATGGCTCTGTTCTCTTTACAAGTCAACGTTCTTTAATTGAAGCTGACTTGATCAGAGGAGGAAGAGCAGGGAGAGGAACTTAGAGGAGGAAGAACTCCAACTGATGATGCTCCAGAAGGAGTCTTCAATGTCCTCTCGGCCAAACTCATGTGGAAGTGTCAGGCTTGTGATGTTTACTATTCCTGATAATTAGTCGATATAATTGTTATATATAACTAATCTATTTTTAAATTCACTATTTTGTGTGACATCATCATCAGTGTTATCATCTTTTTGTACAGAATTGAAATATCAGTATCAGCTGTCAAGAGGTTATTTTACATTTAAAAAAGAAGAGTAGTAGTCTATAACCTCCCAGTACATCAAAACAAACAATATTGTGATTATAAATATCAATCAATCAATCAATCAATCAATGTTTATTTATATAGCCCTAAATCACAAGTGTCTCAAAGGGCTGTACAAGCCACAATGACATCCTCTGTACAGAGACCACATATAATATTTTACATTTGAAAAAGATAACAGTAGTAGTCTATAAGGTTCCAGTACATCAAAACAAACAATATTGTGCTCATAAATATGATTATGAATAGAAATAAACAACTATTTACATTTAAAAAATATAACAGTAGTAGTCTATAACGTCCCAGTACATCAAAATAAACAATATTATGATTATAAATATGATTATGAATAGAAATAAACAACTATTTTACATTTAAAAAAGATAACAGTAGTAGTCTATAACATCCCAGTACATCAAAATAAACAATACAATTAAATATGATTATAAATCAAAATAATCAACTATTTTACATTTAAAAAAGAAAAGTCGTAGTCTATAACGTCCCAGTACATCAAAACAAACAATATTGTGCTCATAAATATGATTATGAATAAAAAATCAACTATTTTATATTTTAAAAAGACAACAGTAGTAGTCTATAACGTCCCAGTACATCAAAACAAACAATATTATGATTATAAATATGATTATAAATAGAAATAATCAGCTATTTTACATTTTTAAAAGAACAGTAGTAGTCTATAACGTCCCAGTACATCAAAATAAACAATATTATGATTATAAATATGATTATGAATAGAAATAAACAACTATTTTACATTTAAAAAAGATAACAGTAGTAGTCTATAACATCCCAGTACATCAAAATAAACAATACAATTAAATATGATTATAAATCAAAATAATCAACTATTTTACATTTAAAAAAGAAAAGTCGTAGTCTATAACGTCCCAGTACATCAAAACAAACAATATTGTGCTCATAAATATGATTATGAATAAAAAATCAACTATTTTATATTTTAAAAAGACAACAGTAGTAGTCTATAACGTCCCAGTACATCAAAACAAACAATATTATGATTATAAATATGATTATAAATAGAAATAATCAGCTATTTTACATTTTTAAAAGAACAGTAGTAGTCTATAACGTCCCAGTACATCAAAATAAACAATACAATTAAATATGATTATAAATTTTAAAATAATCAACTATTTTACATTTAAAAAAGATAACAGTAGTAGTCTATAACGTCCCAGTACATCAAAATAAACAATACAATTAAATATGATTATAAATCAAAATAATCAACTATTTTACATTTAAAAAAGATAACAGTAGTAGTCTATAACGTCCCAGTACATCAAAACAATCAATACTGTGCTCATAAATATGATTATAAATCAAAATAATCAACTATGTTATATTTAAAAAAGATAACAGTAGTAGTCTATAACGTTCCAGTACATCAAAACAAACAATATTGTGCTCATAAATATGATTATGAATAAAAATAATCAACTATTTTACATTTTAAAAAGAACAGTAGTAGTCTATAACGTCCCAGTACACCAAAACAAGCAATACATTTAAATATGATTATAAATCAAAATAGTTAACTATTTTACATTTAAAAAAGAACAGACACTTGTGATTTAGGGCTATATAAATAAACATTGATTGATTGATTGATTGAACAGTAGTAGTCTATAACGTCCCAGTACATCAAAACAAACAATATTGTGCTCATAAATATGATTATGAATAAAAAATAATCAACTATTTTATATTTTAAAAATACAACAGTAGTAGTCTATAACGTGCCAGTACATCAAAACAAACAATATTATGATTATAAATAGAAATAATCAGCTATTTTACATTTTAAAAAGAACAGTAGTAGTCTATAACGTCCCAGTACATCAAAACAAACAATATTGTGCTCATAAATATGATTATGAATAAAGAATAATCAACTATTTTATATTTTAAAAAGGCAACAGTAGTAGTCTATAACGTGCCAGTACATCAAAACAAACAATATTATGATTATAAATAGAAATAATCAGCTATTTTACATTTTAAAAAGAACAGTAGTAGTCTATAACGTCCCAGTACATCAAAACAAACAATATTGTGCTCATAAATATGATTATGAATAAAGAATAATCAACTATTTTATATTTTAAAAAGACAACAGTAGTAGTCTATAACGTCCCAGTACATCAAAACAAACAATATTATGATTATAAATATGATTATAAATAGAAATAATCAGCTATTTTACATTTTAAAAAGAACAGTAGTAGTCTATAACGTCCCAGTACATCAAAATAAACAATACAATTAAATATGATTATAAATTTTAAAATAATCAACTATTTTACATTTAAAAAAGATAACAGTAGTAGTCTATAACGTCCCAGTACATCAAAATAAACAATACAATTAAATATGATTATAAATCAAAGTAAATCAAAATAATCAACTATTTTACATTTAAAAAAGATAACAGTAGTAGTCTATAACGTCCCAGTACATCAAAACAATCAATACTGTGCTCATAAATATGATTATAAATCAAAATAATCAACTATGTTATATTTAAAAAAGATAACAGTAGTAGTCTATAACGTTCCAGTACATCAAAACAAACAATATTGTGCTCATAAATATGATTATGAATAGAAATAATCAGCTATTTTACATTTAAAAAAGATAACAGTAGTAGTCTATAACGTCCCAGTACATCAAAACAAACAATATTGTGCTCATAAATATACCCACCTGCTCTCAGGGCCACCCACACTGGTTTAAATGTAACTTAGATATTGGGTTTCACTATGTAAAAGCGTTTTGAGTCACTATAGAAAAGCGCTATATAAATATAATTCAATTTAATTAAATTATTATTGAATATATATATAATACAATATATATAATATATGGAGAGGAGCCAGATGAGGTGGTTCGGGCATCTGGTCAGGATGCCACCTGAACGCCTCCCGAGGGAGGTGTTTAGGGCACATCCAACCGGTAGGAGGCCACGGGGAAGACCCAGGACACGTTGGGAAGACTATGTCTCCCGGCTGGCTTGGGAACGCCTCAGGATCCCCCGGGAAGAGCTGGACGAAGTGGCTGGGGAGAGGGAAGTCTGGGCTTCCCTGCTTAGGCTGCTGCCCCCGCGACCCGACCTCGGATAAGCGGAAGAAGATGGATGGATGGATGGATATTATGAATAAAAAATAATCAACTATTTTATATTTAAAAAAGATAACAGTAATAGTCTATAACGTCCCAATACATCAAAACAAGCAATATTGTGCTTTTCAATATGATAATAAATCAAAATAATCAACTATTTTACATTTAAAAAAGAAAAGTAGTAGTCTATAATGTCCCAGTATATCAAAACAAACAATATTGTGCTCATAAATATGATTATAAATCAAAATAATCAACTATTTTACATTTAAAAAATAAAAATGATGCGGCAGGCCAGATTGAATGACGTGATGAGCCACTTTAATTGAAGTGGCGGACCAAATTAAAGGGTGGAAGGGACCACATTGAATGAGGTGGCAGACCACATTAAATGACGTGGTCAGCCACATTGATGTGGCAGACCACGTCATTTAATGTGGCAAGTGACGCTTTAAATGGCGTTGCGAACCACATGTGATGATGTGGCGGACCCCATTTAATGATGTGGCAGACCACGTTGAATAACGTGGCGGGCCACATCAAATTATGTGACGAGCAACAGGCCAATTTAAATGACGTTGCAAACCGCATGTGATAATGTGGCGGACGACATTGAATGACTTGGCGGGCCACGTAAAATGATGTGGAAAACCAACTTAAATGATGTGGCAGACCACATTAAATGATGTGGAAGACCACATGGAATGACTTGACAGATCAGGTTGAATGACGTAAAGGGCCACTTAATGATAGGACGGACCACAATAAATAATGTAGCAGGCCACATTGAATAACGTTGCGGACCACATAGAATTATGTGCAAGTCCACATGGAATGACTTGACAGATCAGGTTGAATGACGTAAAGGGCCACATTAATGATAGGACGGACCACAATAAATAATGTAGCAGGCCACTTTGAATAACGTTGCGGACCACATAGAATTATGTGCAAGTCCACATGGAATGACTTGACAGATCAGGTTGAATGACGTAAAGGGCCACATTAATGATAGGACGGACCACAATAAATAATGTGGCAGGCCACTATGAATGATGTGACGGGCCACCTTGAATGAAATGGCGGACAGCATTAAATGGCGTGGCAGACTATGTTGAATAATGTTGCGAACCTCATTAAGTAACGTGGCAGACCACTTTAAATGATGTGGAAGACCACATTGAATTATGCAAAGGGTCACATTAAACAATATAAAATAGTGTGGCAGGCCACATTGAATTACATGGTGTGTCACATTGAATGACGTGACGGACAGGTTGAACGATGTAAAGGGCCACCTTAAATGAAAGGACGGACCACAATAAATAATGTGGCATGCCACGTTGAATGATGTAGCATGCAAGTTTCAATGACATGGCGGACAACATTAAATGATGTGTGGCAGGCCACATAAATGATGTGGCAGACTACGTCGAATAATGTGGCAGACCACTTAAAATTATGTAAAAGACCACATTGAATGATGTGACGGACCACATTTAAATGATGCAAAGGGCCACAATAAATGATGTGGCTGACCATATAAAATAATGTAGCAGGCCACATTGAATGACATGGTGGGCCACATAAATGTTGTGGAAGACCACATTGAATGACGTGACGGACCAGGTTGAATGACATATAGGGTCACGTTAAATGATAGGACGGACCACAATAAATAATGTGGCAGGCCACAATGAATGATGTAACAGGCCACCTTGAATGACATGGCGGACAACATTAAATGATGTTTGGGACAACATTAAATGTTGTGGCAGACTCTGTCGAATAATGTTGGGAACCTCATTAAATAATGTGTCAGACCACATTGAATTATGCAAAGGGTCACAATAAATTAATGTGGCTGAGCATATAAAATAATGTAGCAGGCCACATTGAATGACATGGTGGGCCACTTTAAAAGTTGTGGAAGACCACATTGAATGACGTGACGGACCAGGTTGAACGACATAAGGGGGTACATTAAATGATAGGACGGACCACAATGAATAATGTGGCAGGCCACAATGAATGATGTAACAGACCACATTGAATGACATGGCGGACAACATTAAATGATGTTTGGGACAACATTAAATGGTAATGTGGCAGACTACGTCGAATAATGTTGGGAACCTCATTAAATAATGTGGCAGACCACTTTAAATGATGTGGAAGACCACATTGAATTATGCAAAGGGTCACAATAAATAATGTGGCTGAGCATATAAAATAATGTAGCAGGCCACATTGAATGACATGGTGGGCCACTTTAAAAGTTGTGGAAGACCACATTGAATGACGTGACGGACCAGGTTAAACGACATAAGGGGGTACATTAAATGATAGGACGGACCACAATGAATAATGTGGCAGGCCACAATGAATGATGTAACAGGCCACCTTGAATGACATGGCGGACAACATTAAATGGTAATGTGGCAGACCACATTGAATAATGTGACGGACCTCATTGAATTATGCAAAGGGTCACATTAAACGATGCGGCTGACCATATAAAATAAAGTGCCAGGCCACCTTGAATGACATGGCGGGCCACTTTAAATGACGCGGCGGGCCTTGAGTTATAGAGCGCGTTAGTGTAGCTTTAAACAATCTCCTTTCCATCAACTCACACAAGTCATTACCTTACCAGGTCAAAGGTCGGCTCTTTTCTTGCTCAATTGATGACATAAAATAGCCGCTAATCACAATTGACGCACACACACAGGTCAAAGGTCGGTGTTTTGTAATGGCTGCGCGAGAGCACACGCACACACACACACACACACACACACACACACACACACAACCACAGCTCACATGACGCTGACAGCGTGTGTTTATTGATGCTACAGTCGACTCTCCAGGACGGAGATCTCTGTCGCCATGGTAACCGCTCTGCTGCCCTCTCACCTCAGCGCAGTGACCTCTGACCTCATGCGAGGTGGGGATGGAAAATGAACGAGAGTGTTCGTTAGAGCTGCATCTCGTTAGTGGCCAGCTGCACACGCCCACAGCTCATGAATATTAATGAGCGCGCCTCCTGCGCCTGTCATGATATCTCTCCTCGCCGTCTTGACCTTTGACCTTTGTCTTCTGCCTTCCAGACGCCGAAGCAGCTGATTGGTTGAGCTCCGGGTGAGGTCAGGGGTCGCGTGGGCCATGGCGGGCAGACTCCTCCTCATCCTGTTGGCGTCCACCACGCTCGGCCACGCTCAGTTCCTGCCAGGAGGCCAGCGCCTGAAGCCCCGCCTCCTGAGAGACAGACGCAACATCCGTCCCAACATCATCCTGGTCCTCACCGACGACCAGGACATGGAGCTGGGTGACTGAAACACTGTCGTGCTTGTTGTCATAGCAACGCCTTTTACATGGCTTGTCGACGTGCACAAAGCAACAATTAGCTCACGCCGTTTCAAATACAAAACATTTCTCGATTCAAAGTCAATACTTTTTAGCAACGTTGTGTGCCAGTTCAATGACTAACTACATTTGTCCGTTAAATACACAAACAGCTGCGAGCAATCATTTCTATATTACTTCAAAGAAAACTGGTTTTAATAAAATTCTACCCAAACATTTGATAAAGTCAAATACAAATAAGGCTACAAGAGAAGTATTCAACACTTCTAAAGTAAATATGTACAGTAGATTTAGATCATCTACAGCAGGGGTGCCCACACTTTTTCTGCAGGCCAGCTACTTTTCAATTGATCAAGTCGTGGGGATCTACCTCATTCATATATATAATTTATATTTACTTACTTATGAAATATATGTTTTTGTTAACAAGTTAAAGGTGTTTAATGATAATGCAAGCATGTTTAACACATATAGTTAATATTGTTAACAAGTTAAAGGTGTTTAATGATAATGCAAGGAATGTTTAACACATATAGTTAATATTGTTAACAAGTTAAAGGTGTTTAAAGATAATACAAGCATGTTTAACACATATAGTTAATATTGTTAACAAGTTAAAGGTGTTTAATGATAATACATGCATGTTTAACACATATAGTTAATATTGTTAACAAGTTAAAGGTGTTTAATGATAATACAAGCATGTTTAACACATATAGTTAATATTGTTAACAAGTTAAAGGTGTTTAATGATAATACAAGCATGTTTAACACATATAGTTAATATTGTTAACAAGTTAAAGGTGTTAATGATAATACAAGCATGTTTAACACATATAGTTAATATTGTTAAAAAGTTAAAGGTGTTTAAAGATAATACAAGCATTTTAACACATATAGTTAATATTGTTAACAAGTTAAAGGTGTTTAAAGATAATACAAGCACGTTTAACACATATAGTTAATATTGTTAACAAGTTAAAGGTGTTTAATGATAATACATGCACGTTTAACACATATAGTTAATATTGTTAACAAGTTAAAGGTGTTTAATGATAATACAAGCATGTTTAACACATATAGTTAATATTGTTAACAAGTTAAAGGTGTTTAATGATAATACAAGCATGTTTAACACATATAGTTAATATTGTTAACAAGTTAAAGGTGTTTAATGATAATACAAGCATGTTTAACACATATAGTTAATATTGTTAACAAGTTAAAGGTGTTTAATGATAATACAAGCATGTTTAACACATATAGTTAATATTGTTAACAAGTTAAAGGTGTTTAAAGATAATACAAGCATGTTTAACACATATAGTTAATATTGTTAACAAGTTAAAGGTGTTTAAAGATAATACAAGCAAGTTTAACACATATAGTTAATATTGTTAACAAGTTAAAGGTGTTTAATGATAATACATGCATGTTTAACACATATAGTTAATATTGTTAACAAGTTAAAGGTGTTTAATGATAATACAAGCGTGTTTAACACATATAGTTAATATTGTTAACAAGTTAAAGGTGTTTAATGATAATACAAGCATGTTTAACACATATAGTTAATATTGTTAACAAGTTAAAGGTGTTTAAAGATAATACAAGCATTTTAACACATATAGTTAATATTGTTAACAAGTTAAAGGTGTTTAATGATAATACATGCATGTTTAACACATATAGTTAATATTGTTAACAAGTTAAAGGTGTTTAATGATAATACAAGCATGTTTAACACATATAGTTAATATTGTTAACAAGTTAAAGGTGTTTAATGATAATACAAGCATGTTTAACACATATAGTTAATATTGTTAACAAGTTAAAGGTGTTTAAAGATAATACAAGCATGTTTAACACATATAGATTCCTTTCTTTCATGAAGACAAGAATATAAGTTGGTGTATTACCTGATTCTGATGACTTGAATTGATAGGAATCAGACAGTGGTGCTGATAACGTCCACATTTTCAAATGGAGGAGAAAAAAAGTCCTCCTTTCTGTCCAATACCACATGAAAGTGGTTGGTTTTTGGCATCTTATTTGTCCAGCGTCCGTACTCCTTCGTATACACTTTACAAGAAATACATTGGCGGCAAACTCCGTAGCTTGCTAGCTTGTGCACGCCAGCTGTCTGAGACTCTTAGCGCAGGCAGGATGAAGCAGAGCTTTTATTGTGAAGGCAGGAACTGTGCAGTCGGTCTTTGGAGTTTTGACGACAGGTACGGCGCCAGAGTCTGTTGAAATAAAAAGTGTTTCTCGCCTTCCTGTCGGTAATTTTGTCTTAATAATGAGCTGGCAGCAGCCGGCGTCATCTCAGAAGACCCTCGGGTGCCGTGAATGTCAATCAAGTGACGAAAGTGACGTCATAGTGAAGATTTATGATCGCTCATTTTTAGGACTATTTTTTTAATGCCTGGCTGGCGAACGACTGACACACCCTCCGCGATCGACCGGTAGCTCGCGATCGACGTAATGAGCACCCCTGATCTACATCAACTATATGATTTGTCTGAGTGGCTGGACAGGTATATATATATATATATATATATATATATATATATATATATATATATATATATATATATATATATATATATATATATATATATGTATATGTATATGTATATGTATATATATGTGTATATATATATATATATATATATATATATATATATATATATATATAATATATATATATATATATATATAATATATATATATATATATATATATATATATATTAGGGCTGGGAATCTTTGGGTGTCCCACGATTCGATTCAAAATCGATTCTAGGGGTCACGATTCGATTCAAAATCTTTTTTTTTTTCAATTCAAAACGATTCTCGATTCAAAAACGATTTTTTTTTTTTTTTTTTTGTTTTTTTTTTTTTGAAAACAATACACAACAATACCATAGTAATGCAATACAATTTAATTTTGGAGTTCTGAACTTGTAATTTCTTGCAGTGTTTATTAAGTGGTAATATGTCACATTTGTCCCAATTAACTTTATACCCTGATAAACAGCCATATTCAGTGATGACATTATTGATATAAAGAAGAGAGGAGTTAACATGTGACAGGTAAAAAAATTATGTCGTCACAATACATCGATAGCTTATTATACTGAGAGCCAATTTTTATACCATGAATATTATTTTCACTTCTTATTTTTGCAGCTGAGGGTTCAACAACCAAATTAAATAATAATCCAGATGCAGGACATCCCTGTTTTACTCCTCTTTTTAACAAAAAAGGTTCTGAAATATGATTATTGGTTTTGACTGATGCCATGGGCCTTGTATAAAGCATCTTAATCCATTGAATAAAATTATCTCCAAATCCAAATGTACGTAATGTGCAAAACATAAATGACCATTTTATGCGGTGGAATGCCTTCTCCGCATCAACAGTACATACTGCTGTGGGATAAGGGAGACTTCTAGCATAGTAAATAACATTAAACAATTTCCTTGTATTGTCTGAAGATTGTCGACCTTCCATAAAGCCAGTTTGGTCAGTATGAATTAATTTTCCTATTACATTTGATAATCGTGTGGCTAATATTTTTGCCAAGATTCAAAAGGATTCTCTATTCATTCAATACATAGATTTCAGCAGGATCTACCCCAGTCTGCTGACATGCAAGCAGAGTAGTAGATTTTTGTAAAAAGCTTTTATAATTGTAAAGGACAATGTTTTATCAACTGATTGCAATAATGTAAATTTGTTTTAATTATTAAATGAACCAAAAATATGACTTATTTTATCTTTGTGAAAACATTGGACACAGTGTGTTGTCAAGTTTATGAGATGCGATGCAAGTGTAAGCCACTCTGACACTATTGTTCTTTTTTATTTTAATGT
>NC_084737.1:15193391-15228391 GCF_033978785.1 Entelurus aequoreus
TCACAAGAAAAAGGTCACAATTTCACAAGAAAAACTTGGAATTTTGGCGGTATTATAATAAAAGTTGTCATTTTACTCAACGCAAGTCCAAATGTTACAAGAAAAACTGAACATTTGTGCAATATTATGATAAAAGTTGGAATTTTACTCAATGACGGTCGCAATTTTACAAGAAAAACTTAAAAGTTTGGTAAATTTTATGAAAAGAGTCGTCATTTTACTCGACAAAAGTCAAAATTTTATAAGGAAACTTTAAAATGTTGGCAATATTATAATAATAATCGTAATTGTACTTGGCAAAATGATGACAAAAGTCAGCTGTTCACCTGCCGGGTTTTTTTCGGGGATGAATAGGGAGGTCCTTCTTTAGCTGCCATCTTGTTTTATCATATATTGCTGCCTTTGCACCTGTCAATGTTTACTTTTGTATTAAATCAACAAAAAATCCTGACTTTGGAGCAATGTTCACAGACTCTAGTATTTGGTTCTCTATTAGATGCAATGGTTTTCTGTATTGGGACCATGATTTCCGTCATAACTTGTTCACACCTCCTATATGGAAGCTACTTTTTGTTGGTGATACCTCAAGAATGGTAGAAATACAAGAACACACACATACACATGCAATCTTGTATTTGTTACCTTCTTGAGACCTGAGAAAAATGCCTACCTCTTTAGGACCACCCTTTCTAGATATATAAAGATGTGTATTTACAACATTAATAATATATACATACTATGCAAATATAAAAAAGCTTGTTGTGAAAAATGAGTTGGAATTTCACAAGAAAAAGGTCACAATTTTACGAGAAAAACTTAGAATTTTGGCAGTATTATAATAAAAGTTGTCATTTTACTCAACGCAAGAAAAACTGAACATTTGTGCAATATTATGATAAAAGTTGGAATTTTACAAGAAAAGCTTAAAATGTTGGCAATTTTATGAAAAGAGTTGTCATTTTACTCGACAAAAATCACAATTTTATAAGAAAACTTTAACATTTTGGCAATATTATAATAATAATATGAATTTTACTTGGCAAAATGATGACAAAAGTCATCATTTTACTCAAAAACTCACTATTTTACAAGAACAACAAAAAGAATTGGCAATATGGTGATAAAAGTCTGAATTTTATATGACAAATGTCACCATTTTGCAGTGAAAAGTAATAATCTTACATAAAGTAATAATTTTACAATAAAATATTGCAATATTACAGAAACAGAAAGAATATGAGAAATTGTTCCCAATTTTATAAGAAAAAAGTCGACACATTGTGAGAAAAAGACTGCTTTTAGTTCTTTTTTATAATTTTTTTATTTGTAATTATTTTTTAATCTTCATTATCAACATCAAGTTATTACACTATGTTCTCTATATACACATTTATTTTATTTCTTTAAATTAATTTTGACCAAAGGGGGCGCATTTCAATTTCTTACACACACTTGTTATTTCATATGTTGACCAGAGGGGGAGCACTTTTAAAAGCGACACACAGTCAGTGTGAAAAATCCCTCCTTTTTGGGACCACCCTCATTTTGATAGATGTCACCACCAGGGGTGCAAATGAGACATTCTCTATTAGATGCAATGTTATTGGGACCATTATTTATGTCATCACTTGTTCACACCTCCTCATATGGAAGATACTTTTCCTTCTTGCTGTCTCAAGAAGGGGAGAAATACAAGAACACACACACACACACTGCATGTAGGTTACATGTGACATTTTAGTTAAGTATGTCTCACATGTGCTTATGTCAAGCTTTAAGTGATACACTGTTGTCGCATTCCCACGGAATCCTACTTCCTGTTCCTGTCTACGGCGCTAAGCCTTCCTGGGTAATGTGACGCATGATTATTGACAACCTAGTTCAGGTGTTTTATATTCAACATTTATTCACCCAAAACAGAACAATTAAGAGCATATTGTCGTGTGCACCGCTGACCTCGCAGCGTTTACATGTTAGAGATGTTGAGGTGTGATGATAGGATCTCATCGTCGTTTATAGACCAACAACAATTAGCGCTCTCAACGGTTCACAAATGCTCTTTGCGTGCGGCGGTAAATGTGTTGGAATATTTAGGACAAGCCGACACTTTTCATGCGTAAAATAAACACGGAGAATATCTGCAACAGCGGACAAAATTTGCTGGTGTTTATTTTTATAATTGTAAGTGATATCACTAATAATCAATTAAAACACTACAGTCATTTCACAATGAGATGTCTGGGTTTTCCCGAGGCTGCCAAGATACCTGTGGTGGTGGGAGCGTGGTCAGGGGCGTGGTTAGGGGAGTGGTCATCATGACGTCATCGAATAATTTGCCTAAGTGATCTTGTTTTTTACAATCGAGTACTTCATTTGATCCTGCTTCTAAGTGTGTGAACTTTTGTTTTGTAAAATGTGCAATATATTGGATTGGATAAAAATGCTAAAAAAAAAATGTGTATGTACATTTAAAACAAATCTGTTACTATCAACTAGATGAGGAGTGAATGCTCCAATGCTGAAGTTGAAGTGAAATGCTGACAGAATGTAGTATGAATGTAAGAATAGTTAGAATGTTGGAATGGTTTGAATGTTAAAGAGTTAGAATTTCCAGGAATACCGGAATTTGGTTTGGAACTTGAGGAATGTTTGGACAAAATCTCGCGCCAGGCCGTACCCATATCCGCAGCAGGTCTCCAAGGTGAACAGACTCTGGCATGTTAGAACAAAACAAAACACTTCGGTTGAAGTGGGTTGAAAAATGTGGAAAGAGTAGTTGCCAGAAAAAAGGCCAAAAGGGGTTTTGGGAAAAAAAGGAAATTCTGGGAATTCCTGGAATTTTTTTGAACTTGGAAAAATTATAGTTTGAATGTCCAGGATGGTGGAATGTGTTGAAGGTGGAATGGTTTGAAGTTTGAAAAATGGCCAATTCATTTTGAATGGGGAAAAATGTCCGGAAAACCTGGAATACTGGAAAATCTGGGAATTTTTGGAATTTGTCAAGAGAAAGCCGCAAATCCCGAATAGGCTGAACCGTTCGAAGTTGGAACGGTTTGAATCGGATGAAAAATGTGGGAATTGTGGAACTTTGAAAAAGGTCCCATTAATTTCAATGGGAATTTCATGGAAATTTGTGAATTTCGGGAAAAGCGGGATTTTTTTGGAAAATGTTAAAAGACTTGAATGTTCTGAATGAGTTGAAATGGTTGGTGTTGGAATTTTTCAAATCGGTCAAGAAATGTTGAAGTAGTAACATTTTTAATTGAAAATTGGTATAAAGGAATTCCTGGAATTTCGTGAAAACCGGGAATTTTTCCTGTTCGACTTCGTTTTTTTGTTCTGATTAATAGGAATGTTTGGACGGTGGAGCGGTTGAAGTGGGTTGAAAAACGTGGAAGGAGTAGTCGCCAGAAAAAAGGGTCAAAAAAGGGTTTAAAAAAACATGAATTCTGGGAATTCCTGGAATTTTTTTTAACTTGGAAAAATGATAGAATGGCCAGGATGAGTGGAATATGTTGAAGGTGCAATGGTTTGAATAGGTTGAAAAATGTGGAAATGTTGGAAGTTTGAAAAATGGCCAATTCATTTTCAATGGGGAAAAATGTCCCGGAAAACCTGGAATATTGGAAAATCTGGGAATTTTTGGAATTTGTCAAGAGAAAGCCCGCAAATCCCGAATAGGCTGAACAGTTCGAAGTTGGAACGGTTTGAATCGGATGAAAAATGTGGGAATTGTGGAACTTTGAAAAATGTCCCATTAATTTCAATGGGAATTTCATGGAAATTTGAGAATTTCGGGAAAAGCAGGAATTTTTTTGGAAAATGTTAAAAGACTTGAATGTTCTGAATGAGTTGAAATGGTTGGTGTTGGAATTTTTCAAATCAGTCAAGAAATGTTGAAGTAGTAACATTTTTAATTGAAAATTGGTATAAAGGAATTCCTGGAATTTCGTGAAAACCGGGAATTTTTCCTGTTCGACTTCGTTTTTTTGTTCTGATTAATAGGAATGTTTGGACGGTGGAACGATTGAAGTGGGTTGAAAAACGTGGAAGGAGTAGTCGCCAGAAAAAAGGGTCAAAAAAGGGTTTAAAAAAACATGAATTCTGGGAATTCCTGGAATTTTTTTTAACTTGGAAAAATGATAGAATGGCCAGGATGAGTGGAATATGTTGAAGGTGCAATGGTTTGAATAGGTTGAAAAATGTGGAAATGTTGGAAGTTTGAAAAATGGCCAATTCATTTTGAATGGGAAAAATGTCCCGGAAAACCTGGAATTCTGGGAAATCCGGGAATTTTTGGAATTTTTCAAGGGAAAGCCCGCGATTCCTGAATAGGCTGAACAGTTTGAAGTTGGAACAGTTTGAATCGGATGAAAAATGTGGGAATTGTGGAACTTTGAAAATTGTCCCATTAATTTCAATGGGAATTTCATGGAAATTTGAGAATTTCGGGAAAAGCAGGAATTTTTTTGGAAAATGTTAAATGACTTGAATGTTCTGAATGAGTTGAAATGGTTGGTGTTGGAATTTTTCAAATCGGTCAAGAAATGTTGAAGTAGTAACATTTTTAATTGAAAAATGGTATAAAGGAATTCCTGGAATTTCGTGAAAACCGGGAATTTTTCCAGTTCGACTTCTTTTTTTTGTCCTGATTATGAGGAATGTTTGGACGGTGGAACGGTTGAAGTGGGTTGAAAAACGTGGAAGGAGTAGTGGCCAGAAAAAAGGGTTTGAAAAAAACGTGAATCCTGGGAATTCCTGGAATTTTTTGGAACTTGGAAAAATGATAGAATGTCCAGGATGAGTGGAATATGTTGAAGGTGGAATGGTTTGAAAAAGTTGAAAAATGTGGAAATGGTGGAAGTTTGAAAAATGGCCAATTCATTTTCAATGGGAAAAATGTCCCGGAAAACCTGGAATTCTGGAAAATCTGGGAATTTTTGGAATTTTTCAAGAGAAAGCCCGCGAATCCTGAATAGGCTGAACAGTTTCTAGTTGGAACGGTTTGAATCGGATAAAAATGTGGGAATTGTGGAACTTAGAAAAATGTCCCATTAATTTCAATGGGAATTTCATGGAAATTTGTGAATTTCGGGATAAGCAGGAATTTTTTGGAAAATGTTAAAAGACTTGAATGAGTTGAAATGGTTGGTGTTGGAATTTTTCAAATCGGTCGAGAAATGTTGAAGTAGTAACATTTTTAATTGAAAATTGGTATAAAGGAATTCCTGGAATTTCGTGAAAACCGGGAATTTTTCCAGTTCGACTTCGTTTTTTGTCCTGATTAAGAGGAATGTTTGGACGGTGGAGCGGTTGAATTGGATTGAAAAATGTGGAAGGAGTAGTCGCCAGAAAAAAGGGTTTAAAAAAACATGAATTCTGGGAATTCCTGGAATTTTTTTTAACTTGGAAAAATGATAGAATGGCCAGGATGAGTGGAATATGTTGAAAGTGCAATGGTTTGAATAGGTTGAAAAATGTGGAAATGTTGGAAGTTTGAAAAATGGCCAATTCATTTTGAATGGGAAAAATGTCCCGGAAAACCTGGAATTCTGGGAATTTTTTGAATTTTTCAAGGGAAAGCCTGCGATTCCCAGATAGGCTGAACAGTTTGAAGTTGGAACGTTTAAATAGGATGAAAAATGTGGGAATTGTGGAACTTTGAAAATTAATTAATTAATTAATGTCACATTAATTTCAATGGGAATTTCATGGAAATTTGGGGATTTGGGGAAAAGCGGGAATTTTTGGGAAAATGTCAAAAGACTTGAATGAGTTGAAATGGTTGGTGTTGGAATTTTTCAAATCGGTCGAGAAATGTTGAAAAAGTAACATTTTTAATTGAGAAATGGTATAAAGAAATTCCTGGAATTTCGTGAAAACCGGGAATTTTTCCAGTTTAACTTCGTTTTTTTGTCCTGATTAATAGGAATGTTTGGACGGTGGAACGGTTGAATTGGATTGAAAAATGTGGAAGGAGTAGTCGCCAGAAAAAAGGGTCAAAAAAGGGTTTAAAAAAACATGAATTCTGGGAATTCCTGGAATTTTTTTTAACTTGGAAAAATGATAGAATGGCCAGGATGATCATTTTGAATGGGAAAAATGTCCCGGAAAACCTGGAATTCTGGGAATTTTTGGAATTTTTCAAGGGAAAGCCTGCGATTCCCAGATAGGCTGAACAGTTTGAAGTTGGAACGTTTAAATAGGATGAAAAATGTGGGAATTGTGGAACTTTGAAAATTAATTAATTAATTAATGTCACATTAATTTCAATGGGAATTTCATGGAAATTTGGGGATTTGGGGAAAAGCGAGAATTTTTGGGAAAATGTCAAAAGACTTGAATGAGTTGAAATGGTTGGTGTGGGAATTTTTCAAATTGTGCAAGAAATGTTGATAAAGTAACATTTTTTATTGAGAAATGGTATAAAGGAATTCCTGGAATTTCGGGAAAACCGGGAATTTTTCCAGATGAACTTCGTTTTTTGTCCTGATTAAGAGGAATGTTTGGATGGTGGAGCGGTTGAAAAATGTGGAAGGAGTAGTCGCCAGGAAAAAAAGGGTCAAAAAATGGTTTGAAAAAACGTGAATTCCTGGAATTTTTTTTTTTTTTACTTGTAAAAATGATAGAATGTCCAGGATGAGTGGAATATGTTGAAGGTGCAATGGTTTGAATAGGTTGAAAAATGTGGAAATGTTGGAAGTTTGAAAAATGGCCAATTCATTTTGAATGGGAAAAATGTCCCGGAAAACCTGGAATTCTGGGAAATCTAGGAATGTTGGGAATTAGTCAAGGGAAAGTCCGCAAATCCCGAATAGGCTGGACAGTTTGAAGTTGTAACGTTTTGAACTGGATGAAAAATGCGTAAGGTAGAGCGCGCCAAAATCTGGAGACCATTTCAACATTTCAACATTTTCAACATTCAACCATTCCTGCATAGTTTGAGAGTTAAATTGACCAATCACGACGTCAAGTGGGCGGAGCCATGAAGACCTTTTGCTAAGGGCAACGTGTGTGCAATCCACTTCTCTTCGTTGCTCATTCCCACGTCAAGTGGGTGGCGTGGGCGATCACGTCAACTTGCTGCGGAGAGGTTGTGTCGTGTGTCGCTGCGAGGGGGGAGGGGCGGTACGCTGCTGGGGGATGAAAAGTTTGCACGGCGGAGGCGGCGAGGGGTGGACTGACCCTGCATGATGGATGATCTAAATGCTTACCAATGATGTCATTCATTACATTATATGTTATGTATTGGGTTAGGTAAAGATTGTTTGAGGGCTCTGTAATGTCTGTTCATGTTTGTCAGCGTGACCTCTAAGATGGCGGCAAGTATCAAAAGCCATGGTATTTAGGCTGAAACGAAGACATTTGGAAAAATGCTAGCATAAAATGTTAGCATGCTAACGTAGAAGACGTTAGCATACCTCTAAGATGGCGGCAAGTATCAAAAGCCATGATATTTAGGCTGAAACAAAGACAGTCGGAAAAATTTTAGAATACAAGTGTTAGCATGCTAACATAGAAAAAGTTAGCATACCTCTAAGATGGCGGCAAGTATCAAAAACCATGGTATTTACTATTTACGCTGAAATGAAGACATTTGGATAAATGCTAGCATAAAATGTTAGGATGCTAACATAGAAAAAGTTAGCATACCTCTAAGATGGCGGCAAGTATCAAAAGCTGTGGTATTTACGCTGGAACAAAAACATTTGGAAAAATGCTAGCATAAAATGTTAGCATGCTAACATTGAAGAAGTTAGCATACCTCTAAGATGGCGGCAAGTATCAAAAGGGTATTTAGGCTGAAACAAAGACATTTGGAAAAATGCTAGCATAAAATGTTAGCATGCTAACATTGAAGAAGTTAGCATACCTCTAAGATGGCGGCAAGTATCAAAAGCCATGATATTTAGGCTGAAACAAAGACATTCGGGAAAAATATTAGCATACAATGTTAGCATGCTAACATAAAAAATGTTAGCATATCTCTAAGATGGCGGCAAGTATCAAAAGCTGTGGTATTTACGCTGAAACAAAGACATTTGGAAAAATGCTAGCATTAAATGTTAGCTTGCTAACATTGAAGAAGTTAGCATACCTCTAAGATGGCGGCAAGTATCAAAAGGGTATTTAGGCTGAAACAAAGACATTTGGAAAAATGTTAGCATGCTAACATTGAAGAAGTTAGCATACCTCTAAGATGGCGGCAAGTATCAAAAGCCATGATATTTAGGCTGAAACAAAGACATTCGGAAAAATATTAGCATACAATGTTAGCATGCTAACATAGAAAAAGTTAGCATATCTCTAAGATGGCGGCAAGTATCAAAAGGGTATTTAGGCTGAAACAAAGACATTTGGAAAAATGTTAGCATGCTAACATTGAAGAAGTTAGCATACCTCTAAGATGGCGGCAAGTATCAAAAGCCATGGTATTTAGGCTGAAACAAAGACATTCGGAAAAATATTAGCATACAATGTTAGCATGCTAACATAGAAAAAGTTAGCATTCCTATAAGATGGCGGCAAGTATCAAAAGGGTATTTAGGCTGAAACAAAGACATTTGGAAAAATGCTAGCATTAAATGTTAGCATGCTAACATTGAAGAAGTTAGCATACCTCTAAGAAGGCGGCAAGTATCAAAAGCCATGATATTTAGGCTGAAACAAAGACATTCGGAAAAATATTAGCATAAAATGTTAGCATGCTAACATTGAAGAAGTTAGCATACCTCTAAGATGGCGGCAAGTATCAAAAGCCATGATATTTAGGCTGAAACAAAGACATTCGGAAAAATATTAGCATACAATGTTAGCATGCTAACATAGAAAAAGTTAGCATACCTCTAAGATGGCGGCAAGTATCAAAAGCCATGGTATTTAGGCTGAAACAAAGACATTTGGAAAAATGCTAGCATAAAATGTTAGCATGCTAACATTGAAGAAGTTAGCATACCTCTAAGATGGCGGCAAGTATCAAAAGCCATTATATTTAGGCTGAAACAAAGACATTCGGAAAAATATTAGCATAAAATGTTAGCATGCTAACATTGAAGAAGTTAGCATACCTCTAAGATGGCGGCAAGTATCAAAAGCCATGGTATTTAGGCTGAAACAAAGACATTTGTAAAAATGCTAGCATACATAGTTAGCATGCTAACATAGAAGAAATTAGCATACCTCTAAGTATCAAAAGCCATGATATTTAGGCTGAAACGAGGTCTCTGCCATAAATCAATCACACACATTTCCTATGATGACGTCATTGATCATTTGGCGTTTTCAACTGCACTTTATTGTCCCTGGGTCATAATGTGTCAAATTGTGTCCCAGGACTATCTAACAGACGTGATCACAGCAGAGTCCATTCGCTACTTCCGCTGGTCCAAGCGTGTTTACCCACATCGGCCCGTCATGATGGTACTGAGTCACGCTGCCCCTCATGGACCGGAGGACTCTGCGCCGCAGTACAGCAACGCCTTCCCCAACGCGTCACAGCACATGTGTGTAGACACACGCACACACACACACAGACACACACAAACACAGACTGGTTATTGTCAGGTTCAAACACTGATGACATCTATTAAACAAGACAAGAAGCAAAGAATCAAACAGAGACAGAATTAAATTTGGACTCAATTTTGAGGAGAGACAATGTAATACAAAGTTTTTGTGATCCTTTAGAAACAATTATTCTAACAGTTATCATTTGGAAGACTCAATATGTAAAGAGAGTGCACATTTCAATGACAGAACAGGGGACCATGGAAAGACCCTAACGTGTGCGTGTGCTTCCCAGCACTCCCAGTTACAACCACGCGCCCAACCCCGACAAGCACTGGATCATGCGCTACACGGGCTCCATGAGGCCGATCCACATGGAGTTCACCAACATGCTGCAGAGGAAGCGACTGCAGACTCTGCTGTCGGTGGACGACAGCATGGACAAGGTGACACACTTCAATGTGACACTGCCAAATGGGTTCATGTTTGTCAGCGTGGTTACCACTGAGGCTAGCATGCTAATGTTAGCATGATGACGTAAAAGTTAGCATACTTCCAGGACGGCGCCAAGTATCAAAATGCATGATTTTTAAAGTTTAAACATACAAAATTATCTAAAATGCTAGCATGCTAATGTTAGCATGATGACATAAAAATTAGCATGCTTCTAGGATGGCGCCAAGTAGCAACATCCATGATTTTTAAAGTTTAAACATACAAAATTTGCTAAAATGCTAGCATGCTAATGTTAGCATGAGGACAAAGGTCAGCATACTTCTAGGAGGGCGCCAAGTAGCAAAACCCATGATTTGTTAGGTTTAAAGATACAAAGTGAGCTAAAATGTTAACATGCTAATGTTAGGATGATGACATAAAAGTTAGAATACTTCTAGGATGGTGCCAAGTAGCCACATCCATGATTTTTTAAAGTTTAAACATATAAAAATTAGCTAAAATGCTACCATGCTAATGTTAGCATGATGACATAAAAGTTAGCATACTTCCAGGACGGCGCCAAGTATCAAAATGCATGATTTTTAAAGTTTAAACATACAAAATTATCTAAAATGCTAGCATGCTAATGTTAGCATGATGACATAAAAATTAGCATGCTTCTAGGATGGCGCCAAGTAGCAACATCCATGATTTTTTCAAGTTTAAACATACAAAATTAGCAAAAATGCTAGCATGCTAATTTTAGCATGATGACATAAGAGTTAACATACTTCTAGGACGGCGCCAAGTAGCAAAACCCATGATTTTTTAGGTTTAAACATACAAAATTAGCTAAAATGCTACCATGCTAATGTTAGCATGATAACATAAGAGTCAGCATACTTCTAGGATGACGCCAGTATCAACATCCATGATTTTTAAAGTTTAAACATACAAAATGAGCTAAAATGCTACCATGCTAATGTTAGCATGATGACATAAAAGTCAGTACACTTCTAGGATGGCGCCAACTAGCCACATCCATGATTTTTTCAAGTTTAAACATACAAAAATTAGCTAAAATGCTAGCATGCTAATGTTAGCATGATAACATAAGAGTCAGCATACTTCTAGGATGACGCCAGTATCAACATCCATGATTTTTTTAAGTTTAAACATACAAAAAATTAGCTAACATGCTAGCATGCTAATGTTAGCATGATGACATAAGAGTCAGCATACTTCTAGGATGGCGCTGTCACGCCAAATTTCTTGCCTCTACAAAAACCTTCCCGCCCCCATTTATTTCCGGGGCTGCGTCCAATAAAATCACAAAGTTGCCGGGGGTCCTTAACCTGCACGCGACTGTCTTGTTTCGCGCCTGTACAAAAAAAAATAAAAATTGATTTCTTCAGATTCCAGCAGCTGTCAAAGACAAAGTATCCTTCCAGCGACAGGCAGTCAAAGCCGAAGTGCTATCGATCGCTGTCATTGACGTAAGAGGAAACATGACCACGGAAGTAAATGGGGGAGGGAAGGTTTTTGTAGAGGGAAGAAATTTGGCGTGACAGCGCCAAGTAGCAAAACCCATGATTTGTTAGGTCTAAACATACAAAATGAGCTAAAATGCTAACATGCTAATGTTAGCATGATGACATAAAAGTTAGCATACTTCTAGGATGGCGCCAAGTAGCCACATCCATGATTTTTTAAAGTTCAAACATAGAAAAATTAGCTAAAATGCTAGCATGCTAATGTTAGCATGATGACATACAAATTAGCATACCTCTAGGATTGCGCCAACTAGCCACATCCATGATTTTTTCAAGTTTAAACATAAAAAAATTAGCTAAAATGCTAGCATGCTAATGTTAGCATGATGACATAAGAGTCAGCATACCTCTAGGATAGCGACAGGTGGCAACATCCATGATTTTTTTTTAAGTTTAAACATACAAAATTAGTTAAAATGCTAACATGCTAATGTTAACATGATTACATAAAAGTTAGCATACTTCTAGGATGGCGCCAAGTAACAAAACCCATGATTTGTTAGGTTTAAACATACAAAATGAGCTAAAATGCTAACATGCTAGTGTTAGCATGATGACATAAAAGTTAGCATACTTCTAGGATGGCGCCAAGTAGCCACATTCATGATTTTTTAAAGTTTAAACATACAAAAATTAGCTAAAATGCTACCATGCTAGTGTTAGCATGATGACATAAAAGTTAGCATACTTCCAGGACGGCGCCAAGTATCAAAATGCATGATTTTTAAAGTTTAAACATACAAAATTACTTAAAATGCTACCATGCTAATGTTAGCATGATGACATAAAAGTTAGCATACTTCTAGGATGGCGCCAAGTAACAAAACCCATGATTTGTTAGGTTTAAACATACAAAATGAGCTAAAATGCTAACATGCTAGTGTTAGCATGATGACATAAAAGTTAGCATACTTCCAGGACGGCGCCAAGTATCAAAATGCATGATTTTTAAAGTTTAAACATACAAAATTATCTAAAATGCTACCATGCTAATGTTAGCATGATGACATAAAAGTTAGCATACTTCTAGGATGGCGCCAAGTAGCAAAACCCATGATTTTTTTAAGTTTAAACATACAAAATTTGCTAAAATGCTAGCATGCTAATATTAGCATGATGACATAAAAGTCAGTGTACTTCTAGGATGGCGCCAAGTAGCAAAGCCTGTTATTTGTTAGGTTTAGATGACATACAAATTAGCATACCTCTAGAATGGCGCCAACTAGCCACATCCATGATTTTTAAAGTTTAAACATACAAAATTATCTAAAATGCTAGCATGCTAATGTTAGCCTGATGACATACATATTAGCATACCTCTAGAATGGCGCCAACTAGCCACATCCATGATTTTTAAAGTTTAAACATACAAAATTATCTAAAATGCTAGCATGCTAATGTTAGCATGATGACATAAACATTAGCATACTTCTAGGATGGCGCCAAATAGCAAAGGACATGATTTGTAGGTTTAAACAATGACAATTAGCCAAAGATGCTAGCATAGAACGCCAGCTTGATAACATATGAAAAAGTTAGCGTACTACTCAGACGGCGTCTGAGCATCAATAGCCATGATATTAAGGTTTGAACTAAACAAATTGGGAAAATGCTCGCAGAAAACATTAGCGTAGCAACGTTAGCATGCTAACAAAAAATAAGTTGGCATTCTTATTTTTAATTTGTGTGTGTGTGTGTCAGCTGTACAACATGCTGGTGGAGACCAAGGAGCTGGAGAACACGTACATCATCTACACGTCTGACCACGGCTACCACATTGGACAGTTTGGCCTGGTCAAAGGTGAGCAGGCGCCCGCGTGGACACGCCCCCTACTTCCTGGACACGCCCCCTACTTCCTGCTGAGTCATGTTTGTGCTCACACAGGGAAGTCCATGCCCTACGACTTTGACATCCGAGTCCCCTTTTACGTCAGAGGACCAAACGTGGAGCAAGGCAGCGTGTAAGCGCGCGCACACACACACACACACACACACACACACACACACACACACACACACACACACACAATATTGTATTTACCTTCTTGACACCTGAGAAAAAAGCTTACCTCTTTAGGACCACCCTTTGAAGGTATGTAAAGATGTGTATTTACAACATTAATAATATATACATACTATGCAAATATAAAAAAGCTTGTTGTAAAAAATGAGTTGGAATTTCACAAGAAAAATGTAGAATTTTGGCAGTATTATAATAAAAGTCTTAATTTTACCCAACGCAAGTCAAAATGTTACAAGAAAAACTGAACATTTGTGCAATATTATAATAAAAGTTGGAATTTTACTCAATAACAGTCGCAATTTTACAAATTTGGCAATTTTATGAAAAGAGTCGTCACTTTACTCGACAAAAGTCACAATTTTGTAAGAAAACTTTAACATTTTGGCAATCTTATGATAGTAATCTGAATTTTACTTGGCAAAATGATAACAAAAGTCATAATTTTACTAAAAAAAAATGCACTATTTTACAACAACAACAAAAATGGGCAATATTGTGACAAAAGTCAGAATTTTATATGACACATGTCACCATTTTGCAGTAAAAAGTAATAATTTTTACATTAAAAAGTAATAATTTTACGAGAAAATATTGCAATATTACAGAAACAGAAAGAATATGAAATTGTTCCCAATATTATAACAAAAAAGTTGACACATTGTGAGAAAAAGACTGCTTTAAGTTCTTCTTTTTTTTTGTAATTGGTTTTTCATTTTCTTAATGTCTCTATATACATATTTATTTAATTTTTCATATTAATTTTGGCCAAAGTGGGCGAATTTCAATTTCTTACACACACTTGTTATTTCATATGTTGAGCAGAGGGGGAGCACTTTTAAAAGCGACACACAGTCAATGTGAAAAATCCCTCCTTTTTGGGACCACCCTCATTTTGATAGATGTCACCACCAGGGGTGCTAATGAGACATTTTCTATTAGATGCAATGTTATTGGGACCATGATTTATGTCATCACTTGTTCACACCTCCTCATATGGAAGATACTTTTCCTTCTTGATGTTTAAAGAAGGTGGGAAATACAAGAACGAACATACACACACACACACGCACACACGCACACACACACACAACACACACACACACACACACACACACACACTCTTGTATTTGTTACCTTCTTGAGACCTGAGAAAAAAGCTTACCTCTTTAGGACCACCCTTTCTAGATATATAAAGATGTGTATTTACAACATTAATAATATATACATACTATGCAGATATAATAAAGCTTGTTGTGAAAAATGAGTTGGAATTTCACAAGAAAAAGGTCACAATTTCACAAGAAAAACTTTGAATTTTGGCAGTGTTATAATAAAAGTCCTTATTTTACTCAAACGCAAGTCAAAATGTTACAAGAAAAACTAAACATTTGTGCAATATTATGATAAAAGTTGGAATTTTACTCAATAACAGTCGCAATTGTACAGGAAAAGCTTAACATTTTGGCAATTTTATGAAAAGAGTCGTCACTTTACTCGACAAAAGTCACAATTTCGTAAGAAAACTTTAACATTTTGGCAATATTATAATAATAATTGGAATTTTACTTGGCAAAATGATAACAAAAGTCATAATTTTACTAAAAAAATGCACTATTTTACAACAACAACAAAATAGATTGTGACACAAGTCAGAATTGTATATAACAAATGTCACCATTTTGCAGTAAAAAGTTATATTTTTTACATTAAAAAGTAATAATTTTATGAGAAAATATTGCAATATTACAGAAACAGAAAGATCTGAGAAATTGTTCCCAATTTTATAACAAAAAAGTCGACACATTGTGAGAAAAAGACTGCTTTTAGTTATTTTCTTTTTTTTTTTAAATTTTTTGTTTGCAACTGGTTTTTAATTTTCTTAATGTCTCTATATACATATTTATTTAATTTTCTATATTAATTTTGGCCGAAGGAGGCGCATTTCAATTTCCACTTGTTATTTCATATGTTGACCAGAGGGGGAGCACTTCACATTTTTACACACACTTGTTATTTCATATGTTGACCAGAGGGGGAGCACTTTTAAAAGCGACACACAGTCAATGTGAAAAATGTCTTAAGAAGACTGGAAATACAAGAACACACACACACACACACACACACACACACACACACACACACACACACCTGTCACTTGCTAAGCTAACAGTGGTCACATGACCACACAGCTTACGGTGTTCTCCGGGGGGATCAGTGCTAACATTGCTGCTTCCTGTCTCCTAGCAACCCTCACATGGTCCTGAACATCGACCTGGCGCCCACCATCCTGGACATCGCCGGCCTGGACACGCCCTCTGACATGGACGGCCAGTCCATCCTGAGCCTGCTGGACGTGGACAGACCCGCTAACAGGTTGGCAAACATTCCGGATTTTTTTTGGTGGCCTAAAACGTCTCACGTTTTGACACATACTCGGAAAAATTGCTGTTTTGAGGCCATTTTTGACATTCTATAAGATTGCATCAGCTTGTGAGTTTTCATGTTTGAGGCGTCCTTTGGAAGCAACAAAGAGGCTGCATTTGCATACTATTTGCATACTATTTGCATATTATTTACATATTAAACTCGAGCGCAGAGCCCATTTTTTGAACATTAGCGCCAACTTACCAGAAGGAAGTCATTTCTTTTGCAAAATAAGTTTAAACGCCACCAATTTTTGGTACTTTTGTGTGTTTAATCAATTTATTTTCTCATGTGAGATTCAAAAATGGGCTGATTATTTTTGTTAACTGTGCTGTCCAGTTAGCATACTTCTAGGATGGCAGTAAGTATCAAAAGGCATGATTTTTAGGTTTAAAGTAAAAAAAAAATTGGAAAAATGCTAGCAGAAAATGTTAGCAAAGTAACTTTAGCATGTTAACATAAAATAAGTTGACATACTTATAAAATGGTGACAAGTATCAAAACCCATGATATTTAGGTATAAACTAAACAACATTTGGAAAAATGCTAGCAGAAAACGTTAGCATAGTAACGTTAGCATGTTAACATAAAAGAAGTTAGCATACTTCTAGGATGGCGGCAAGTATCAAAAGCCATGATATTCAGGTTTAAACTAAAACCATTTTGGAAAAATGCTAGCAGAAAATGTTAGCATAGTAACGTTAGCATGTTAACATAAAATAAGTTGGCATACTTATAAAATGGTGACAAGTATCAAAAGCCATGATATTTAGGTATAAACTAAACACAATTTGGATAAATGCTAGCAGAAAACGTTAGCATAGTAACGTTAGCATGTTAACAATAAATAAGTTAGCATACGTCTAGGATGGCAGCGAGTATCAAAAGGCATGATATTCAGGTTTAAACAAAAATAAATTTGGAAAAAAGCTAGTAGAAAATGTTAGCATAGTAACGTTAGCATGTTAACATAAAATAAGTTGGCATACTTATAAAATGGTGACAAGTATCAAAAGCCATGATATTTAGGTATAAACTAAACAAAATTTGGAAAAATGCTAGCAGAAAACGTTAGCATAGTAACGTTAGCATGTTAACATAAAATAAGTTAGCATACGTCTAGGATGGCAGCAGCTATCAAAAGCCATGATATTCAGGTTTAAACAAAAACAAATTTGGAAAAAAGCTAGTAGAAAATGTTAGCATAGTAACGTTAGCATGTTAACATAAAATAAGTTGGCATACTTATAAAATGGTGACAAGTATCAAAAGCCATGATATTTAGGTATAAACTAAACAAAATTTGGAAAAATGCTAGCAGAAAACGTTAGCATAGTAACGTTAGCATGTTAACATAAAATAAGTTAGCATACGTCTAGGATGGCAGCAAGTATCAAAAGCCATGATATTCAGGTTTAAACAAAAACAAATTTGGAAAAAAGCTAGTAGAAAATGTTAGCATAGTAACGTTAGCATGTTAACATAAAATAAGTTGGCATACTTATAAAATGGTGACAAGTATTAAAAGCCATGATATTTAGGTATAAACTAAACAAAATTTGGAAAAATGCTAGCAGAAAACGTTAGCATAGTAACGTTAGCATGTTAACATAAAATAAGTTAGCATACGTCTAGGATGGCAGCAAGTATCAAAAGCCATGATATTCAGGTTTAAACAAAAATAAATTTGGAAAAAAGCTAGTGGAAAATGTTAGCATAATAACGTTAGCATGTTAACATAAAATAAGTTGGCATACTTATAAAATGGTGACAAGTATCAAAAGCCATGATATTTAGGTATAAACTAAACAACATTTGGAAAAATGCTAGCAGAAAACGTTAGCATAGTAACGTTAGCATGTTAACATAAAATAAGTTAGCATACTTATAGGATGGCAGCAAGTATCAAAAGCCATGATATTCAGGTTTAAACTAAAAAAATTTGGAAAAATGCTAGCAGAAAATGTTAGCATAGTAACGTTAGCATGTTAACATAAAATAAGTTAGCATACTTCTAGGATGGCAGCAAGTATCAAAAGCCATGATATTCAGGTTTAAACTAAAACATTTTTGAAAAATGCTATAGCAGAAAACGTTAGCATAGTAACATTAGCATGTTAACATAAATCAAACGGCTCTTGCGTGATAAGCAAAATACTAACAGTATTAACACTTTTTAGGGCGCAACTAAAAACAAAACGACACAAAAAATTGATAGCATTTATTACATTAAAAAAAAAAGATGATTGACCCACACTAAAGTACCAAACAAGTGGGTACCATTGAGTACCGGTACTGATTAATGTGGACTGTGTTTTGTCTCAGGTTCCAGGTGAGCAAGAAGGTGTGGAGAGACTCCTTCCTGGTGGAGAGAGGGTAAATACTCAAGCCCCGCCCACATGCATATTGAGTGACACTAGCGGCCCTCTCCCCATTGGCTGGCCGACAGGAAGTTGCTGCATCAGCGCGTGGAGGGGAAGGAAGTGTCTCAGGAGGAGAACTTCCTGCCCAAGCATCAGCGGGTCAAAGAGCTGTGTCAGCGGGCGGAGTTCCAGACGCCCTGTCAGCAGTCTGGACAGGTAGGCCCCGCCCCTGGCTCCTCCCACCGCCAAGCCTCATTAGCATACCATCCCGTGTAGAAGTGGCAGTGTGTGGAGGACTCCTCTGCAAGGTTGCGCCTCCTCAAGTGTAAGAGCGAAGGGGGCGGAGCTACGAGCCCAGAGGCGGACCAGCCAATCAGCATCAAGCCTGAGGCGTATCCTGGCGGCCCAGAGAAGTGTGACTGCGACCTCCGACCTCTGAAGCCGCCGCCCCCCAGCAAGAAGTCGTTCTTCTCCAAGAAATGTGAGTGGCCACGTCACGGTCGTTAGCATGCTAACGTTAGCATGCTAACATTAGCATGCTAACGTTAGCATGCTTGCTTTTTTAAGCTAATGTAACTCAGCGTCAAAAAAATGTTTACGTGACAAATGATACCTTTTAGCATGCTAATGTTAGCTAATTCTCTAGTGTCATATTTTGGTACTTCATGCAGGTTACAGTTACCATTTTAGCATGCTAACCTTAGCATGCTTGCTTTTTTAAGCTAATGTAACTCAGCGTCAAAAAAATGTTTACGTGACAAATTATACTTTTTAGCATGCTAACGTCAATATGCTAGTTTTTTCATTTTTTTTAGCTAATTTTGTAGTGTTTACACCTCATTCATATTTTGGTACTTCATGCAGGCTAATGTTAGCTGGCTAGCATTTTAAACAAATGATACACCTCAGACTAAAATATTTTGGTACTTCATGCATGCTAACATTAGCATGCTTACTTTTTTAAGGTAATTTAGCAGGTATACACCTCAATGTCATATAATTTGGTACTTCCCTGATGCCAACTGTAAGCATGCTATTGTTAGCATGTTAGCATAATACTGTTAGCATGCTAGCTTCTTCTTCTTTTTTTTTTTTAGCTAATTTTGCCTATATTTTTTGCTACTTGAGGCTATCTGGCCAGCGTGCTAACTGTTAGCATTTTAATTTGGCTTTGCCTCTTTAGCATTTACACAAAATGTATACCAAAATTTCATTTTCTAGTTAGAACTAGCAAGTGGAAACAGTCCAGGCACCCCCGGTCTATGTCAGGCTGACCTCTAGTGGATCAAGGGGGAACTGCAAGTAGGAAGTGATGAGACAAGCATGTGTGTGTGTGTGTGTGTGTTGTATTTCTAGCGTAGGGATTTTTCACATTGACTGTGTGTCGCTTATAAAAGTGCTCCCCCTCTGGTCAACATATGAATTAACGAGTGTGTGTGAAAAATTGAAATGCGCCCCCTTTGGCCAAATTTTTTTTTTTTTTAAATAAAGAAATATGTATATAGAGACATACTGTAATAACTTGCAGTAAATAATGAAGATTAAAAAACAATTACAAACAAAAAATTCAGCAACAACAAAAAAAATTAACTAAAAGCAGACTTTTTCTCACAATGTGTCGACTTTTTTCTTATAAAATTGGGAACAATTTCTCATATTTTTTCTGTTTCTGTAATATTGCAATATTTTCTCGTAAAACTATTGCTTTTTTATGTAAAATTATTACTTTTCACTGCAAAATGGTGACATTTGTCATATAAAATTCTGACTTTTATCACAACAATGCCTACTGGTATTTTTTTTGTTGTTCTTGTAAAATAGTGACATTTTTTGGGTAAAATTATGACTTTTGTCATAGTTTTGCCGAGTAAAATTTCGATGATTATTATAATATTGCCAACATTTTAAAGTTTTCTTATAAAATTGTGACTTTTGTCGAGTAAAATGACGACTCTTTTCATAAAGTTGCCAAAATGTTAAGTTTTCTTGAAAAATTACGACTGTTATTGAGTAAAATTCCAACTTTTATCATGATATTGCACAAATGTTCAGTTTTTCTTGTAACATTTTGACTTGCGTTGAGTAAAATGAGGACTTTTATTATAATACCGCCAAAATTCAAAGTTTTTCTTGATCTTTTTCTTGTGAAAATCCAACAAATTTTTCACAACAAGCTTTTTTATATTTACATAGTATGTATATTTTATTAATATATTAAAATTATGACTTTTGTCATAGTTTTGCCGAGTAAAATTCCGATTATTATTATTATAATATTGTCAACATTTGACAGTTTTCTTATAAAACTGTGACTTTTGTCGAGAAAAAGGACGACTCTTTTCATAAAATTGACAAAATGTTAAGCTTTTCTTACAAAATTGCGACTGTTGAGTAAAATTCCAACTTATATCATAATATTGCACAGTTTTTCTTGTAAAAGTTTGACTTGCGTTGAGTAAAATTCCGATTATTATTATAATACTGCCAAAATTCTAAGTTTTTCTTGTGAAATTGTGACCTTTTCCTTGTGAAATTCCAACCAATTTTTCGCAACAAGCTTTTTTATATTTACATAGTTTGTATATATTATTAATGTTGTAAATACACATCTTTATATATTTAGAAAAGGTGGTCCTAAAGAGGTAGGCATTTTTCTCAGGTCTCCAGAAGGTACTAAATACAAGAATGTGTGTGTGTGTGTGTGTGTGTGTGTTTTAGACTTAAAAGTCCCTAAGAGCTACTCCAGGAACCGCTTCAGTCGCTCCGTACCTGTCACCAGCGGTTACCCCGGCAACCACAGCCTGTTGGGAGGGGCCTCTGACAACGCGACAGGAAACGAAGAGTCCGAGGACGAGTTCAGCGGGATGGGCGGGGCTCCCACAGTCCTGACTCCACCCAACTCCGTCAAGGTCACCCGCAGGTGAGCGGAGCGTGTTTTTTGATAATTTTTTTTCTGGAGGGACTGACGAGCGCTTGTCCTCAGGTGTTCCATCCTGACCAACTCCACAGTCCGCTGTGACACGGGGGTCTACACGTCCCTGCAGGCCTGGAGGGACCACAGGCTGCACATCGACCATGAGGTAAGGTGCGGGGGCGCCCCCTGGTGGCTTCAGTACAAGGTCCACTTCCTGTCATTTGCCGTCAGATTGAGACGCTCCAGACCAAGATCAAGAACCTGAAAGATGTCAAAGGTCACCTGAAGAAGGCCCGCCCCCTGGTGTGCAACTGCAATAAGTACATGTAAGTGGCGCGACGCACAAACAGGAAGTGGAAGCGTGATGGGTAATAATCCCCGAGTGTGGTCCAGGCACAAGTCCAAGCTGAATAAGAAGTCCCGGTACAGAGGAGGGCGCGTTCACCCCTTCAGGTCAGAACCTCTCATGGTCCTGGGCCAGCTCCAGCAGCTAAACACGCCTTTGTTTGTGCGCGCCTCAGGAGGGGCGGGGCCCGCCACAAGAAGGCGTGGCTGGAGAAGGAGCAGAAGAGGAGGAAGAAGATGAGGAAGATCATCAAGCGAATACGGAACAACGACACCTGTTCCATGCCGGGACTCACTTGCTTCACGCACGACAACCAGCACTGGCAGACGGCGCCGTACTGGACACGTATGACCACCATGTCCTGGAAATATGATGGCGCTATGTCATATCTCTGTGTGTGTGTGTGTGTGTGCAGTGGGGCCCTTCTGCGCGTGCACCAGCGCCAACAACAACACTTATTGGTGTCTGAGGACCATCAATGAGAGCCACAACTTCCTGTTCTGTGAGTTTGCAACCGGCTTCCTGGAGTACTTTGACATGAACACTGACCCCTACCAGGTACACACACACACACAAACACACACACACACACACACACACACACGCATTGTTGTATTTCTTACCTTCTTGAGACCTGAGAAAAAAGCCTACCTCTTTAGGACCACCCTTTTTAGATATATAAAGATGTGTATTTACAACATTATTAATATATACATACCATGCAAATATTAAAAAGCTTGTTGTGAAAAAATAGTTGGAATTTTACAAGAAAAAAAAATCTTACAATTATGGCAGCATTTTAATAAAAGTCGTCATTTTACTCAACGCAAGTCAAAATTTTACAAGAAAAACTGAACATTTGTGCAATATTGTGATAAAAGTTGGAATTTTACTCAATAACAGTCGCAATTTTGCAAGAAAAGCTTAACATTTTGTCAATTTTATGAAGAGAGTCGTAATTTTACTCGACAAAAGTCACATTTTTATCAGAAAACTTTCAAATTTGGGCAATATAATAATACTAATCGGAATTTTACTTGGCAAAATTATGACAGAAGTCATAATTTTACTCAAAAAATGTCAGTATTTTACAAGAACAACAAAAAAATGGGCAATATTGTGATAAAAGTCAGAATTTTGTGAGTAATGTCACCATTTTGCATTAAAAACTAATAATTTTACGTAAAAAAGTCATAATTTTACAGGAAAATATTGCAATATTACAGAAACAGAAAGAATATGAGAAATTGTTCCCAATTTCATAAGAAAAAAGTCGACACATTGTGAGAAAGTTATTTTTTTTGTTTGTAATTGGTTTTTAATCTTCATTATTTACTTCAAGTTATTACAGTATGTCTCTACATACATAATTATTATATTTTTGTTAATTAATTTTGGCCAAAGGGGTTTGCATTTCAATTTCTTACACACACTTGTTATTACATATGTTGGCAAGAGGGGGAGCACTTTTGAAAGCGACACACAGTCAATGTGAAAAGTCCCTCCTTTTTGGTACCACCTTCTTTTTGATAGATGTCACCACCAGGGGTGCAAATGAGACATTCTCTATTAGATGCAATGTTATTGGGACCATGATTTATGTCATCACTTGTTCACACCTCCTCATATGGAAGCTACTTTTTCATCTTGCTGTCTCAAGAAGGCTATAAATACAAGAACACACACACACACAATGCAAGCATACATACACACACACACACACACACACACACACGTTTTTTAATGACAGCTACCTACGTAGTAAACATGAAACGGTTGTAATGTGCATGCCAGGCATGCACATTACAACAGTGTTTGAGAGCAGCCTTAGTTAGCGGGTGTATGACGTATGGAAGTCATGGGACTGTGCGTCCCATGACTTCCATACGTTTTATGACATTTTATACACTCTTAATGTTAAGAGTGTATAAAATGTACACAACAATTAATAAGTGAGTATTTAAAACATATTATTTTTTTGCCTATTTTTAAGTTAAAAAATAAATAAATTTGATAATTACTTATCATTAATTCATTATAATTGGAATTAAATACATAAATGTGTTATCAAATTTGTCTAATTATATTTAACGCAAAAGTACATTTAATTATTTCTATATTTACAATGCATTTATCAAATGATAATGACACTTTTATATATTTAATTCCAATTATAATTGATTAATTAGTTATTCAATTATTTATTTGTTTCAATTAAAGATGTCCGATAATATCGGCCTGGCGATATTATCGGCTGATAAACGCTTTAAAATGTGATATCGGAAATTATCGGTATTGTTTTTTTTATTATCGGTATCGTTTTATTTAATTTTTTATTTATTAATTAAATCAACATAAAAAAAACACAAGATACACTTACAATTAGTGCACCAACCCAAAAAACCTCCCTCCCCCATTTACACTCATTCACACAAAAGGGTTGTTTCTTTCTGTTATTGATATTCTAGTTCCTACTTATATATCAATATATATCAATACAGTCTGCAAGGAATACAGTCCGTAAGCACACATGATTGTGTGTGCTGCTGGTCCACTAATAGTACTAACCTTTAACAGTTAATTTTACTCATTTTCATTAATTACTAGTTTCTATGTAACTGTTTTTATATTGTTTTACTTTCTTTTGTATTCAAAAAAATGTTTTTAATTTATTTATTACGGAGCCCCTAAAGGGACATGGGAATTTATTTTTTTTTAGACATGTATCTCGTGGCCACGAGAAACTTTTTATTAAAAAAAAAAAATAATAATAATTTTTTTTTTTTTTTTTTTTTTTTTTAATAAAAAGTTTCTCGTGGCCACGAGAAACTTTCTCGTGGCCACGAGAAAGCATTGGATGCGTGCTGATGGTTTGGTGTGTGTTAAAATGGCAGTTTAGGAGTTAATATGGCTGTATTTCCAATTAGGACTTTCCCCCATGTGTGTTGTGGCAAAATGTGAATGCTTGATTAGTAGGTGTGAGACAAACACTTTATCTTCCTGGTTATTGTAACGCTACGTGTTTGACATTATTTAAGACTTTATCATGCCCGGGAAAGGACAGTTTTCCTCTTCTGTGGCTGTGGGGGGTGGGCGTGGCTTGCGGACCTGCAGCGAAGCGGAGTGTGTCAGTTAGTCCGATGTTGATGTGATCAAACTTCTTTCTTGCTTGGAAGATACACACACAATTGTAACTGTTATTTCTTCTTGCAAATAATAAATATGTACAACGTGTTTGGATGTATTCATTTATGTAAAATTGTCATTAAATGTAATATTGCCTGACAAAAAGTGATTCGACGTACGTAATATTTTGATATTTACACATCGCATATTTACACACGCGCATCTGACTAGAATACCCTTATGTGCATTACATATATCAACATCAACTACCTACTGTACTGTTTACTTGTTGAAATACCCTTTTTTTCTCGTGGCCACGAGATACTTTCTCGTGGCCACGAGATACATGTCTAAAAAAAAAAAAATTCCCATGTCCCTTTAGGGGCTCCGTAATTTATCTTATTTTATTATTATTTTTAAAAAGGACCTTATCTTCACCATACCTGGTTGTCCAAATTAGGCATGATAATGTGTTAATTCCACGACTGTATATGTCGGTATCGGTTGATATCGGTATCGGTAATTAAAGAGTTGGACAATATCGGATATCGGCAAAAAGCCATTATCGGACATCCCTAGTTTTAACGAACCTGCGTGGTTTGGAGGGTCAAATCGGACAAAATCAAATAATTATATGAATATTTAAATAGTTACTTGAATGCATCATAAAGAGGTATAATTGTGATTAAATACATAAATGTGTTATTAAATGTGTCATTAATGTATTTAATGTAAAAGTACATTTATCATTTTATTATTTCACAATAAATGTTTGTATTTAATTCCAATTGTAATCAATTACTAACACATTTATGTATTTACTTAAATATTTACATATTTATCAAATTTTGTTCGATTTGACCTTCCAAACCAGTGGTCCCCAACCACCAGGGCCGCGGCCCAGTACCGGTCCGTGGCCCGGTACTGGTCCATGGATCGATTGGTACAGGGCTGTACAAGAATTTAAAAAAAAATATATATATATATATATATTTTTTTTTTTTTATTGAATCAACATAAAAAACACAAGATACATTTACAATTAGTGCACCAACCCAAACAACCTCCCTCCCCCATTCACACTCATTCACACTCATTAACACAAAAGGGTTGTTTCTTTCTGTTATTAATATTCTGGTTCCTACATTATATATCAATATATATCAATACAGTCTGCAAGGGATACAGTTCGTAAGCACACATGATTGTATTTTTTTATGACAACCCCCCCCCCCCTCCCCATTGTAATTAAATACATCAATGTGTTATTAATTGTGTCAATAATGTATTCAGTGTAAAAGTACATTACATTTTCTAATGAATTATTTCAATGTTTACAGTAAATGTTGTATATGTATTTAATTACAATTACAATTAATTAATGACACATTTAGGTATTTACTTAAAGATTTATTCATCCATCAAATTGTGTTCTCGTTCATGAAATGAATAAGTAAACAAATAAATAATCGATTAAATTGTGAAATAAGTACATAATTAAAAAATGATGTCAAACCGGAAATAATTATAAATCATAAAATAATCGTTTTTAAATAATTACAATTATAATGATTAATTATTTCAATAATTAATTGAATTGTGAAATAATTGAATAGATTTTCCATTAAATTAATTAATGACATTTATGTATATAATTTAAATAGTTATTAATCAATGACACATATAAGTATTTATTTGTATATATCTTTCTGTCTTATTTGACCGGCCTCAATGTACACATAATTTTTTTTAGAGCTGCTAGGTTCTCCTAGAATAGAAGAAGCGGGCAGATGTTCTTCCCTTAGTCTGCATCTGCCTGTCCGTCGGCAATCTTGTTTTTAAGGAGGTTGACCAGCGGGTGGCGCTGTACAACAACACACCATGTCGTCCCATGTCGCCCCGTCGATTGGCGCTTTTGTGTCAAAAAGACATTTCGACCTTGAAGCGATTCTTTCGAAGTGACGCAGCCGACCTGAAGTCGTTTAGTTGTCATGTGACCTCTGTGATATCATCATGGCTCCTCCCACTCTGCCTCTACCCAGCTGGTGAACACCGTCGACTCGTTAGACCGGACGCTCCTCAACAATCTTCATGTTCAGCTGATGGAGCTGCGAGGTTGCCGAGGACATAAACAGTGCAATCCTCGCACGCGCTCAGTGGAGCCCGGTACACACACACACACACACACACACACACACACACACACACACACACACACACACACACACACACACACACACACACTGTTGTATTTGTTACCTTCTTGAGACCTGAGAAAAATGGCTACCTCTTTAGGACCACCCTTTCTAGATATATAAAGATTTGTATTTACAACATTAATAACATATACATACTATGCAAATATAACAATCGTCATGTTGTGAAAAATTAGCTGCAATTTCGACAAGAAAAAGGTCGCAATTTCACAAGAAAAACTTAGAATTTTGGCAGTATTATAATAAAAGTCGTAATTTTACTCAACGTAAGTCAACATTTTACAAGAAAAACTGAACATTTGTGCAGTGTTATGATAAAACTTGGAATTTACCTCAATAACAGTTGCAATTTTACAAGAAAAGCTTAACATTTTGGCAATTTTATGAAAAGAGTCGTAATTTTACTCGACAAACGTTGAAATTTTACAAGCAAACTTTAAAATGTTGGCAATATTATAATAATAATAATCTGAAATTTTACTTGGCAAAAATATGACAAAAGTCATAATTTTACTTAAAAAATTTCACTATTTTACAAGAACAAAAAAAAAGGGCAATATTGTGATAAAAGTCAGAATTTTATTTGACAAATGTCACCATTTTGCATTAAAAAGTCAGAATTTTACATTAACAAAAGTAATAATTTTACGACAAAATATTGCAATATTACAGAAACAGAAAGATTATGAGAAATTGTTCCCAATTTTATAAGAAAAAAGTCGACACATTGTGAGAAAAACACTGCTTTTAGTAATTAAAAAAATATATAAATGTTTTATTTTTGTGTGTAATTGGTTTTTAATCTTCATTATTTACTTCATGTACACACACTTGTTATTTCATATGTTGACCAGAGGGGGAGCACTTTTAAAAGCGACCCACAGTCAATGTGAAAAATCCCTCCTTTTTGGGACCACCCTCATTTTGATGGATGTCACCACCAGGGGTGCTAATGAGACATTCTCTATTACAAACCCCGTTTCCATATGAATTGGGAAATTGTGTTAGATGTAAATATAAACGAAATACAATGATTTGCAAATCATTTTCAACCCATATTCAGTTGAATATGCTACAAAGACAACATATTTGATGTTCAACTGATAAACCTTTTTTTTTTTTCAAATAATCATTAACTTTAGAATTTGATGCAAGCAACACGTAATAAAGAAGTTGGGAAAGGTGGCAATAAATACCAATAAAGTTGAGGAATGCTCATCAAACACTTATTTGGAACATCCCACAGGTGAACAGGCAAATTGGGAACAGGTGGGTGCTATGATTGGGTATAAAAGTAGATTCCATGAAATGCTCAGTCATTCACAAACAAGGATGGGGCGAGGGTCACCACTTTGTCAACAAATGCCTGAGCAAATTGTTGAACAGTTTAAGAAAAACCTTTCTCAACCAGCTATTGCAAGGAATTTAGGGATTTCACCATCTACGGTCCGTAATATCATCAAAGAGTTCAGAGAATCTGGAGAAATCACTGCACGTAAGCAGCTAAGCCCGTGACCTTCCATCCCTCAGGCTGTACTGCATCAACAAGCGACATCAGTGTGTAAAGGATATCACCACATGGGCTCAGGAACACTTCAGAAACCCACTGTCAGTAACTACAGTGGGTCGCTACATCTGTAAGTGCAAGTTAAAACTCTCCTATGCAAGGCGAAAACCGTTTATCAACAACACCCAGAAACGCCGTCGGCTTCGCTGGGCCTGAGCTCATCTAAGATGGACTGATACAAAGTGGAAAAGTGTTCTGTGGTCTGACGAGTCCACATTTTAAATTGTTTTTGGAAACTGTGGACGTCTTGTCCTCCGGACCAAAGAGGAAAAGAACCATCCGGATTGTTAAAGGCGTTATTGGGACCATGAGTTATGTCATCACTTGTTCACACCTCATATGGAAGCTACTTTTCCTTCTTAATGTCTCAAGAAGGCTAGAAATACAAGAACACACACACACACACACCATAAAACATGTCAATTTTTGTGGCAAGTTTTAGTCTATTCTACTTGTCGATAGGCATAACTAACTAACCAATCACAATGTCTCCTTAGCCGGTGGGCGGGACCACAGCAGCTTTGATGACTACAGGTAAGAGCATGTACGCACACACACACACACACACACACACAGTGAAGTTAGCATGTGATTGTGTAATAAGTTGTGTGTTTGCTGCTTCAGGCTGTTTGAGAAGAAGAAGTGGCCCAGAGTCAAGCGACCTTCATCATCGCGAACGCTGTGAGTCTTCATCACTCATCCTCAAGCAAGACTACCTATTTGGTTTAAAAATATTATTTGCAAACCAGTAATTATAGTCTGCAAATGATGTGTTGTTGTTGAGTGTCGGTGCTGTCTAGAGCTCGGCAGAGTAACTGTGTAATACTCTTCCATATCAGTAGGTGGCAGCCTGTAGCTAATTGCGGGAGGCAGGGTGAAGGTAAAAAGGTATCTAATGCTTAAACCAAAAATAAACAAAAGGTGAGTGCCCCTAAGAAAAGGCATTGAAGCTTAGGGAAGGCTATGCAAAATGAAACTAAAACTGAACTGGCTACAAAGTAAACAAAAACAGAATGCTGGACGACAGCAAAGACTTACTGTGGAGCAAAGACGGTGTCCACAAAGTACATCCGAACATGACATGACAATCAACAATGTCCACACAAAGAAGGATAAAAACAACTGAACTATTCTTGATTTCTAAAACAAAGTAGATGCGGGAAATATCGCTCAAAGGAAGACATGAAACTGCCACAGGAAAATACCAAAAAACGAGAAAAAGCCACCAAAATAGGGGCGCAAGACAAGAACTAAAACACTACACAGGAAAACCGCAAACAACTCAAAATAAGTCACGGCGTGATGTGACGTGGTGACAGTACACCTTCTTTGAGACAAGAGCTATAGTGATGCATGCTTGGTTATGGTTTAAAGTCATATCCAACAACTACGACGACGACATTTAACTGTCAACTGAGTTTCGTTTTTTAATGATTTCTGCGGGTGGTGTGCCTCCGGATTTTTTCAACGCAAAAAATGTGCCTTGGCTCAAAAAAGGTTGAAAAACACTGATTTATATAACAAGGTAGTAATAGCTCAACAATTGTTTTTTTTATTCAAACAACACAACATTACAGTAAGCTTAAATGTCAACACTGAACTCGAACACACACACACGTCTCCTCACAAATAAAGACAAACCCCCTTCACCGATAAAACCCTCGAAGTGAAGCCGTAGGCTAACTGGCTAAAACGCTAGCTCTGTGGTTGTCTAGCAACCCGAGCGATACAGCAAGACTGAGAGTGTTTGGACACATTTAAAGCGTTTCTGATCGCACAAAGTGATCTGTAAGACAGGCTGACCAGCACAAAGTACGACAATTGTGGACATAAACAAGTCAGAAGTTCCACTAGCCTTGGAGCTCTTCAAGCTGGCTGTGCACAGGACGTAAGCAGGATGAGACGAAGGGGGCCACGCCTCTTCAAAATGGCCGTGCACGCCGTTGCAGGAAGTGATGTCATCAAAACGGCAGCCCCCATTGGGCTTTCAGCAGCGCACAAAATGAATGCATGAATGAAACGTTCATACGTTGAGACATGGTTCGCACACAGAAGCATATTTGGCGCGATGTTAAGGTTTGTAAACCTAAAAGGACGCAAATAGATGGTGACTCAAGGTTTCCCTGTATAATAATTAGGGATGTCCGATAATGGCTTTTTGCCGATATCCGATATTCCGATGTTGTCCAACTCTTTAATTACAGATACCGATATCAACCGATACCGATATATACAGTCGTGGAATTAACACATTATTATGCCTAATTTGGACAACCAGGTATGGTGAAGATAAGGTCCTTTTTTTAAAAATGTATAAAATAAAATAAGATAAATATATTAAAAACATTTTCTTGAATAAAAAAGAAAGTAAAACAATATAAAAACATTTACATACAAACTAGTAATTAATGAAAATGAGTAAAATTAACTGTTAAAGGTTAGTACTATTAGTGGACCAGCGGCACGCACAATCATGTGTGCTTACGGACTGTATTCCTTGCATACTGTATTGATATATATTGATATATAATGTAGGAACCAGAAATATTAATAACAGAAAGAAACAACCCTTTTGTGTGAATGAGTGTAAATGGGAGAGGGAGGTTTTTTGGGTTGGTGCACTAATTGTAAGTGTATCTTGTGTTTTTTATGTTGATTTAATAAAAAAATTAATGAAAATAAACCGATACCGATAATTTAAAAAACGATATTAATAATTTCCGATATTACATTTTAAAGCATTTATCGGCCGATATTATCGGACATCTCTAATAATAATAATAAATCTTAATCGGCTAATTTTACTTCAATGTTAATGTCAAAACATGCGCTATTAATACAATTACCGTATTTTCTGGACTATAGAGCGCACCGCTATATAAGCTGCACCAATTAAATTTTACAATAATTTTTTTTTTTTCATATATTAGTCGCACTGGACTATAAGCCACAGATACATACGTTGTGAAATTAGTTATTTACACTGAAATATTTTGTAAATGTTTATATCCATACCTTAATTGTTTCCAAACAGTGTCTGTAAGACAGCAGTAAAACGGCTGATCAAACAAAACAGAAGTCATCGCCATGGACCCACTAGCTGCGGAAGTGTCAGGTTCAAACACCGATGACATCTATTAGACAAGACAAGGAGCAAAGAAATCAAACAGAGACAGGATTCAATTTAGCTCATGAGGGGAGCGCGTAGACCTGTACCCTTGTACAGTGTCGTCCCACGCTCTGAGGAGAGAGCTCCACGCCTCCTCCTTTATTTGGGCATTTCCTGATTACATTGCATTACGCAGATGCTCCTAAGGGGAGGTGGTCATAAACAGCTGTTGCACTCGGTCATAAACTGTTCAAAGAAAAGGTGCCTAGATAGATTGCTTTATAAGGACAAAGACAGCTTTTGTCTTCTCACAGGGCAGCCTGAACTAATGGGAAAACAAGTTATGTGATAACTTATATACAATTATTCTGACAGGAAGCTAGCTCTCCAATCAGCTAAACAGACTCAATAACTCCACGGTGACATTTTGGTGAATTTACTCAGGGATTTGTGAAAGTGGATCAATATAAAAAGAATGTAAGTTGATAATACTAACACAGACCCTCGTAAACGTGTTAGCATATTAGCTAATGCTAACGACGCTAGCTTCATTATATTACTATAGCACGTGCAAATGTGCATGAAAACACTCCTACAGACATCACACATGGGACGGTTTAGTAAGTAAGAATTGTTTTAGTTATATTGCAAAACTTACAATCGTTGCTTGGAGGGATGAATGAAGAATTATTTTTTACTTTCCGTTTAATTTGCAGCACCTGCAGTAAGCAAACTTGTCCAAGAGATGGCGCCATAGCGCAAACAATAACACAACATTTTAGTCCTCTGCTTGGGTTTAATGAAAACTAGTGAACACAAATCATTAAGGCAATTAGCGACACAATCATAAACTTGCCACACTGTTTTATAAACCGCAGGGTTCAAAGTGTAGGAAAAAAGTCCGGAATTTACAGCAGATTAAAAAGAAGACATTTTTTGTTTTTCCCTACAAAAGATGATAATTTTCCTTGTTTTAACTGTATGGCTCGTGTCTTTTATTGTGTGCCATCTTTGCCCCCACTAGCTTAGCCTCGCGCACAGGCACTCAGGGAAAAGGGGCGGGGCCTATCTACTATTATTATTATTATTATTATTCCTATCTATGAAGTAGGATGTGTTTGACTTGACAAAGTCCAGTTATGTGTCTAACCGTATCCCCGCTGTCGTTCCAGAGGTCCTATCTGGGACGGTTGGAAGGGATAATAAGCTTGGTCCTTATTGGCCAGAACGGGCTTGTGACTCCGCCCACATCAGCACCAAGGAGCAGGGCGCGGTCGAAGGCATGCACCCGCCACTCGGCCAATCAGCTTCCAGCTTTTCTGTGACTTCGCTCGGACCCCCCCTTCCCCCTCCCGACTGACCTTCATCATCATCATCATCACTCCTCTTCTTCAACCCCTCCTTACCATGAGGATGAGGAGGGTGGCGATGAAGAGAACGCCCTCCTTTTGTATCTTTTGCTCGGAATCCATAGTGGCTGTCAGTCAGACATGGCCACGCCCCCTTTTTGTGGCGGTCTGTCGAACATGGACACGCCCAATCCGGCAATTGTTGGCGCAACATGGACACGCCCCCTCTTGTGTCTTGCGTAAACGCACGTCAGTCAAAAATGGACCCGCCCCCTCATATGTCAAATAATAATTATAGACACGCCCCTCAATATACTGTCAGTCGAACATGGACACGCCCCCTCCGCGCAGAAGGTGCTGTTAAAAGTTTTCTGTTAATAATTGACTAATATATTTCAAGGCGGCCATCTTTGTTTGAAGAGTAAAGAGGCAGCGAAAACTGTGGTTTACTAACATTACCCATAAAGCATGCACTGACCTCTAGTGGCCAATCAAGTCGCTTCCTACAACGCTACTATGTTGAACAGGAGGGAGAAGGTTCTAGCGTTGTCATCATAGACATCTTATAAGTAGACGCAGCATTGGCTGCTGTGACGCGAAAAATTCGGCCGCCATCTTGAAGTGGTGATGAGGAGCCGGCGAGCAGCCTAAAATGACAGTTGACAGGTCGAAAACAAAGATGCCGTTTTCCTTCTCAAATGAGCGGTCTGTTGAAAATAGGAATCGGGGGATTACTTTTCACAAGTAAGATTTAACATTAACGTACTATTGGTTGTATTTTGTGAAAAGAATATTACCACAGAGTTGAGAAGGTGCAAAGATCTTCAATAGTACTGAAATCGTAGCCGCTAGCAAACAAGAGTACAACCATAATAGAATTGCTTGTCAATTAAATTAATTAAATTTAAAAATGTCATACTTGAATAACATAAAGTTGAAATAAGTGATGAAGATAAAGATTGTAAAAGCCAACAGGGGTAAAAGTTAGGACCACCGTCCAGATTGTGTAGGGGTAGAGTGGGGGGGGTATATGTTAGCTAACTAGACAATCAGATGGACAGTTGCTATACAGTATTAAACAAGTCTAAATTTAGTCTAGCTTTCCTACCCAATTTTGTGTCTAATAATAACATTGTTGGGTAAGACAGAATTTGGTTTTATTCTGAATCCAGTGAAACAGATTGGTGGTTTTATCTGATATAAAGACTTTCAGGTGTTTATATAAGTTTGTGTTTAAGTATTTGGCAGACGCTTTTATCCAAAGCGACATGCATAAAAAATACATATAAAACAATCACTGTAAACGTGATCATTTAAGGGAAGAATGTAATACAAAATATCAATACAAAGTGTCAAGACAGAATAAACTCTCTGCTGCTGCAGCAACAGAGATACAGTCTACAACAGGGGTGTCCAAACTTTTTCCACTGAGGGCCGCACACTGAAAAATCAAAGCAAGCGGGGGCCATTTTGATATTTTTTATTTTAAAAACCAATACAATATATGTATAAAAAAGATACATTTAGGCCTCCACTCAGGCTTTGTTCGTTTTAGGCCGTTCTTTAAAAAAATATGCAACATTTTCCCCCCAAAATATCTCAAAGTGGAATATTTAATGTGAAGTAAATGGAGCCTTGAATAGGTCAATAATTCATAATGACATTGATTTTGATTCATTATTATTTTTTAAAGAAAGAAACTACCTGCATGGCAGCTTTGTGTTATTAGAGTAAATAATGCAACATTTTCTTGTTACATTTCACCTGTTTACTCTTTTATAACACTTTTCGTATTTTTAGAATGTGCCGTGGGGCCGTTAAAAAATTACCTGCGGGCTGCAAATGGCCCCCGGGCCGCACTTTGGACACCCCTGCTCTATAAGATGTATAGATATCTAATGTATTCATACATTGTTTATGTAGGATATATGCATGTATATATAACCTAATCATATTGTTTCTTCAATTTGAAAATAGCTGACCGTTTTTTCCCCCCCTTCTCTGGGATTATATTCCCAGTTTTGATCTCGGTCGTCTGGTCACTTAAAGCACATAAGAATATTCTATT
>NC_084737.1:15233391-15275891 GCF_033978785.1 Entelurus aequoreus
CTCTCGTCTCCATCTTGGAAAGTTGCTTCTTCCCGCCTTTCAACGCCATTTGTTCCGTCTCTTCCAATTTGACCTGCAGTTCTGTCGCGCGCAGTCAACACACACAAATTTACGCACAGGTGAGGTCGGCCACGCCCGCTTCGCCAGCGCCACCATGTTGTTTTGCTGTTGTTGCTGTTACCTCTGACGTCGCCCTCCATGTTCTTCTTGATTCTCTCCAACATGTTGAAGCTATCCTGCTCCTTCTTCAGCTCCTCCGCTATCATGGCCGCCTGACGCACAGAGGGGTTAGCTAGGAGGTTGGGTTGAGGTCACAGGTCAAAGGTTGGCACTCACATCCGTGATGGCCTTCTTGGCTTTGTCCTCAGCGCTGCGACGCTCCTGCAGCACGTCGTCCACCTCGCCCGCCAGCTGTGACACATCCGCCTCCAGCTTCTTCTTGTGGCTCACCAGCCCCGCATTCTGCAAATGATCCATCAAGTCAGCCAATAAATCAATCAGTCGGTCGGTCGGCAGGCATTAAATAAATCTGTTATGACTCTTAAGTCAATCAATTAGTAAGTCAGTAAATGAATTGTTCATTTAAGGAGTCAGTTAATGAGTCAATCTGTTAATCAATCAATCAGTCAGTCAAGCAATAACTCAATCTATCAGCTAGTCAATAAATCTGTTATGATTCAGCAGTCAATCAATCAATCAATCAATTACTCGGCCAGTCACTCAATTAATCAGTCAGCCAATTCGTCACTCAATCAATTAGTTACTCAATGTGTCAATATATCAGTGATTGAGTCAATCAATCAATCGGTCAGTCAGTCAATCAGCTTGGCAAACAATCTGTCATGATTCAGCAGTCAAGCAATCGGTCAATGGGTCAGTCAGTCAATAAGTTAGTCAATGTGTCAATGTGTTATTAATTAATAAATCGTCAGTCTGTCAATCAATAATCGGTCAATTAGTCAATGCGTCAATCTTTCAGTAAATGAGTCAATCAGCTACTGGTGAAATACATTTTTAACTGCTCAGCAGTTAGTGAATCGTTTGGTCAGTGAGTCGATCAATCAGTCAGTCAATCGTTTGTTCAGTGGGTCAATCAATCAATCTGTCAATCGGTCAGTCAGTCAATTAATCTGTCATGACTAAGCAGTCAATCAATCAGTCAATCGTTTGTTCAGTGAGTCGATCAATCAGTCAGTCAATCGTTCGTTCAGTGGGTCAATCAATCTGTCAATCGGTCAGTCAGTCAATTAATCTGTCATGACTTAGCAGTCAATCAGTCAGTTAATCGGTCAGTGAGTCAATCAATCTGTCAAGACTCAGCAATCAATCAATCAGTCGGTCAGTCAGTCAGCCAATCAATCTGTCATGACTGTCATGACTGTCAATTAATTAATCAATCAATCGGTCAGCCAGTCAGTCAGCCATTGTCAGTCAATCAATAATCGGTGTATCAGTCAATCAATCAGTTAGTCAATCTGTCTGTGAACGAGTCAATCAAATAATCAATAATCCGTCATTCAATCAGCTAATCAATCAATTTGTCATAACTCAGCAGGCAATCAATCAATCAAACAGCCAACCGTTTGTTTAGTCAGACAATCAATCAGTCAGCCAATTAGTCTATCAGTTTGTCAATCGGTCAGTTAGTCAATCAATCTGTAATGACTCAGCAGTCAATCAATCAATTGGCCAGTCATTCAATTATCAGTCAGCCAATCTGTCACTCAACCAATCAGTTACTCGATGTGTCAATATGTCAGTGAATGAGTCAATTAATCAATAGTTCAGTCAGTCAATCAACCTGTCAGTGGCTTAGTCAGTCAATAAGTTAGTCAATGAGTCAGTGTGTTAGTCAATCAATGAATCAATCAATCGGTCATTCAGTCAATCAATCAGTGTCTCAGTCAGCCAAACTGTCAGTCAATCAATAATCGGTCAATGCGGCAATCTTTCAGTAAATGAGTCAATCAATCGGTAAATCAATCAGCTACTGGTAAAGTCTATTTTTAACGACTCAGCAGTCAGTCAATCAATCTGTCAATCGGTCAATCAGTCAATTAATCCGTCATGACTAAGCAGTCAATCAGTCAATCGGTCAGTGAGTCAATCAATCTGTCAAGACTAAGCAGTCAATCAGTCGGTCAGTCTGTCAGTCAATCAATCTGTCATAACCCCATCAGTCAATAAATCAATCATCGGTCGGTCAGTCAGTCAGCCATTGTGTCAGTCAATCAATCGGTATATCAGTCAATCAATCAGTTAGTCAATCTGTCTGTGATCGAGTCAATCAAATAATCAATGATCAGTCAATCAATTAGCTAATCAATCAATTTGTCATGACTCAGCAGTCAATAAATCAATCAACCAACATTTTGTTTAGTCAGTCAATCAATCAGTCAATTAGTAGATCAGTTTGTCAATCGGTCAGTTAGTCAATCAATCTGTGAAGACTCCGCTGTCAATCAATCAGTCAATCAATCAGTCAATCGTTTTCAATCGTCATTCAGTCAGTCAATCAATCGATAGGTCAGTCATTCAATTAGTCAGTCAATGAGTCAACCAATCAAGTCAGTGCAATCATCAATCAATCAATCAGATAACTCAAGTGTCAATCAAAGTCTCAGACATTGATCATCAGCCAATCAATCAATACGTGTTGTGTTGACCTGAGTGCTGAGCAGGTTGGCTCTGTCCACCACCTCCACTAGCTCGTGTTCGGCCATCTTGCGGGCGCGGTCCGTCTGCTCCAGGACGCAGCGTAGCTCCTCCTCCTCGGCAGTCATCAATGTGCAGCGTCGCTCCAACAGGACCACCTGTTCTCTCAGCTGATTGGCCAGCTGGACCCTCTCGTCCAGATCCGCCTTCTGAACTCTGACCTGCAACATGACACCGTCGGCGCTTCGTCCGAATGGCGCCGCCGTCTTTGACGTACCTCAGCCTGCAGCTGTGCGATCATCTTCTGGCTCTCGGCCGCCTGCCTGTTGGCGTGATTGAGATGAACTTCCATCTCGTTCAGCTCAGACTCCATCTTCTTCCTCAGGCGAACCGCCTCGCTGCGGGTGCGGATCTCCGCCTCCAAGCTGGTCTGCATGGTCTCCAGGGAGCGCTGGTGGCTCCGCCTGTTGGACAACAGTTGTACTGATGAACACGCACACACACAAAATCCATCCATCCATCTTTAAAGGCCTACTGAAATGAATTTTTTTTATTTAAACGGGGATAGCAGATCTATTCTATGTGTCATACTTGATCATTTCGCAATATTGCCATATTTTTGCTGAAAGGATTTAGTATAGAACAACGACGATAAAGATTGCAACTTTTGGTATCTGATAAAAAAAAAGGCTTGCCCCTACCGGAAGTAGCGTGACGTAGTCAGTTGAACATATACGCAAAGTTCCCTATTGTTTACAATGATGGCCGCATGAAGTGAGAGAGATTCGGACCGAGAAAGCGACAATTTCCCCATTAATTTGAGCGAGGATGAAAGATTTGTGGATGAGTAAAGTGCAAGTGAAGGACTAGTGGGGAGTTGAAGCTATTCAGATAGGGAAGATGCTGTGAGAGCCGGGGGTGACCTGATATTCAGCTGGGAATGACTACAACAGTAAATAAACACAAGACATATATATACTCTATTAGCCACAACACAACCAGGCTTATATTTAATATGCCACAAATTAATCCTGCATAAAAACACCTGCGTGTTTGTTATGCTAGCTCCTAGCTCCTATGCTAGCTCCTAGCTCCACAGAACACGCCAATACAATTCAAACACCTGATCAACACACACAATCACTCAGCCCAAAAGACCGTTCACCTAACCCAAGGTTCATAAAGCTTATATATTTTTAAAAAGTTACGTACGTGACGCGCACGTACGGTCAAGCTATCAAATGTTTAGCAGCCAAGGCTGCATACTCACGGTACCTGGTATTCAGCTGGGAATGACTAAAACAGTAAATAAACACAAGACATATATTTACTCTATTAGCCACAACACAACCAGGCTTATATTTAATATGCCACAAATTAATCCTGCATAAAAACACCTGCGTGTTTGTTATGCTAGCTCCTAGCTCCTATGCTAGCTCCTAGCTCCATAGAACACGCCAATACAATTCAAACACCTGATCAACACACACAATCACTCAGCCCAAAAGACCGTTCACCTAACCCAAGGTTCATAAAGCTTATATATTTAAAAAAAGTTACGTACATACGCAAAAAGAAGTTGCGCACATACGGTCAAGCGATCAAATGTTTAGAAGCCAAAGCTGCATACTCACAGTAGCACGTCTGCGTCTTTGTCATCCAAATCAAAGTAATCCTGGTAAGAGTCTGTGTTGCCCCGCCGGCTGTGTACTGTTGTTGCTGACTACGTTCGAAAAATACGTCCATTTCGCACCGACAACTTTCTTCTTTGCTTGCTCAGCTTCCTTCTCCATAATGCAATGAACATGATTGCAACAGATTCACGAACACAGATGTCCAGAATACTGTGGAATTATGAAATGAAAACAGAGCTTTTTCGTATTGGCTTCAATGTGGAAGGCATACCCGTGTTCCCCGGGCTACGTCACGCGCATACGTCATCCGCAGAGGCGTTTCGAACTGGAAGTTTAGCGGCAAATTTAAAATGTCACTTTATAAGTTAACCCGGCCGTATTGGCATGTGTTATAATGTTAAGATTTCATCATTGATATATAAACTATCAGACTGCGTGGTCGGTAGTAGTGGGTTTCAGTAGGCCTTTAACCGCTTATCCAGAATTGAGTCGCGAGGACAAGAGCTCCAGCAGAGACCCCCAGACTTGCCTCTCCAGAGCAACATTAGCAACTTCCTTCTGGGGGATCCCGAAGCATTCCCAGGCCAGAGAGGAAATGTAATCCCCCCATTTGGTCCTTGGCCTGCCCCGGGGTCTCTTCCCAGTTGGACGTGCAAAGAGGACCTCCCTAGGGAGACGCTCGTGAGGCATCCGCACTAGATCCCCGAACCACCTAAGCTGGCTCCTTTCCAAGCGAAGGAAAAGTTAAAGTACCAATGATTGTCACACACACTAGGTGTGGTGAAATTTGTCCTCTGCATTTGACCCATCCCCTTGTTCCACCCCCTGGGAGGTGAGGGGAGCAGTGGGCAGCAGCGGTGCCGCACCCGGGAATCATTTTTGGTGAGCAGCGGCTCTACTCCGAGTCTCTCTCTGGTGACTGAACTTCTCACCCTATCTCTAAGGGAGATGCCAGCCACCCTTCTGAGGATACTCATTTCGACCGCTTGTTTCCGCTATCTTATTCTTTCGGTCGTGACTCACACTTCATGACCATAGGTGAGAGTAGGAATGTAGATATCTCTGTAGACCGAGAGCTTTGCCTTCTGGCTCAGCTCTCGTTTAGTCACAACAGTGCGGCAGAGAGACTGCAATACTGCCCCAGCTGCTCCGATTCTCACACACAAAATGACTTTTTGAATATACAGTGTGATAAAAAATTAATACGTGTCATTCAAAATGTAACTTTAAGGTTCAATATTTTATGTGGCTTGATATTTATTTTTATTCCATTCCATTACGTACAGTATGCCTATTATTTTAACATACATAGTTTTCTGTTGCCAAGTTTGCTTGATGTGATGTGACAACCTACCATGATTAGGTTGGTATGGATACGTTTCTTAATTCATTTTATTGGTCCTTATGAATCAGACGTCACCTCCGTGCTGCTTTCCTATTGGTCAAGGGGCGGGACGACCGCAATGCAAATGGCGGTCTCTGAACGTATCATAAGCTGAGGAGGACTTGTATCGATCTTATTAGAAGAAGACCTCGTTTGTAAGAAGTTTTAAAGCTCCGTGAGTTGTTTTAATGATCAACTGGAACAATTATTGTGAACTATTATTGGTGTATTTTGCGTTTGGTTGTTCAGTTTACAGTTGGAATCAGAGCTAACGCTACGCTAACACTCTAGTATAATAAGGGTTGTTGCAATTTTACTAATAATTGTTGTCCTCGCCATTGGGCCGTTGTTTAAATATTTGTTCTGTGTGGATTATTTTGGCTCTGGGTCTTAAAGGGTGAATGTTTTGTTTCTTCTGAAGTGAACGTTCACCTGATGGCCGAACATTGACATGGGCGGTAAATAGAGACAGTAATCCTTGGTGCGTGTACATGGTCTGTACGAAATTCTTTTCATGAATGACAATTGGAAAAATATTGGTTTATATCAATTTCATTTTTAAATATAAAATATTTATAATAGTATTGCTCTCAGGCTATGTCTACACTAAGTCGTTTAACCCCTTAAACAAATAATTATTTAGCCTAAGCCCCGTTTCGGCCACACTAAATCATCGTTTAAGGTTCCCCTCCTTGGATAATTTTTTACACACTGGTAAGTGCGGCGTCTATTTCTTGAATCTCCGGCTCTTAGCTTTGTATGGACTAATTGATCATTTACAAACTGAGTTCGGAGAGGAAGTGACGCCAGAAAGACCGCACCCCTCACAGGAAGTGACGTCAGAAAGAACGCGCCACAGCCAGCTTCATGATAAAGCGGTTTTGTAACTCGGAGCTAACCACTGGAAATAGGAAGGCGAGTCATCCAGACATGCCCGTGTTTCTCCTTCCGTCTGTACAGACACTTGTGGAAATCACACATGAATACCTTAAAAGAAAGCGATTGCAGCTATTTGGGATACAACACTTCTCAGACGGCAAGGGAACTTTCCAATGTCGAGGTCAGCTGTGATTCTACTTACCGAAAAACTTTGTCCATTTGTCGAAGGAGAGACAACGAGAATGCGGGATCCCGTGGATGTGATAAAAAAGGTAGCGTGTGCTTTGTATTACCTGGCCGTCGAGGGAAGACTACGGAAAATGGCGAATGCTTTTGGACTGGCAAAGCAGACTGTATCAGTTATTGTCCGCCATGTATGTCGCAGACTCAGCGTCTAGGTCCAGAGTAATAAGTCACCAAAAAGGAATGGACAATGAAGGTGAAGGCAAAAGAGTGAGGAGTGTCCTGACCAGATATCTAGATCCCTAGATTGATTGATGTAAAATGTTCTCTATCACATTGTTTATGTATCTAAAAAAGATTTGATTAATTTATGATGGCTCATGTGTGATTCGCTACAATAGGGCCCCACAGCACAATGGATTCCAGTTAATTGAAATACCACAACACTGGATGTTGTTCAGATAAGTTAAATTTAAGAACTTGCACACAAAGCAACACTGGATGTGACTATGACGTGCGCATTTTCCGCACATGCGTACTAGGTTGCGTTGTGCCGGCGGATGGAGGGGGGCGGGGGTCTTAACCGGTGGCATTGTTGCGTGTGGACACGCATAAGGTTAGGTGGGATTTACCCTGGATAACCTTATCCGGCTTAGTGTAAACGGGGCCTTAGTCTATTTTGTCTTTAGTATTTCAAAATTAAATTAAAATAAAGTATTTATTTTTGTTTTAAATTCCTTGTCATCAAAAGAAAATTCAACTCCGGCTGTGACATCTTGTGTGTACCTGACATACTTACATTACATTGTAGTATGCTGGGTTTATGCTGTTTTATGTTAGTCTTCATATTCATCAACATCAGTGTTTGCCTTTTAATATTTAATTCTTAAAAGGGAACTGCACTTTTTGGGGGATTTTGCCTATCATTCACAATCCCTACGCAAGACAAGAACACCTATGTTTTTCTTTTTGTTTGCATTCTAAATCGTAAATAAACATTAGCAAAATTCAGCGGTTCTATTCCGCCTATAAAGCACGCTAAACACATCCAAACACCTTCATCAACGTTTCATATACAAATTTAATGTAGTAACAGGCACATTCATAATAATATATTTATGTATTTTTCCCATTTTAAGCACGGCAGCGCTTTAAAAAGCCCTTTTCCACCGCAGGAATTTCCCCAATTACCCATTAATAAAGTTCCCCCTGTGTTTCCACCAAAAACTACCCAAGTACATTTAGTTCTTCCGGAACCATTCGAAGTTCCTCCTAGGTAGGTGGGACTTTTCCAAGCTACCCGTAACCTCACGCTGATTGGTTGAACACAGTTGGGGGCGTTCCGGTTTTCAACCCCCCGACCACCATTTGGATATACGCGGCGATTTATTTATTTCTATTACAACAAACTTGACAATGGAGAGAAAGAAGAATGAAAGAAGCTTTCGAAATTCAGGAACTTTTGTGGGGTATCTGTCTGCTAAAGAACGCTGATCAGTGGAACTATCTTGCAGTGTTTATACTCAGCCGTAATCTTTAAACTCTATCTATGCAGTTGAATGTTGTATATTATGTTCACAAACTTAATTTTGATACGCGAAGTCACGAAAGGTGGACGGACATTTTTAAACGCATTTACGCAGGAGTATGAAGCGGCGACCTCTACAGCTTACTACTCGGATTTCATTTGATAAATGTGGGGGAAAAGGAGGCAACACACGAGTGGAACGAAGGTAAATCACATCAAATATTAACTATTTACTTTATTACATGTTGTAAAAGTATCCAGTGTCCCTTCACTTATGTAGTTATTAGCCTCATCCCGAGTGGACAGAATGCTAATGCTAACAAGCTAACGCTAAAGCCAATGTGTTTGTGTCGTCGCCGAAGGATAAACACTGACATTTATTACTTATATATTGTTATTTACAGCTGAAATGAATCGCCTGACCCTCATGAATTCATCATTTACCGAGAGGACGACTTTCTGACTGTTGGACATTGCAGACATAAGTCTGACTTTTTACGAACAATTCGGTACACTTTATTTTATAAATCATATCGTTTTGTATATGATTGCTTTGTATTTCATTTACTTACTTGTTAGTAAAAGAACTGTAACCTAATATTGTCTGTTTATTTACATGGTATCAGTATAGAAATATAGTGGACCACTCCTCCATACGTCATCAGCCTGATTTGTATAAACTGCCCTCAACTGTGAAATGCGGTGGAAACACAAACCACACACTTCTACAGGAACCTATAGATGCCAGAAACCAAAGGTTCCTGAGCTTTTGGTGGAAAAGGGCCTCATTTCACAGACGTAACAACATTCGCTTTACCCTTCAACAACAACAAACCTACTACTTACGGCATACTTCCTGAAAGACAACAAACACTACTTGGGGACAAAGGATGATGCAGAACCTTATATTTTTTAGTCTGATTATACAGAGGATCAGCAACAAGTTTTACAAGCTGTGTGCTAAAATGATCTAGCTTTAATGAAACACAAAGCGTCATGTAGCAGTATTGCTAAGTGCCAAACAAGATATATAAACTAGGAACATAATAGAATCATCACTTATGGACAATGTCTGCTCTCACTGGGATGCAGACTGATGGGATGTTTATATCTTCCCGTTTAAATGAAGAATTAACCATAATCCTCACAAAGGGTTAAAAACAAATTGCCGCGAACAAGCATCTTCTCGTGTCTTTCTCGCCATCTCCGTGTCTAAGTTGGATGTCAAAGATTACCAACTCCTCGGTTTATGGCCACAACCGTCTACTATCCAGGTGAGAGGCATGATTTATAATCTAAATCATAAATCCTTTAGATTCTAAAATGAATTTATAATTAACTTTCACCATTTTAGAGGGAAAGCAGCAGCTGTAGTCGGACACCGGCTCAATATGTCAATATAGCTGCATAAGCTCGTTAGCGCTCTGTGATCAATGTGCCGCTAAAAATAGATTGTCTGCCTTAGCACTTACAATAACAATATCGGTAATACTTTGTTAATATTCAGGTCACGAGACGTAAATGGAGAATTGTTGGCGATTTTTGGATAGTTATTTAGAGGGCGTAGTGGGCGGAATAGAGTAGCTCCCATTGACTCCACTGTTAGCTGACTTTTGCTAACGTTTATAAGTTGGAATGCATAAAAAAAAGAAAAACCCATGTGTACTTGTTTTACATAGGGATTGTGTTGATAGACACAATTTAAAAAATGGTGCAGTTCCCTTTTAAATTGTTAGTTGGACCCTGGGTGCTCGGTCTTCAAGTAGGTGATGCATAGAAAATGCTACATTTGTCATAATATTGCTAATAAATATGCCAATAGAGCTAAACGAGTGTTAGCCATGCTAGTATGTGTATAATCTTAGCCATGCTATCATAACTATGTACAAATACATCTAATAATAACTAACAAACATTATTGTAGATAAAAAAAATATATGATGAAAATGTCTAAATTGATGTATGACAATTGCTTCATAAAAACATAAGTGTTTCTGAAAACAGGAGTGGAATATTTTAGAAGCTCAGTCAACCTGAGGTTGTCAATCTCTTCATCTTTTTCTGCGATCCTGCGGTCAATAAACGTCCTGGTCTGCTGAAGTTCCATCTGAACCCTGAGGGTCTTGCTCTCCTCGCTCTCCAGAGTTCCCTGGAGGAGGAGGAGGATGAGTGAGGATTGTCTTGGTGAGACGTTTCATCAGGGTGCTAGGCATCCTCTTACCTCTGCTTCCTCCAAAGCAGCTTTAATGTCGCTTTTCTCCACGTCTAGGACCTTCTTCATCCTCTCCAGCTCATAGATGGTCTTCCCACCCCGACTGATCTGCTCTGTCAGGTCCAAAATCTCACCTGGAGCCAAACATGTGCAAGTTATGAGTAGCTAGTGTTGTCTTAATCCCTCAACACACTTTTAGCTTGTTATCATAGCGCTGGCTAATGAAGTTGGACACTTTGTTTTCCTGCTGATGAGCATGATACCTTGAAGGTTCTTGTTTTCCCGTTTGATTGTCTCCAAATGGTCCAGAGCTTCTTCGTAAATGGTCTTCAGCTTGAAAAGTTCTGTGCTCAGATTGCGGGATTCCTTCTGGGAGACCTCAAGGTCCGACTGACTTTCCTCGAACTTCAGCTTCCACTCGCTCAATATCTGCACGGAGACCACAAACACACTTCAAAATGGAAGACATCAACTTCATTAGCAGCAAGAAAAGCAGAATATGGGATTTGAAAAGTAAAAGGTGGGGCTAAATCAGCAAGCTAAGCGCAACCTAGTTTTTCTCTGGTTTTGTGGCATCCCACATTCCTGACTGACCTTATCGAGGTTGCGTTGCTTCTTGTCGAGAACCAAAACTGAGGCGTTGGAGCGGTCTAGCTCTACCACCAAATCCTCAATCTCCATCTGCAGACGCTGTTTGGTTTTCTCTAGTGAGGAACTTTTGGCCTGAGACGCTTCAGCAACTTCCTGTGCAGCCTGAAGTTTGACAACTAACTTCCTCCTGCAGAAAACACATTGTCATGTACCCATATATGACTTTCAAGACTGCTTCTCATCAGTGTTCAAACATTGTCTCGTTTGAGGGTTTTACTTTGCATCTTCCAGTTCTTCGATCCGCAGCACAGACTCTGTCTCGTACTTTGTCCTCCACTGAGCCAGCTGACTGTTGGTGTTGGACAGGGTCCTCTGCAATTCAGCCTTGGACTCTTGTTCCGCTTCAAGCTGATCTCTCAGCAGAACGCATTCATGGCGGGACGCCTGCACCGTCTGCACCAGCGACACCCTGGTCTGAAAGAGATGTAACAACAACCTTCAAGTTCTTGTCTAAACAGTTTCCTTCGATTCTCTCCTTCTGTGTTTTGTCATACATACAACAACATAACTTTATTTGGGAGATTCTAAAACATTCTAGAAGGTTCTAAGCTTACTTTGCTCTCCTCCTCCAGCTGTTTCTTCAGGCCTTCCATATTCTGACAGAGTCCAGCTTTAGAACGCTGGAGCTGATTGTTCAGCACTTCCCGCTCCTCCATACGACGGCTGTACTCTGCTGCAGTTCAACAGAAAACTGTTAAAGCTGAAGACCTCCAACTCAAACATTGTTTCCCTTGTTTTGGAGCCAATAACATTTTGCTCCCTTGGATCCAAAAGGAATACACAATGAATGGATCCAGGAGGTCCATTGGGGGAAACTTCAGCAAAACATGACCAGAATCCTAAATCCCAAACCTACCAGCCTCAGCGACAGTTCGTGCCTTCTGAGCGGACATTTCAGTGAGTTGCCTCTGCAGATTGTCCGCCCTGACGCGACTCTCGTTAAGCTGGTCCTCGTAGACTCTGCAAGTCTTCTCCACAACACCCTGTTCACGCGCAACAGTACACGTGCACCAGCACAGACATCAATGGTAAATTATGCTCATTTTATTGAAGGTCAGTCTGCTAGCAGGTGAGTTAGTAAAATATGTTGTGTAGGCCATGTTGTCACCTTGGCCCTAGTAATCTGTTCGAGGTTGGCGGCAAGGTCGTCAGCCTCCAGTCTAAGCTCCGCCTTCTCCTTCTCCAGCTTCTGTTTGGCTCTCTGCAGCCCATCATTCTGCTCACTTAGCTCCACAACCATGTCGGTGTGCTTCTTCCTCAGCGTGGCAGCCAGTGTCTCATGTTGAAGCCCCACTTTTTCCAGCTCCTGCCGCAACTTTAGGAAGTCTGCCTCCCGCTTCCTGTTTTGGTATGGTGACATTAGAGGTAGGGAGGCTGGGTGAATGAGGTTCTGTGTTTCTAGTCTTTTATAAAAGGTCTGGACTCACCTGTTGAGTGCAATCTGAGCAGCAGAAGCACCTCCCGCTTCCTCCAGCTTCTCACCAAGCTCCTCTAGCTCCCGAGCAATGTCGTTCCTCTGACGCTCCGCCTTGAAGCGCCATACCCGTTCTGCCTCCAGCGCCTCCTCCAGCTCCTCAATACGAGTCTGCGGGAACAATCTGAGCTTTAGATCACGCCATTTGCGGGATTCTGAATCATGTGACTGACATTTGACCGACCTGAAGCTCTTTGATTGTCTTCTGCAGCTGAGCAACCAAGGTCTGCTCGTCCTCTATTTTGGACTGAAGCTGACCCAATTCAAAGTCTTTTCTTCACACACACAATAAAAAGCATCGCCGCTAGTAAATCTTTTGACACGTTGTGAAAAGAAGTAACTTCAGACGATTCCTGTAAGTTTTAGATATTTCCTACTTGTTCATTCTCTCCTCCAGCTCCTTCTTCTGGTCCTCCAGGCCCCTCACAGAGTCCATAGACAGCTTCAAATCCCCCTCCAATTTCCGTTTGTTTCTTTCCAGCTCGGTGTGTGCCTTCTTCTGCTGCTCCAAGGAACCCTCCATCTAGAGGACAACAACTTTGAGCCAAATCAAAGCCGAATGGTGGGAAGACAAGCGCTCCACCATTGTTTAGGTCTTACGCTGTCTACATGCTGCTCCAGGCGACTCTTGGCTTTGGTCAGCATGTTGACCTTGTCTTCTTGAGCTTGGCGGTCATTTAGAGCCTGCTCGTGAGCTTCCTGCAGGGCAACTTTCTCCCTAGTCAGAGATGCGATGTTCTCATCCAGGACGCACATCTCATGAGAAAGATTCTTCACCTGCTCTGACACATCACAGTAGGTCAGAAAACGTATAAACAAGGGAAACGAGTGGCCCTGCCTCGACCCACCTTGTTCTCGATACTGTGTCTTTCCTTCTCCACCTTTGCCACGGTCATCTCCAGGTCATCCACGTCCTTCCGCAGCGTCACCACCTCGTCATCCAGCTGCCGTTTCTTGGCTGTCAGCGTGGTGCTCACTTCTTCCTCGTCCTCCAGACGCTCGTTCATCTCCTTTAGCTTGGACTCCAAGCTGATCTTGGATTTGATCAGCTGACTGCAGCGTTCCTCTGCGTCGGCCAGGTTGTCTTGCTCCTGCGTGGACCAAAAGCGAAAAATTATCTACTCTAATTCGATCTATAAATGAGTTGCATGATAATGTTATCTATGTGAACAACTATACCACCACTGGAGATTACATGATTTGCTTGCTTGATATTTATTTACTTTTCTTTTAAAAGATAAATGTCAGTGGTTCTACATGTGAACTTTATTGTGAAACTCTTCTTACATATCAACCAAATGTATTTTCATCCTTTTCCCCATACCAAAATAATATTTTCCCTCCTTTTGGCAGAAAAATCTCCCCTTAGAATTGGCTTTCATTCTGTTGGAAGGAGATAACCGGAACAAATACACCCTGTGTAATTAACCGTGCACTCTCACACACACACTTATTGATATTAATGATGTCATGAGAGAGTGTGAAGAAGAATGTGTGTGCGGTAAGCACATGTTAAGTTACTGTAACTTTCAGTTTCAATTTTTAAGTTTAAGTTTCAGTTTCAATTCATGCCAGCGCAGAGCAACCTGGGCGGACAAAAAGCTGGGGTAGGCGGACAGTCGTTAGAGAGATTGCTTTGACCTCTTGATAGCTTGTTCGCTTCCTCTCTAGGCCTGGTATTTCTGTTGTTTGTACTTACTTCTATTTTGTAGAATACATTGTTAACAGCCTTAGGACTAAATAATCCGGGTGGAGTTTGCCCTCTTAAAAGGGAGAATCCTAATACTTACATACTTTATTACATGTATTTATTGTTCTTAACTTTTATACAGTTTTTTTTTTTATTTGAATTCCCGACCGATGCTGCTTTGGCTGTGTTCCTGCTGGACTAGTGAGTGACTTTTGATGCTCAAATCAAAATGCTAATGTTAATGTTAGATAACGGAAATTTGCGTGGTAGCAATAAATAGCCACCAGGTGGATAGTTTCACTATTCCTTTCTTCGAAAAAAATCTCCTGCCGGTCTTTCTGTGCTTCGAACCTGCATCCGCCCCGAAACATTCTTGGTTAGTAGCATCATGTTTTATCGCGCAATCCAAGATCATTTGTTGATAATGTCTGTTATTTAACATCAGCATAGCCATTAGACACGTAATATTTGTGCCAATAGTACAGCGGACATCATGTCAGTATGACGCTATATGTGCTAGTCATCATGGGAAGTGTGGTCTTCTTTCTGGCAAAACACTACCGCTTTGGTCCCCTGGCACTGCCAAAATCAACCAAAACTGAAAGTTCTTAAATGGGGCTTTAAGGTCTCTCTAGCACTTTTTAAATTGTACAGGTATGTGCAGTATATCCTTGTATACTTTTGCCATAGTTAATTGATCAATGTATACCTTTTATCCATTAAAAAAAACAATTGTTGCTACATACACACAAAACTTTACAAAAATGTGTAGCCATATGTTCTCCTCAGAATTGTTCTTTTTTTTTTTTTAAACTTGGCTTTTTATACTTTTTTATATACTCTGTCCACTCTGGGGTGTATTAATTTATTTCTCAGTAGTCACTTACAGCTTGGAGTTGCAGAACCAAGTCATTCTTCTCCTGGACCATAAACACCTGACACTCTTCTGCCTCAGTCCGCTTGACCTCAGACCTGAAGAAAAAGAACCAGGAGCAAAGTTAGACTTGATGCAGAATTTAAAAGTGAAGCGTTAGTGGGATGAAGACGAAGATGGTTGCCACCTTGCGTAGGCTTCTTTTAACTTGGAGAAGTCTTCGTTGAGAATGGCCAGCTGCTTCTCCACATGTGCGCTCCTCAGCAAGGGGCGGAGCTTATAGAACAACATCATCCACGGCCACGTGCGCACGGTGTAGAATGATCGTAGGTTGAACTGGATCACCATTACTGCATCCCTGAGACACGACAAAAGTCCTCCATGTGAGACGAGTCCTGCTGATGAATTGCTCAACAAAACACTCTTAAATGGATATGATGGAACTTCTTATGGGAAGAATTGTTTCCAAATTCTAATTCATTGAAGATTGATATCATGGCATCCCAGAATTGACTGTGTTAGACCTTTGCAGTATCATCTTGTCTCTCTCCAGCCTCATCAGTTTTCCTCTGCTCATGGCCTGGACAATGGTCAGGATCTCAGACAAACGAGAGTCCCTCATGTCCTCCAAATAGCCCAGCAGACCTGCCTTAAAAAACACCTGGGATGGAAGTAGAGAAGCGATGACAGGATGAGGAAAAATTTGATAGGAAGGATAATATTGATAGGATAGTTTGTCTATCGAATTGGACATCGCATGTCTGGTACATACTTTAGTTTGTCCAAACTTGTACTGGCTGTGGTCGATGTCTAGAGAGCTCAAAAGTTTCTCCACAGCCTTCTTGCTGTCCACAAAAGAAGCCTCTGGAATGGCGGAAGGGTTCAGGATACGATAGCTGGGAACGCACGTGTCAAAACGGTGGTTGTGAAATTCACCCTCTCCTGGGAAAATTTGCTAGAAACACTTCCGACACTTTTGATTGTGGCATTTCACATTTGCTCAGTGTTCCAGCCGCTGATTCCTGGACTTAAAGTAATGCAGACGGAGCATCAGCTCAACACTCACCGCTGTTTGAACTCGGCATACAGGATCCTATTTGGAAATCCCTTTCTGCAAATCCTGATACCCTCCAGAACTCCATTACACCTAAGCTGGTGCAGGACCAGGAAGGGATCCATCACACCTGAACAAAACAGGTTTTTGTTTTTGTCGCCATGTGATCATCATTATGTTAACAGACTGTCTGCTCACCAGGAGTCTTGCCCTCGTTGGGAATTATGCACCGGACAAAGTGCGGCTGTGTGCTGCGGAGGTTCGCCATCAGCTTGTTTAGATTCTCCTGTCGGTCCAAACAAACAAAATAATTAAAGACAAAAATAGAAACACAATAAGAGACTGCCACCTGGTGACAGTTGACCTTTAACCTTTTCTTACCTGCCAAATATTGACTTCAAAGTACCACACGAAAGAGGAAACTTTCTTTCACCAATGACAAGGTAAGGTACGGTCATAAGACAGATCATGTGACCCACCTTGTGAAGCTGAGAGACCGTCTGGAAGGAAGCTGCTTTTCTCTTCCTTTGCTTCTTCTCGTGCTTTGGATCAGTGGCTGAAACCAGATCCAAACCAGAATAACTTTACACCCTTTGACATTACATAGTCAAAAGCTGTGGCTGGCCGTGCGTTTCCCACCTAGGCCTTCAGTGATCTAACCTGACTCTCGCCAGATCCTTGTAGTTCGCTGAGCTCCACACAAGGATCTGAGACTTCTCAATAGGAGATGTATTTCAGAAGGCGGGGCCTTGTAAAATAAAAAAATGGTATGTGATTGGCTAAACCACTTGTCCGTTATCTTGAATGACGTGCTACTTCAACCACTTACAACGAAATCAACCCGTGAGGCTGATGAGAGCGACGCTGGGAAATCCAAAACAGAACAGCCGACATATTGGATAACGTCAGAGCGAAAATAATTTAATTAATATTCGATAGATTCGACAAAACAGTTGCAATAGCAGAATCAATGTCAGCACAAGACTCCTCGCTGCGTGCCGCCATTGTTGTTTGAATCAAACAGTCGCTTCGGCGCTACGTCACATCTATCAAATCCCGCCCGGCGATCCTGATTGGTTCATTATTTTTTGCTATCTTGAAGGAGTTTGCATTGCCTTCGATCCCAGATCCTTGTGTGGAGCTCAGCGAACTACAAGGATCTGGCAAGAGTCAGGTTATCAGTGATCTCCGACTTCATTGATTACCTCTCAAAATACCATTATTGATGTCACCACATGATCGTTGCTAGAGAAATACTATACAGGAACACATTTACACCCTACCGGGCATTGGATCACATCAACAGTATACAAAACGGGTTATTTTCTAGCGTATTTAAAAATCAATTAAAACGCATCTGCAATTAAAACATATACCGTAAATTTCTTTGCTTGGCTTATGCAACTTTCGGTCAATAAAGTTTGATTCAAAGTCAATCAATCAATTGATTGATTGATTGATTGATTGATTGATTGATTGATTGATTCAAAGTACACACTTCTCAAATATATATTAACTGCCCTGACCACATGATGGCGACAAATACACATTTAACAGTGTTAATTAAATGACAAGCATGACACACTTTAACAACAAGAGTTTACAACTTTTAGTTGTAACAGAACAGCTACTGTCAACAACGTGTGATCTGATTGGCTATCGCAACTGTCTCTCAACTCTATGTGTTCTCAAATTCATCCGCTAACAATCCCGGTAAGTATCCAATCACAGGACGCGTAAATGTCACGTTCAACGTGAGGCCATCTAGAAGGCCTTACTGACAACAACTCGTGACTGTCATGATCCGTGGCCCGGATCATGTTTTGTTCAGTCATGTTCTGTTAGTTTTGGACTCTCTCAGTTTCTGTTTTGTGCACTCCCAGGTTTGTTTTGGTCACCATGGGTACTGATTGGTTTCACCTGCCTCTGGTTAGTGTTCGGCACGTTCACCTGCTGCCGGGCACAAATCAGAGAGCTATTTATTCACGTTGCTCGCCACACTCTGTCTGGCTTCGTTGTTTGCTGTGTGCAACATTCACGTTGGTATTCTTGTTTTCTGGCTAATGATTCCTATGCTAAGTTTTGGTTCCTTAGCTTCTCGTACGATCGGCACGCTTTCCTTTTGTTTGGTTCCTGTCTTTTTGTAGTGTGTAGGATTTATGACAATAAATCATATTCCTACCTTCACACAGTAAGATGCGACCCCCACATGACAGTGATCTGATTGGCTATCGCAACTGTCTGTCGCTGTATGTCCCCATTCGCCTGTATTGTTGATTCTGAAGGCGTTGGGCAGATTTGGTACAGCATGGCAACATAAGCTAGCTGAATTCTGACTGGAACGAGCATAATATGACATGAAAAGAATATGAATACTTTTAGATATTTAGGGAAAGTAAATACATTTAATTATGATCATGATTTCTGGTTATGTTAGGCCAGCAGAGAAGGCCTTGCTGGCCCTGACGGCACACCACTGGTCAAAAGTGTTGGGAAAGCAACAGTCCAAGTGAATGAAATGTGGATTTGCCCCATCCATTTATCCCTGTAAACCGGCTTTCTTCGGAGAAGACTTGCTACCACATTTTAGTGTGTGTAAATGTGTGAGGTCAGAGGTCTCTGATTTGCCAGATCAGCTCGAGTGTTTTTGCACAGCAAGCATGCTTCATGGACCCTGCATGGTGCTCTGGGAACAGAAAAGGCTCTTCCCTGAAGTGTTTTAACAAAGTTGGAAGTAGGGCTGCGCGATATGGCAAAAAAAATTATCACGATTATTTTTTTTAATATCATTTGTTCCGTACCTGGTTTTAGGGCCACGATTTTACTTCTTTTTCAGTACATTTTGAGGGGGTAAACTTCCTCTCAAAGTTCTTTCGTTATTTTCATTACAAAGTTCATTCTGCAGTAAACAAGTGGTGTAGTGAATACTATAAGACTTTTTTTAAAGTTAATATTTACTAAACAACACTTTAAAATGATTAATATTTATTTGTATTCTTTAATTACTTGTATACATCAGTGCTTCTTACCAGTGCTTTGGCAAAAAGCAAGCGGTGTCCCAGATTTTGTGTTTTTAAAAAAAACTCAAATTCTGTATCTTACATTGAAAATACATTAAAGTGCAGTTTGAATTTGAGGTACTGTAAAATAATGTGTACCAACACATAAAGAGGCACTATAGAGAGCCTACTGACCAACTGCATCCCTGTCTGGACTGGAGCCTGCAGTGCCTCAGACTGGAAGTTTCTGCAGAGAGCGGTGAGGACGGCGGAAAAGATCATAAGGACTCCTCTTCCTCCTATCCAGGAGATCGCAAAAAGCCGCTGCCTGACCAGGAGTCAGAAAATCTGCAGAGACTCCTCCCACCCCCACCAAGGACTGTTTTCACTGCTGGACTCTAGAAAGAGGTTCCGCAGTCTCCGTAGCAGAACCTCCAGGTTCTGTAACAGCTTCTTCTCTCAGGCCATAAGTCTCTTGAACGCATCATAATAATCCCCTCAATTCCCCCCCAAAAACGGTTTAACTTGCTGGACTATAAAGACAATATAACATACATCCATAAACGTGGATGCATATGCAAAAGTGCAATATATTTATCTGTACTGTAATCTATTTATTTATATCTGCACCTTATTGCTCTTTTATCCTGCACTACAACGAGCTAATGCAACGAAATGTTGTTCTTTTCTGTACTGTAAAGTTCAAATTTGAATGACAATAAAAGGAAGTCTAAGTCTAAAACATGTTAAGTGATTATTTCAGGAACAAAATGTTTTCATGTACAAACTCAAAAATGATTTGAACAAAAAGTGTCTACAGAGTTTTTTAGTACATGTTATATTTCAGAGGAGTTGAATCAAACAAACATAAATGAAAAGTCAAAAATATTTTGATATAAAATAATTGTTTACCATGATTGAATTAGTAGGTGTGTTTATTTTCCCAGTCGGGACTAATAGACATCCCGTGCCTACCTGCAAGACTGAATTTAGGGCAGGATTACTGAACACATACAACGTGAGCTCAAGCAGTGAGACTAGAGTCTGTCCTTTTCTATGTACTGTTTCAACTTCTCTGCTAATGATAGCCCTATTTCTTTATTTTGTTCTTCTGGGTTGCGCTTCCAGCTGTGTAAGGGGGATGCGGCACAACGCTGATTAAACATTAATTACTTCGTGACAAGCTTGACTTTCGCGGCGGTGGACAGGGATGGTCGCGCACTTACACAAGCCCATTCACACAATAAGTACACAAACACACACACATATTCACAGACACGCACAGGACCACGTTTAATAAAGGCGGATTGACCATGTGGGATTATACCGAGCACCAATGCTTCCCTATTGTTTACTACTACAGTATCTTCTAACAGACATTTCCGCCATGGTTGATTGAGGAAATTATAGTAACCTCTGATCACCGTGATGAAACTGAAATTAATTGGGATCATTGATCACGATGATATAATCGCCCAGCCTTAATTGGAAGCACACAGCTGTACAAATGAACCTCTAATTAGCTCAGTCGTTGATCAAAAGCTGTGTTCAAATAGTATTTGTTGTGTATTTCAGTCCTCTGCAGTGTGTGTGTGTGTGTTACCTGTCTCAGCGCAAATGTAGTTCTCAAAAAGTGCAGCCATCAGTTTGTTTGAGGACTTCTGGAACAAAGCCACGACAGTCTCATTCAGAGGATCTCTGTTCTTGTCCAGCCAGCCTATGATGTTGTACGGAACCTGCAGAGAGTAAGATGTTGCCATCATGCTGTGCACTAGACAGACAATTCCGAATATTACAGGTGGCCCTCCCACACACTGTAATGTAGACCATAATACCCCAATTAGTCACTGGCATCATACTTACCACTCCAGCGTAGTGGACCACCTCAAAGTGCGTTTCATATTTGCGCTTCTTATCGATTCGTGGACGCTGGAAGTTGGGAGACTTTCCCACATGGTTGTCGTACAGTTTGGTTTTAAAACTTTGGTCTGTGGCCTTGGGGAACATACACTCCTCCTCCATGATGGACAGGATTCCCATGGGCTGGACACACCACATTCCAACAGTCATTATTACACTGCTCAAAAAAATTGAAGGAACACTTTGAAAACACATCAGATTTCAATGGTGGAAAAAAAATGTTGGATATCTATACTGATATGGACAGTTTAATGTCTCAGGAACAAAAGGATGCCACATCTTTTGATGGAAATAAAAGTTTTCAAAATTATTTTCAATATCTTGTGTGGCCCCCACGTGCTTATATGCATGCTTGACAACGTCGCGGCATGCTCCTAATGAGACGGCGGATGGTGTCTTGTGGGATGTCCTCCCAGATCTGTCTAAGGGCATCAGTGAGCTCCTGTAAAGTCTGAGGAGCAACCTGGTGGCGTCTGATGGACCGAAACATTATGTCCCAGGGTGTTCTATCGGGTTTAGATCAGGTGATCGTGAGGGCCATTTAATTGTGTCAATTCCTTCATCCTCTAGATACTGTCTGCATACTCTTGCCACATGAGGCCAGGCATTGTCGTGGACCAGGAGGAACCCAGGACCTGCTGCACCAGCGTAGGGTCTGACCATGGGTGCAAGGATTTCATCCCGATACCTAATGGCAGTCAGACTGCCGTTATCTAGCCTGTAGAGGTGTGTTCGTCCCTCCATGGAAATGCCTCCCCAGACCATCACTGACCCACCACCGAACGGGTCATGCTGAATGATGTTGCAGGCAGCTTAGCGCTCTCCTTGGCTTCTCCAGACCCTTTCACGTCTATCACAGGTGCTCAGGGTAAACCTGCTCTCGTCTGTGAAAAGCGCAGGGCGCCAGTGGCGGATTTGCCAATTCTGGTGTTCTATGGCAAATGCCAATCGAGCTCCACGGTTCTGAGCAGTGAGCACAGGGCACACTACAGGACGTCATGCCCTGAGGCCACCCTCGTGAAGTCTGTTTCTGTTTGGGCAGAGACATTCACGCCAGTAGCCTGCTGGAGGTCATTCTGTAGGGCTCGGGCAGTGCTCAACCTGTTCCTCCTTGCACAAAGCAGCAGATATGGGTCCCGCTGATGGGATGAGGACCGTCTACGGCCCTGTCCAGCTCTCCTAGAGTAACTGCCTGTCTCCTGGAATCTCCTCCATGCTCTGGAGATTGTACTGGGAGACACATCAAATCTTCTTGCAACAGCACGCATGGATGTGCCATCCTGGAGGAGTAGGACAATCTGCGCAACTTCAGGAGGGTTAAGAAATCGCCTCATGCTCCCAGTCGTGATAATGACTCTAGCTAAAGCCAACACTTGTGGAAAAACAGTTAAAAAAGATCAAGAGGGAGGAACTTGAAATGGCCTCCACCTGCAAAACTAGTCCTGTTTTGGGGGCCATCTCATTGTTGCCCCTCTAGTGCACCTGTTGTTAATTCCATCAACACCAATGCAGCTGAAACTGATTAACAACCCCCTCTGCCACGTACCTGACCAAAACCTTATCAGAAAAGTGCAATTGAATTCATGCCATACCCTGATAAAAAACTGTTCCTTTAATTTTTTTAAACTGTGTAGATTGTGAGGTGTGGTTTTATTTACTGACATTTTTCATGTTAAGGAGAGGATACAACGGGTGATCATTGAAGATTTTCTTCGACCAATTCCTAACCAGTTGGTGACTTTTAAGGTGTTTAATTGTTTTGGGTCACGAGTGGCATGGTGCTGGCTCAACATGAAGAAGGCTTCCAGAAACATGGTGCGAAAAGAAGCGACGCACCTTCTCAATAAGGTCGATGCAGGCCTGCAGGTCAAGACCAAAGTCTATGAACGTCCACTCAATGCCTTCAGTCTTGTACTCCTCCTGCTCCAAAACGAACATGTGGTGGTTGAAATACTGCTGTAGCTTCTCGTTGGTGAAGTTGATGCACAGCTGCTCAAAGCTGTTTAACTGGATGGACAAGAAACAAGTCATGAGGACATCAACTCCTGGACGCAACACATCAAATGTCAATTATACCTCAAAAATCTCAAAGCCGGCAATGTCCAGGACACCGATGAAGTACTGTCGAGGCAGTGCCGTGTACAAGGACATGTTGATGCGACTGACGAGCCACTTGAACATACGGTCATAGGTGGCCTTGGCTAAAGCTGCCGCCGCAAAGTACACCTGCACACACACAACCAGTGAGGCAGGTCCACATGACACAACTGATGTCTCTGGATCGGCTCTCAGTGATCTCATGGACTAGTTACCTGCTCTACTGTCTGTCCTTTTACGATTGACTCATTTCCAACTTTGACTCGAGGGTTCAGGAGGCCTTTCAGAAGGTCAGCAGAACTGATGCCCATCAAGTAAGCTGCCTTGTCCACACCTACGAGGACATACGCACAAGTAGTTCATGTATTCTGCTCTTTGGACTCAGTATTGCATAAAGAGGCCTGATAGGAATTATGTCTGCAATCTGCAAACAGTTCATTTGCTGTAAAAAAATGAAGACAAAATAGTTTTCCGGGCAAACAATCCTACTCTCAGTGCCGTCAGCGTCCGCTTGTTCTTCTCGTTGTTTTTTCTTGAACTTCATGTTGCCAAAGTGCATGATGGCGCCGACGATCTTGTAGATGCCATACTTCTCCTCTGACGTGAAGCCCAACGTGTCCATGGCATGCTGCACACAAGGACATAGCTATTCAGAGGCCGAGTTCGGAGACAACGCTTTGCGACCGTTTTCCTTACGTCGGTGAGTTCCAGCTCCTCGCTGTCTTTAATGCCGGCCACCGTGGTGACGCCCTGTGAGCAGAAGTGGTAATCGTACGGGTTCTTGGTCACCAGCAGCATGTCTGCAACAGGAGACAACAGACCGGCTGTCACTGTCATCTCATAAATATTTATAAAGGGAGAAATTTGTTGTCAAAATTTGATCTCGAAATGATCATTCACACGTTCATTTCGTCTTGTATTGACTATTGCAATTCTCTCTTCACCCTTTTCAAAAAGTCAACGCTAAAGAGACTTCAGACTGTACAAAATGCGGCTGCCAGACTTTTGACCGGTGCACCCAGAACAGCCCATATCATAACCGGTATAGCTCGGTTGGTAGAGTGGCCGTGCCATCAACCTGAGGGTTGCAGGTTCGATCCCCGCTTCCGCCATCCTAGTCACTGCCGTTGTGTCCTTGGGCAAGACACTTTACCCACCTGCTCTCAGTGCCACCCACACTGGTTTAAATGTAACTTAGATATTGGGGTTTCACTATGTAAAGCGCTTTGAGTCACTAGAGAAAAGCGCTATATAAATAGAATTCACACTTCACCCCCTTTTTATCCAGTCTTCATTGGCTTCCAGTTAAATTCCGCCTTGAGTTTAACATTTTTGTCCTGACATTCTGTGCGTTGCATGGTGGGGCCCCTCAGTACATCACTGATTTGTTATGTCCCTACATTTCAGGGCGCAGCCTTAGATCTTCAGGCCAGGGTCTTCTAAAGATCCCGAAAACTCGTTTTAAAAACCCGTGGAGACCTGGCATTCCAGGCAATTTGCACCAGTCCCTTCGTGATCTTGACTGTGTTGAAACTTATAAGAAACATTTGAAAACTTCTCTTTTTAGTAAAGCTTTTAGTTAATGCACCTTTTAAAGGCCTACTGAAAGCCACTACTACCGACCACGCAGTCTGATAGTTTATATATCAATGATGAAATCTTAACATTGCAACACATGCCACATGACTTATAAAGTGCAATTTTAAATTTCCCGCTAAACTTCCGGTTGAAAACGTCTATGTATGATGACGTATGCGCGGGACGTCAATCGTTGAAACTGAAGTATTCGGACACATTGTATCCAATACAAAAAGCTCGGTTTTCATCGCAAAATTCTACAGTATTCTAGACATCTGTGTTGGTGAATCTTTTGCAATTTGTTTAATGAACAATGAAGACTGCAAAGAAGAAAGCTGTAGGTGGGATCGGTGTATTAGCGGCTGGCTGCAGCAACACAACCAGGAGGACTTTGACTTGGATAGCAGACGCGCTATCCGACGCTAGCCGCCGACCGCATTGATGATCGGGTGAAGTCCTTCGTCGCTCCGTTGATCGCTGGAACGCAGGTGAGCACGGGTGTTGATGAGCAGATGAGGGCTGGCTGGCGTAGGTGGATAGCTAATGTTTTTAGCATAGCTCTGTGAGGTCCCGTTGCTAAGTTAGCTTCAATGGCGTCGTTAGCAACAGCATTGTTAAGCTTCGCCAGGCTGGAAAGCATTAACCGTGTAGTTACAGGTCCATGGTTTTATAGTATTGTTGATTTTATGTCTATCCTTCCAGTCAGGGGTTTATTTCTTTTGTTTCTATCTGCAGTTAAGCCCGATGCTATCACGTTCGCTCCGTAGCTAAAGTGCTTTGCCGATGTATTGTCGTGGAGATAAAAGTCACTGTGAATGTCCATTTCGCGTTCTCGACTCTCATTTTCAAGAGGATATAGTATCCGAGGTGGTTTAAAATACAAACCCGTGATCCACAATAGAAAAAGGAGAGTGTGGAATCCAATGAGCCAGCTTGTACCTAAGTTACGGTCAGAGCGAAAAAAGATGCGTCCTGCACTGCACTCTAGTCTTTCACTCTCACGTTCCTCATCCACAAATCTTTCATCCTGGCTCAAATTATTGGTGTAATCGTCGCTTTCTCGGTCCGAATCGCTCTCGCTGCTGGTGTAAACAATGGCAAGGCTTTTTTTATCAACGACCAAAAGCTGCGAACTTTATCGTCGATGTTCTCTACTAAATCCTTTCAGCAAAAATATGGCAATATCGCGAAATGATCAAGTATGCCACATAGAATGGATCTGCTATCCCCGTTTAAATTAAAAAAAATTCATTTCAGTAGGCCTTTAACGATCATTTTTAATCAACTTTGTATCCTTTTTATGATGTTGCCCCTGTTGTTTTAAATTGGATTGTTGTTTTACTTTACCTATGTTTTGTACAGCGCTTTGTGATTTTATCTGTGAAAAGCGCTTTATAATTAAAATGTACTTGCTTACTTACTTAATTTATGTTTGCTTCCTTCTTTGAGGAATCTGACTAATTTAATGCACCAAAACATACTGAATGTGGATTTCTGAATTCTTATCATTAAGCCAACAATACTGTGAAGGCCAACACTCACCAGTAGAACTCAACTCAAACTACTTGTTTTTAGTAGCACTCAACTCAAGCTACTTGTTTTTATCCATCCTTTTGCTGTGCGGCAGACTTTCTCGTACATGCACATGCATCCTCCGTGTATAGTTCGAATTTATATCCAACAGTAAACTTGTGATGGAAGCACTAAAAAGTACAGCATGGCGTGCGGGGAGAGGACTGAAGTTGCAATTGGAGGCATTTGAATAAGACTGCGCTTAGAACGGCGCGTCCTGGTTGGTCAGAAAGCTGCTTAAAAACAGTCTGTAAAACATAGTCTATGCAAAATTTTGACCAAACAACCACCGTTAATTTACATGTTATGTAGACCAAAACAAAGTGTTTTAAATGTAGAAAAAAGTATCCCTTTTAAGAAAGTGAAATAAACGTAAACAGACGAGCTTGTATTGAGTGGGTTTACCTTGTAGTTCTGGCTTGTGATTGGAAAGGATCTGGTAGTAAATGTGGTAACTTCTCTCTCCGGGCTGCTGGAATACAACTCTGGACTTTTCTAGAAGGTCTGAAGACGTTTACACACACAAAAAGGTCATTGTATATTCCAGAAAACACTCAAACCTTAAAACATTTGAACTTTTAAACCATAGAGTGGAAAAAGTGACAAAAAAATTTAAACATTAAGATATTATGTCTGTTTTGTTTTTTTTAACCCTCTCTGCGTCGCGCCTATCTCAGCTGCATTCGGGCAGAAGGCGGGGTACACCCTGGACAAGTCACCACCTCATCGCAGGGCCAACACAGATAGACAGACAACATTCACACAATAGGGCCAATTTAGTGTTGCCAATCAACCTATGTTGATGGTGGGAGGAAGCCGTAAGTACCTGGAGGCAGTCACAGGGAGAACATGCAAACTCCTCACAGAAAGTCCACAAGCCCGGGGATTGAACCCAAGACCTTCTTATTGTTAGTCACACGCACCGGCCACTGTGCTGCCCGTGTTGACAACTTAAGACGTGTTGACAACCCCTGCTCAGTGTCCGCCCTGAGATCGGTAGGTCGTGAGTTCAAACCCTGGCCAAGTAATACCAAAGACTATAAAAATGGGACCCATTACCTCCCTGCTTAACACTCCGCATCAAGGGTTGGAATTGGGGGTCAAATGCAGAGGGTAATTTCCCCACACCTAGCGTGTGTGTGTGTGACTGTCAGTGGTACTTTAACTTGAACTTTTTAAGTTTTACAAAGTTTTAGAATTGACTGGACCAACACGGCCCTTCGTTGTTGTGATGTTAGTAGGTTCAAACAGTGTTACTTACAAATGTCGATGTCAGCAGACGCCAACTTCCCCGTATGTCCAAAGTGAATTCTGATGAATTTTCCCTGTGGCAAAGCCAACCAGAACTCTTTAGAACATTGACTGCCATATACAACTATGGTTGACAAGAACCTTCAACATTTTGTAGTCTACGTGATCATTTTGTTTCTACACGGCCCAAATCATTGTGCTTGGAGGGCTGTAAAATTAATACATTTAGTCTTCATAATAGCTGTGGTCAGAGATCCACTCACAAATCGAGAGGAGTTGTCGTTGCGGAGGGTTTTGGCGTTTCCGAAAGCTTCCATGGCGGGATTTGCTTCGATGATCTGATCCTCCAAGGATCCCTGATAACAGAAAAAGACTCCTGGTCCTGACAGAAGCTAACTGGAATCAATTTTTTTTTTTTTAAACATACCCCTTTCTTCACAGTTTCTCCAAGAGCGGCGGTGATGGCAAAATACTGGATCACTCTCTTCGTGTTGACCGTTTTTCCTGCGCCCGACTCGCCGCTAACAAGACCAAACACACCAGTTGAGTGCCAACACCTTTAATTGGTGGTCACGTATTGTTTTTATTTTCCTACAAATGATGAAAAATGTTATTTGTCTTTTTACTTGACAAATGTAGAAATCGGTTACAGTGGTTCCGGTTTTTGTATGACTCACTTTTCAATCAATCAATCAAAAAGTTTAAAATGTATAGCCCTTAATAACAAGTGTCTCAAAGGGCTTTACAAACGACTAAATCTAAATCCACATTAGAGCGAGGAACAGCTCTAAATACCACAGCTGGGGAAAAAGAAGAAGACTTTTTGTGTGATTTAGACAAGTTTAGACAAATTTTAACCCCGGCTTTTGAATACCGTCTTGATTATTATAATGCCAAACATTGTGTGTAACAAACTAGTCGGTCCGCCTGTGTATCATTCCGCGGAATCAAGTTCCCAAACAAAGAATCCCCCCTGTTAGTGACTCAGTCGCTTTGCATTTTTTAATGAATAAGCAAGCAAAATAACACACCACGGTGCCAAAGAAAGTTGCCACTGTCGGCAATTTTATGAAAAACATTGGAAAAACAATTGAATTAAAGAAAGAAATTGTTGCAAAGTACGAAGGTGGCGTTCACGTGGATGTCCCCTCCCATCTTTCCTCTCCGCTTATCAAGATTCTTCAATAACGGTAAAGGTGATGTTAAATGTCCATTTATGCATTTCATGCATCCTTTGTATGCATTTTTCTTTGTTTCTTACACGTACCATAATCATTGGAGGAGGAGGAATAGCTAAACATGCTACACTCCACACCTACTCAGTGGCCAAGTGGTTAGAGCAGTGGTTCTTAACCTTGTTCGAGGTACCGAACCCCACCAGTTTCATATGCGCATTCACCGAACCCGAACCGTAATCATAAAATTATGTTATCATATTAAGAAAATACTAATAAAGATATATTTTACGAATGGAAAGTTACAGGAATGGACACATGATTCCATGTTTACATCTCATTGTGCAACATGTGAATGTTTTAGTGGGAATTAAATGCGATATCTGAAAGGGGTACACATTATTTCCAAAGTAGGACCTCCACCCGGACATATGATACTAGTACACAGCTCACGAAAAGCAATATGTTATAGTCATTGTAAGTGGGCCAAAAACCTTATATTAGAAAATAATCTCATGGAAATGACTGCTGTCATTTCTTTACAATAATAAAACATTGAACTTGTTATTTAGTCAGGTTTGGGACGGGTGTGCTGCTGGTGTGACCACAGTGCATGTGCACGTCTGACGTCGCTCACATGTGCTCCACTGAATGCTCAAGGAGTTTTTGCGTTTGCTCACACATGGAAAATTAGAGGGAACATTGTTAGGGGGTATCCATAATATGCCGACAGGGAGAAGTTTTTATTTACACGATGAGTCGGGTGTGTCTTGACCTCCGTGGCGGAGGCTCTGCCGAACCCCTGAGGCCGACTCACCAAACCCCTAGGGTTCGATCGAACCCAGTTTAAGAACCACTGGGTTAGAGTGTCCGCCCTGAGATCGGTAGGTGAGTTCAAACCCCGGCCGAGTCATACCAAAGACTATAAAAAATGGGACCCATTACCTCCCTGCTTGGCACTCCGCATCAAGGGATGGAATTGGGGGTTAAAACCCCAAAAATTGTTCCCGGGCGCCGCCACCGCTGCTGCTCACTGCTCCCCTCACCTCCCAGGGGTGATCAAGGGTGATGGGTCAAAGTGCAGAGAATAAGTTCACCACACCTGGTGTGTGTGTGACAATCATTGGTACTATAACTTTTAAAGCTAGAGCTCTTGACGGTAAACAAAGGTGGGTGGATCGATACAAATATTGACAGTACTGATATCAAGTATCGTATCAGAGTATAGGGTAGATTAATATTTTTTATTATGAAATAATCTTTTGTCTTGGTTGTAATTGTTTACAAACTCAGGAAATAAGTCCCTGAACACAGGAGGGCTTTAAGAGCAAAAAGTAAAGGATGTCAATCAAAGCCAATAGTGGGAAATGATTATATATTTAATTGATATTGCTACACCGCCATCTTGTGTCTTTGTCTGATTGGAATTGTGTTAAAAAATGTAATCATTCAATGATCTTGAATGTATCAGCACTGGTGTGGTTGATACTGTCCTTGTAACTACTTGGTACCGGATCGATAACCTAATTTGTCCGATCGCCCAAAATTAATGTAAAGTAACCGAAGAATTTACCAAAGGTTTACATCAGGGGTGTGCAAAGATTATCCGCAATTGTGATATATTTCCTTTTTTAAAAACCATTTAGGCTCCCCTCAATTTTGGTGAATGTTAAAGGTCCCCGGGACCCAAAAGGGTCTCAGTCATTAAAGTGTTAAAAATAACTCTTTTATTAATATTTTTTTTTAACACTTAAAAATCCATAGAATAAACTTAAAATCCATCCGGTGCCATGAAGTAAAAATTATGTTTTTTGTGTTAATATTTTCGCGTGCAGATTTCCATTATTTCTTATTGTAAAAAAAAAAAATCTAAGATGTTTATAGATTGAAGTAAAAATGCAAATCTACAAATGATGAGTAAGTACTTACGTGATTAGCATGGACTGGTTCTCACGGTCTGATGGTGGAAGAGCGTGAATATTATTCATTGTCAAAATGCGAACAAATAGATGACGAAATGGGCTCACTCTGCAGCATGTCGCTGTAGGCGTTGTCGGCGATGGAGTAGATGTGCGGCGGCGCTTCGGCGCGGCGTCTTCCTTTGTACGCCGCCACCACCTCGGCCGAGTAGACCGGCAGCCATTTGTAAGGGTTCACCGTCACGCAGAACAGGCCCGAGTATGTCTGAGACCACACACTTTATTCAGCATGTGTCTGCTTTACCCGGCCGGAGACCTTGGTGCACGTACGTAGATCATCCACATGCTGTATCTCCTCCTCAGGTTGAAGAGGACCGAGGCCTCGTTGAGGTGCGTCAGCATGGCCATGTCCTCCATCATGTCGAACTTGGGCGGGTTCATCGGCTGGAGGTCGTCGTCTTTGAGGATGACAAACTGAAATGCGCGGAACGAGCAGGACGTTAGTTGGAAAATATCAGTGTTGTAAGTCAAAGTGCTTGAGTGGACTGACGCGTCCATCTTTGGTCTCCACTGTGGTTTTCTCTCCATTCAGTTCTCTGACCTCCACCTCCACGTACGCTTCGACATCATCCGGCATCCAAACACGTTTGGTGCCTGGTGGTACATACACGACAGACAACATTAGAAGGTGCTCAAGTTCTTCAAACTCTTTCAAGGGTATACCGTCAAAGGCCTCGGCCTTGGCCGCCAGTTGTTCCAGGTTGGTGAGACGAAGGTAGTGAGCAGCATCTCCAAAATCCTTCAGCTCCAAGAAGCGAGACATCTGAGGACGCACAAGGTCATTTCCGCGTCCCAAATCACACATGTTCAAACCTACGAGGGGTGTGAATCTTCGGGCACCTAACGATTCAATCCGAGTCCTGGGGTGACAATTCGATTCAGAATCGATTTTTGATTCAACACCATTCTCGATTCAACCTGATTCCTGCCCTATATTATTTGGTTTATTAATAATGACCGTATTTTCCGGACTATATGGCACACTTAAAATGCTTTCCTTTTCTAAAAAATTGACAGTGCGCCTTATAACCCGGTGCGCCTAATGTACGGAATAATTCTGGTTTTGCTTACCGACCACGAAGCAATTTTATTTGGTACATGGTGTAATGATAAGTGTGACCAGTAGATGGCAGTCAAACATAGACTGCAATATGACTCAAGTAAACAACACCAACATTTTATATGTTCCATTGAAAATATAGCACATTACACACGGCGCTCAAAAATCTATCAAAATGTTTTAGTACAACTTTGGTAAGCTATGAAGTCGCACCGCTTGATGGATTGTCGGCACATTAAACATACGAGTATTATTATGGTGTGTGTAGAGCAGGGGTCACCAACGTGGTGCCCGCGGGCACCAGGTAGCCCGTAAGGACCAGATGAGTAGCCCGCTGGCCTGTTCCAAAAATAGCTCAAATAGCAGCACTTACTAGAGCTGCCTCTATTTTTTAAATTGTATTTATTTACTAGCAAGCTGGTCTCGCTTTGCCCGACATTTTTAATTCTAAGAGAGACAAAACTCAAATAGAATTTGAAAATCCAAGAAAATATTTTAAAGACTTGGTCTTCACTTGTTTAAATAAATTCATTAATTTTTTTACTTTGCTTCTTATAACTTTCAGAAAGACAATTTTAGAGAAAAAATACAACCTTAAAAATGATTTTAGGATTTTTAAACACATATACCTTTTTACCTTCCTCTTCTTTCCTGACAATTTAAACCAATGTTCAAGTAAATTTATTTTTTATTGTAAAGAATAATAAATACATTTTAATTTAATTCTTCATTTTAGCTTCTGTTTTTTCGACGAAGAATATTTGTGAAATATTTCTTCAAACTTATTATGATTAAAATAAAAAAAAATTATTCTGGCAAATCTAGAAAATCTGTAGAATCAAATTTAAATCTTATTTCAAAGTCTTTTGAATTTCTTTGGAAAAAATTTGTTCTGGAAAATCTAGAAGAAATAATGATTTGTCTTTGTTAGAAATATAGCTTGGTCCAATTTGTTATATATTCTAACAAAGTGCAGATTGGATTTTAACCTATTTAAAACATGTCATCAAAATTCTAAAATTAATCTTAATCAGGAAAAATTACTAATGATGTTCCATACATTTTTTTTAAAATTTTTTCAAAAAGATTCGAATTAGCTAGTTTTTCTCTTCTTTTTTTCGGTTGAATTTTGAATTTTAAAGAGTCGAAATTGAAGATAAACTATGTTTCAAAATTTAATAGTCATTTTTTTTGTGTTTTCTCCTCTTTTAAACCGTTCAATTAAGTGTAAATATCATGAATTATTAATGATAACATAGAGTTAAAGGTAAATTGAGCAAATTGTCTATTTCTGGCAATTTATTTAAGTGTGTATCAAACTGGTAGCCCTTCGCATTAATCAGTACCCAAGAAGTAGCTCTTGCTTTCAAAAAGGTTGGTGACCCCTGGTGTAGAGCATAAGACATATTATCTGGCGTTTTGTTTTGCAATATTATGCAAAAGCAACTTTTTTTTACCTTCTGGTACCTGCTGATCTGTATTTGGGATCTGCATAAATCCTGAAAAATTGCGCGCTTCCGCCTTTGTAGTCCGTGTTGACACTTCTTCTTTTTCTCTATCTTCTTGTTATGGGACATTCATCCTCCGCTGTTGCCAATTCTAATATAAAGTAGTGTAAAGTTCTTACTTATATCTGTCAGTAGACCAGCCAAGAAAGCGCTAAAACATATAAAACACATGTAGTGAGTATACATTATTCACCCAAGGCACTTTAGTTATTAGAGAGTTCCGGTCAGACGGTTTTTCACGGGACACACTTCCGGCCTTGTTGTTGTTTCCGGATGAGGAGATGCAGCTCTGTTATTGATTGAAGTAAAGTCTGAATGTCATTAAAACAGTTAGCGCCATATTTTGACACTTCTTCCACTCCCGTCCTTGCACGCTACACCGCTACAACAAAGATGCCGGGGAGAAGACGCTGCCGCTGCTTGTATTTGGCCACATAATCTTTTAAAAGTATTCTTCTACTAAGGTCAAAGTGCAAAGGTCCATCACCGGCACTGTAGAGAGTGTCCACAGGAGATTGGGAATCCCACAAGAATGTAGGTGTCGCAACACCTGGTAGAAGGTCCACAGATAGGGTTCGGAGGTCACCCGACTTAAACTAATCATAGGAATAATGACAAAGAAAGATAGACAGGCCAGACTGTCTGGCATCAAGATTGGACCCACAAGGCAAGGGAGGGGGTCTACAAGAAATCAATCAATCAATCAATCCAATCAATCAATCAATCAATGTTTATTTATATAGCCCTAAATCACAAGTGTCTCAAAGGGCTGCACAAGCCACGACGACATCCTCTGTTCAGAGCCCACAAATGGTATTTAAACACAAGTGTTCCGACAGGACAGCAGAATGAAGAGATTTGGCACATTTCTTCTCCTAGAGCTGCAGTTCTAGTCCAAAACTCGCTGAAACAAATAAAGCTTTTTGTTTGACGATTCCTCTAGGCCTCTCCTTGGCTCATCACCCATCACACGACCATCAAATATACAACAGCAGTCATGTTGTTATGATAGTTGATACGTTCTATGACAGCTAACGCTAGCTATCCAAATTGCTATTATTAGCTAACAACAACTAAAGCTAATGTGCGTGCATGTGTTACGTACGTACATGCGTAATTGCGTCATTTTGACGAGAAGCTGTGAGAGAGTGGGATATGCTGTGTAAAATACATTGGAAAGTTGGCGCCCTCTAGGCATCTGTTGCAAACAGCCCCCTTAATATTACCTTTTTCATATTGAAATTATCTTAGATCCGTGATTGATCAGCGCATGTTGATAAACTCACTGACTGGTGATGCTCATACTTGCCAACCCTCCCGATTTTCTCGGGAGACTCCCAAATTTCAGTGCCCCTCCCGAAAATCTCCCCGGGCAACCATTCTCCAGAATTTCTCCCGATTTCCACCCGGACAACAATATTGGGGGCGTGAAGGCACTGCCTTTAGTGTCCTCTACAACCTGTCGTCACGTCCGCTTTTCCTCCATACAAACAGTATGCCGGCCCAGCCACATAATATATGCTGCTTCTACACACACATAAGTGAATGCAAGGCATACTTGATCAACAGCCATACAGGTCACACTGAGGGTGACCGTATAAACAACTTTAACACTGTTACAAATATGCGCCACACTGTGAACTCACACCAAACAAGAATGACAAACACATTTCGGGAGAACATCCGCACCGTAACACAACATAAACACAACAGAACAAATACCCAGAACCCCTTGCAGCACTAACTCTTCCAGGACGCTACAATATACACCCCCGCTACCACCAAACCCCGCCCACCTCAACCCTCCCCCCGCCCCCTCAATCCCGCCGCCCGCCCCCCCTATCTCCCGAATTCGGAGGTCTCAAGGTTGGCAAGTATGGTGATGCTACTCATTTAATGGAGAAGCGAGCAATTGCGCTAATGGCTAGCTTGCTTAAAATGCCAGCATGAATACAAGAGACATTAACGTCCTTCCCCCATTAAGAAACGATATGTAACCCCCGAAGGCAGCTGAGATAGGCTCCAGCACCACCCGCGACCCCGAAAGGGACAAGCTGTAGAAAATGGATGGATGGATGGATGTAACAATCTAAACTTGTACAAACACATTGCTGTATGAGCGCTGGCGGCACAAAGACCGGGCCCTTTAAACCTTGGGCTACAGACCGGAGTCGGCACATGTGTTTGCGCCTCGCTCGGCACATTTCGGGAAAAACTCAACGCAGCCAAGGGAGAGAAAAAGAGTACACATTTGGTACACTTGCTAATTTTCTTTTTCCACTTTTGTGTTTCCGTGAACTGCCACCCATGTTAACTTTGTAGTATAAATGCTCACCGAGCTTGACAAGTGACGGATGACGTAGTAGAGACGGAGTCAATATTGTCCATCCACTTGTACATTTGCCATACTTGCCAACCTTGAGACCTCGGAATTTGGGAGATGGGTGGGGGGGGGTTTGAGGTGGGAGGGAGCGGGTTTTGGCGGTAGCGGGGGGTGTATATTGTAGCGTCCCGGAAGAGTTGGTGCTGCAAGGGGTTCTGGGTATTTGTTCTGTTGTGTTTATGTTGTGTTACGGTGCGGATGTTCTCCCGAAATGTGTTTGTCATTCTTGTTTGGTGTGCGTTCACAGTGTGGCACATATTTGTAACAGTGTTAAAGTTGTTCATACGGCCACACCCTCAGTGTGACCTGTATGGCTGTTGATCAAGTATGCGATTGCATTCACTTATGTGTGTGTAAAAGCCGCATATATTATGTAACTGGGCCGGCACGCTGTTTGTACGGAGGAAAAGCGGACGTGACGCAGTCAAAATGTGCACTTATTATTACTAGGGGTGTAAAAAAATATATAGATTTTTGAATGAATCGTGATTTCTATTTGTAACAATTCTTAATCGATTCCAAAAGAATTGTATTTATTTTTTTAAATATGTCCTGTCCAGCCACTCAGACAAATCATATAGTTGATGGAGATGATCTATATCTGCTGTACACATTTACTCTAAAAAAGAGAAGTGTTGGATACTTCTCCTGTTGCCTTATTTGTATTTGACTTTATTAAACGTTTGGGTAGAATTTTATTTAAAAAAAAAAAAACAGTTTTATTTTAAGTAATATAGAAAACTGATGAGAGCTGTTTATCTATTTTATGGAGGAATGTAGTTAATCGTAGACCTGGCACCCAATGTTATGAAAAAAGTATTGATTTTAAATCAAGAATTGATTCTGAGTCAAATCGTTACCCCCGAGAATTGATTCAAATCGTGTGGTGCCCCAAAGGTTCACAGCCCTACTTGTCAACCCTGTAGCGAAATAAGGTGCGATGGCATTATTGACACCTGAAATGGAGCGTGGCTTACACCAGAGTTTTTCAACCTTTTCTGAGCCAAGGCACATTTTTTTCATTGAAAAATTTCTGAGGCACACCTCTAGCAGAAAATATTAAAGAAATGAAACTCTGCAGCTCATATTGACAGTAAAAAGTCGTTCTCGCAATTGTTGGATATGAATTCAAACCATAGCCAAGCATGCATCACTATAGCTCTTGTCTCTAAGTACTGTCACGACCTGTCACATCACACCGTGACTTGTTTTGTTTTTTTGGTATTTTCCTCTGTGTAGTGCTTTAGTTCTTGTCTTGCGCTCCTATTTTGGTGGCTTTTCCTCTTTTGTTGGTATTTTCCTGTAGCAGTTTCATGTCTTCCTTGAACGCTATTCCCCGCACCCGCTTTGTTTTCGCAAGCAAGACTATTTAAGTTGTGCGGACGCTAGCCTTCTTTGTGGGGACATTGTTGATTGTCATGTCATGTACGGATGTACTTTGTGGACGCCGTCTGCTCCACACGCTGTAAGTCTTTGCTGTCGTCCAGCATTCTGTTTTTGTTTACTTTGCAGCCATATCAGTTTTAGTTTGGCTTCAATGCCTTTTCTTAGCGGCACTCACCTTTTTGTTTATTTTTGGTTTAAGTGTTAGATACCTTTTTACCTGCACCCTGCCTCCCGCATATTGTGATCACGACAAACCATATTCCCGACACCTACAAAGCAATTAGCTGATATGGAAGAGTATAACACGGTTACTCTGCCGAGCTCTAGACAGCACAGACACTCAACAACGGCACATTTGCGGATTATAATTACTGGTTTGCAAAAAATATTTTTAACCCAATCAGGTGAAATGACATCATTTCCCACGGCACACCAGACTCTATCTCACAGTGGCACAGTGGTTGAAAAACACTGGGTTACACGCACGCAAGGGAGAGAGTAACTAATTAATTGTCAAAGCGAGAATTGGGGAAGATTATAGCAAACATATTTTTTTGGAGCAATCGGAAGCGAAGAAGACGTGATTAAATGTGATCTCGCTAAATAAGTGCGATTTGATTCTGTTAGAATTTGCGCACTCAGGAACTAAGTATACGGTTGTACAAACCCTGTTTCCATATGAGTTGGGAAATTGTGTTGGATGTAAATATAAACGGAATACAATGATTTGCAAATCCTTTTCAACCCATATTCAATTGAATATGCTACAAAGACAACCTATTTGATGTTCAAACTCATAAACTTTATTTTTTTTTCGCAAATAATAATAACTTAGAATTTCATGGCTGCAACACGTGCCAAAGTAGTTGGGAAAGGGCATGTTCACCACTGTGTTACATGGCCTTTCCTTTTAACAACACTCAGTAAACGTTTGGGAACTGAGGAGACACATTTTTGAAGCTTCTCAGGTGGAATTCTTTCCCATTCTTGCTTGATGTACAGCTTAAGTTGTTCAACAGTCCGGGGGTCTCCGTTGTGCTATTTTAGGCTTCATAATGCGCCACACATTTTCAATGGGAGACAGGTCTGGACTACAGGCAGGCCAGTCTAGTACCCGCACTCTTTTACTATGAAGCCACGTTGATGTAACACGTGACTTGGCATTGTCTTGCTGAAATAAGCAGGGGCGTCCATGGTAACATTGCTTGGATGGCAACATATGTTGCTCCAAAACCTGTATGTACCTTTCAGCATTAATGGCGCCTTCACAGATGTGTAAGTTACCCATGTCTTGGGCACTAATACACCCCCATACCATCACAGATGCTGGCTTTTACACTTTGCGCCTAGAACAATCCGGGTGGTTCTTTTCCTCTTTGGTCCGGAGGACACGACGTCCACAGTTTCCAAAAACAATTTGAAATGTGGACTCGTCAGACCACAGAACACTTTTCCACTTTGTATCAGTCCATCTTAGATGAGCTCAGGCCCAGCTAAGCCGACGGCGTTTCTGAGTGTTGTTGATAAACGGTTTTCGCCTTGCATAGGAGAGTTTTAACTTGCACTTACAGCTGTAGCGACCAACTGTAGTTACTGACAGCGGGTTTCTGAAGTGTTCCTGAGCCCATGTGGTGATATCCTTTACACACTGATGTCGCTTGTTGATGCAGTACAGCCTGAGGGATGGAAGGTCACAGGCTTAGCTGCTTACGTGCAGTGATTTCTCCAGATTCTCTGAACCCTTTGATGATATTACGGAGCGTAGATGGTGAAATCCCTAAATTCCTTGCAATAGCTGGTTGAGAAAGGTTTTTCTTAAACTGTTCAACAATTTGCTCACGCATTTGTTGACAAAGTGGTGACCCTCGCCCCATCCTTGTTTGTGAATGACTGAGCATTTCATGGAATCTACTTTTATACCCAATCATGGCACCCACCTGTTCCCAATTTGCCTGTTCACCTGTGGGATGTTCCAAATAAGTGTTTGATGAGCATTCCTCAACTTTATCAGTATTTATTGCCACCTTTCCCAACTTCTTTGTCACGTGTTGCTGGCATCAAATTATAAAGTTAATGATTATTTGCAAAAAAAAAAAAAGTTTATCAGTTTGAACATCAAATATGTTGTCTTTGTAGCATATTCAACTGAATATGGGTTGAAAAGGATTTGCAAATCATTGTATTCCGTTTATATTTACATCTAACACAATTTCCCAACTCATATGGAAACAGGGTTTGTACAAGGTGAGTGTACTTGTTGCAATGTCCTGACATCCCACCACCTAACCCATCAGGACCATGTGACCTGGACGGACTTGACTAATAGTTAAAATGGTAAAAAGGGTTACACTTGCATAGCGCTTTTCTACCTTCAAGGTACTCAAAGCGCTTTGACACTATTTCCACATTCACCCATTCACACACACACTGATGGCGGGAGCTGCCATGCAAGGCTCTAACCACGACCCATCAGGAGCAAGGACACAACGGACGTGATGTGGTTGGTAGAAGGTGGGGATCGAACCAGGAACCCTCAGGTTGCTGGCACGGCCACTCTCTCAACCGCTCTGCTTCTGTAACCTCCTGAAGAGATGATTGTTGTGGTGGCAACAAAGCCCCGAGCAGCTACGTGAGCTAGCGACGCCGACGCCAAAAGTAATCGACTCGGCTCATCTGGTGCCGTCATCGCGCAGGCGCCCCCCGGGGGGGGGCGGGGAATCTGCATCGCAACATTTTTGGCGGGGGGCTTAGAGAATAGAGATGGCGCTGACAGCTGACCCCGGCTTTATCTCTAAAGCCCGCCACTGGCGGACAAGGGGCCATGCGAAGAATGCAAACTAGCGCCGCGATGAGCCGCTCGCTTTTTTTAGGCTTCTTAAGTCCGATCCAGTTTGGATTCCGATGAGATGACGGGAATCTAACTTTTCAGAGCGCAAGCGACAGGAATAACACCTTAAAGTTAAAGTTCCAATGATTGTCACACACACACTAGGTGCGGTGAGGTCATCCTCTGCATTTGACCCATCCCCTTGTTCACCCCCTGGGAGGTGAGGGGAGCAGTGAGCAGCAGCTGTGGCCAGGCTCGGGAATCCTTTTGGGGATTTAACCCCCAATTCCAACCCTTGATGCTGAGTGCCAAACAGGGAGGTAACGGGTCCCATTTTTATAGTCTTTGGTATGACTCGGCCGGGATTTGAACTCTCGACCTACCGATCTCACGCTTATGACGGTGGTGGTGCACACTTGACCAAGCGTCAAAACAGGCCCCGCCCTCTTTGACCAGTGACACAGGCTTGTTAGTTTATTTCCACCTGATTAATATGAGCTCAGCGTCATCAGGACTCCCCCTGCTGGTCTTAAAAGTTTAGCATCTCCATCTTATGCATCCATCCATTTCCTACCGCTTGTCCCTTTCGGGGTGGCGGGGGTTGCTGGAGCCTATCTCAGCTGCATTCGGGCGGCAATAAATGCCAAAGTCATCTCCTTAAAAAAAAACAAAGCACACCTTTTACCTTTGCACGCATTGTTTTACACGTTTACGTTTGAACTGTTCTGCAAAAGTGCTACGTTAAAGAGGGCGGTACAGCTCGGTTGGTAGAGTGGCCGTGCCAGCAACTTGAGGGTTCCAGGTTCGATTCCCGCTTCTGCAATCCGAGTCACTGCCGTTGTGTCCTTGGGCAAGACACTTTACCCACCTGCTCCCAGTGCCACCCACACTGGTTTAAAAAATGTAACTTTAAGACATTGGGTTTCACAATGTAAAGCGCTTTGAGTCACTAGAGAAAAGCGCTATATAAATATAATTCACTAATTCGCTTCACTTCACACGGTTGGCGTTAAATGTGAATGTGGTGTGGCGTACTCACCGTGCTGCAGTGCTCGAGCCCGGGGGAACAAGAGTGAGGATGACGACGGAGCATCATCTCACTTTTTAACCTCCCGCTGAAGGTCACACCGTCACGTGACGCCCGCCGCCTCGCCGGGTTGGCGCGTGGCGGCTCAGTGGCCGGTCATAAATGGCGTGCAGCGGTGAGGAATGAAGCAGGCGGGCGCACTAAAGTCCACATCTGCTGCTTCCTCAATCTCTTTGTCCCGCTCATCCAGCAGCTATTCACGGACGAGTGCCCACGTCTTCTTGACACGCACTGGCCACGCCCACTTCATGAGGGCGGACAACTTTGATGTGACCAAGGCACACCACAAAGTTGTTTCCAGTAGGGTCGCAAACCCTAACCCTCTAACCCTAACCCTAATTTAGTCTTTGTTACTTACAATATGTTCCCCTAGTGTCCAAATAACTCAAAATTAAGTATTTGTTACTTAGAACAGTGTTTTTCAACCACTGTGCTGTGGCACACTAGTGTACCATAAGATTTTTGTTTGGTGTAATTTCACCTAATTGGGTTAAAAACCAAACCAGTAATTATAATCCGCAGATGTGCTGTCGTTGAGCGTCTGCGCTGTCTAGAGCGCAGCAGAGTAACCGTGTAATACTCTTCCATATCAGTAGGTGGCAGCAGGTAAAAAGGTATCTAACGCTTAAACCAAAAATAAACAAAAGGCGAGTGCCGCTAAGAAAAGGCATTGAAGCTTAGGGATGGCGATGCAAAATGAAGCTAAAACTGAACTGGCTGCAAAGTAAACAAAAACAGAATGCTGGACGACAGCAAAGACTTACAGCGCGTGGAGCAGACGGCGTTCACAAAGTACATCCGTACATGCCTGGACAATCAACACCAAAATAGCAGCGCAAGACAAGAACTAAAAAAACTACACAAAGACAGGTAAACACCAAAAAACAAAAAATAAGTCACGGCGTGATGTGACAGGTGGTGACAGTACACCTACTTTGAGACAAGAGCTATAGTGATGCATGCTTGGTTATGGTTTGAATTCACATCCAACAATTGCGAGAATGACTTTTTACTGTCAATATCGGCAGCTGAGTTTCAATTTTTTATATTTTCTGCTGGAGGTGTGCCTCCAGATTTTTTCAATGGAAAAAAAAAAGTGCCTCGGCTCAGAAAAGGTTGAAAAACACTTAAAATATGTTCCCCGTACTAAAATGTTACCAAAAAAATGGTTGGTTTTCAGTTTTTTTGGTTCGAGTAAAAAAATTTAAAATGGGTCAAACTTGTATAGCGCTTTTCTACCTTGAAGGTACTCAAAGCGCTTTGACACTATTTCCACATTCACCCATTCACACACACATTCACACACTGATGGCGGGAGCTGCCTTGCAAGGCCCTAACCACGGCCCATCAGGAGCAAGGGTGAAGTGTCTTGCTCAAAGACACAACGGACGTGACTAGGTTGGTAGAAGCTGGGGATCGAACCAGGAACCTTCAGGTTGCTGACACGGCCACCCTCCCAA
>NC_084737.1:15280891-15375891 GCF_033978785.1 Entelurus aequoreus
GGGAGGGTTGGCAAGTATGGTTTTGCTGTTCATCCGAGCAAGGACCTACGAGATCACCAAAAGTGTTACCTGGCGCGGTCTTCGTCGTGACATGCAAACCTCAGACAGTCATTTTTATAGCGCTACATTACGCCGGGGTACGAGTCTGTCTCAATCTTCTCCTTTGTAAAGAATAGCATCTTGGAACATATTGCGTACCGTCGAGGTTGTCGAACCATCATGGAGTTAGGTTAACGGTCGACTTAAGCTTGTTTTCATTACCACCTACTTACTGGCCACAGTGTCTGATTTTAGACGGCAAACACACACACATGCCACATTAATGCTGCATAAACCCTTCAAGCACCTGTCACATACACACACTCACACACAACAATGCTATAAACTTATTTTGGCTCCACCGGGAGGAGACGCCAGTGGAGACACACGTTAGCCCCCTCGATCCCACCCCTGTCAATCAAAAGTGTCAACATCTAAACAAAGTGGCTCCCAATCAGATGTTGATTGGATTATTAACGAGCAGGAAGGGCTTGTTAGGGCTACAGCTGGTCAATGCTACGTCATTTCTTCTGCATTGTTCCACGAGTAATCACTTTACACACAAATTATTACTTTGATCAAAAAGTAAGTAACTGTTGTTGGGGTTTCATGCAAGGGTTCCAAGCTGTGGTTTCAAGTTTGGGTTAGGTTTTCAAAGTAGGGTTTGAACGTGAGGCCAGGATTTCCCTTTAGGATTTCAAGCAGGGTTGGGGTTTATTAAAACGTTTCAAGCCTCTGAGCCCATATCATTTGGAGAATGCAGGCATCGATCCCGCTAACTCTACCATGTCAAGCAAGTACTCGACAGTTTGAGCCATATAGCTCACCATAGGTTCTGTTTTTAGCCCTCAGTTGACTTTGATGTGGCTGAGAGGTTAAAGACGATGGGCCGCCGAGCCGCTGAGTTCAAATTAGGGCTACGTGATTCTGGCACAAATGTGAATCGTTTCGTGTTTGCAGAGAATTGAGATCAGGTTTCTCTGGTTGTTAAAAAAAGAAAAGAGAACATTCAAATGTTCATTGGAGAAGAGTGAGCATCAGAAACATAAAACAGCAGCTATGAACATAACAAAAAAAATGAATGCTCTGAGTTTATTGGCTTTGGTCAGTTTTCCGATTCTTGCCTTTGCCTTGTACGGTTTTATCATACTGTACTTTGTAGTGTCCTTTTGAGGATCTGTAGTGTTGCCTTGCAATGCCTCAACAACACTTACAATGCACCTTAGACGATTGTTGGCTTGGAACCAAAAATGCTTTGTTTATAATGCAGCCCATGGGGAATCGTCAGTGTTGACAGATGAGATCAAATACACGTGTGAGTCGAGATCACAATCTATTAGCCAATAATCGTGCAGGCCTTATTTTGAATCCTATCGTTATTGGGATTTACTAGGGATGGGAATTGATCAGATTTTTCCGGTTACAATTCCGCTTTTGATTCTGCTTAATGATTCGGTTTCCTTAACGGTTCTCTTATCGATTCTTATTTAGAAAAAAAGGTGGATTAGCCTCAGTTTAGTTTAGTTTAGAGGTAACATGACCTCACAAAGCCTATATTGAGCTCTCAAGAGGCCCATACACTATATTGCCAAAAGTATTTGGCCACCCATCCAAATTTTCGTTTTCTATTCAGGCTCCAGTACTCTGGAATGCCCTCCCGGTAACAGTTAGAGATGCTACTTCCTTAGAAGCATTTAAGTCCCATCTTAAAACTCATTAAGACCCCCCTTTTAGACCAGTTGATCTGCCGTTTCTTTTCTGCTCTGCCCCTTTCTCCTTCGTGGAGAGGTGGGGCACACATTCGGTGACCACAGATGAGGCGCGAGCTGTCCAAAGTTGGGACCCAGTGTGGACAACTCATCTGTGCATCAGTTGGGGACGTCTCTGCGCTGCTGACTTGTCTCCGATCAAGATGATCTCCTGCTGGCCCCACTATGGACTGGACTCTCACACTATTATGTTAGATCCGCTATGGACTGGACTCTGACAAAATTATGCTAGATCCACTCGACGTCCATTGCACCGGTCACCCAGGGGGGTCCCCACATCTGCGGTCCCTTCCAAGGTTTCTCATTGTCATCCCATTGGGTTGAGTTTTTTCTTGCCCTGGTGTGGGATCTGAGCCGAGGATGTCGTTGTGACTTGTGCAGCCCTTTGAGACACTCGTGATTTAGGGCTATATAAGTAAACATTGATTGATTGATTGAAATGATGAGAATCAGGTGTCCTAATCACTTGGCCCAGAGACTGTTTCTACAAACATATGTGAAAGAATGGGCCTCTCTCAAGAGCTCATTTTCCTCGCTCCTAAATATTCCAAAGTCAACTGTTGGCTTTATTATAAGAACATGGAAGAGTTTGGGAACAACAGCAACTTAACCTCGTAGTGGTAGGCCACGTAAACTGACAGAGAGGGGTCAGCGGATGCTGAAGCCCAGAGGGCAAAGAGGTCGCCGACTTTCTGCACAGTCAGTTGCTACAGAGCTCCAAACTTTATGTGACCTTCCAATTAGCCCACGTACAGTATGCAGAGAGCTTCCTGGAATGGGTTTCTATGGCCAAGCAGCTGCATCTAAGCCATACAGTACATCACCAATTCCATTGCAAAGCGTGGGATGCAGTGGTGTAAAGCACGTCGCCACTGGACTCTAGAGCAGTGGAGACGCCTTCTCTGGAGTGATGAATCACGCTTTTCCATCTGGCAATCTGATGGATGAGTCTGGGTTTAGAAGTTGCCAGGAGAACGCTACATTTCGGACTGCATTATGCCGAGTGTGAAATTTGGCGGAGGAGGAATTATAGTGTGGGGTTGTTTTTCAGGAGTTGGGCTTGGCCCCTTAGTTCCAGTGGAAAGGAACTTTGAATGCTCCAGGATACCAAAACATTTTGGACAATTCCATGCTCCCAACCTTGTGGGAACAGTTTGGAGCAGGCCCCTTCCTCTTCCAACATGACAGTGCACAAAGCAAGGTCCAGAAAGACATGGATGACAGAGTCTGGTGTGGATGAACTTGACTGGCCTGTACAGAGTCCTGACCTGAACCCGATAGAACACCTTTGGGATGAATTAGGACGGAGACTGAGAGCCAGGTCTTCTCTACAAACATCAGTGTGTGACCTCACCAATGCGCTTTTAGAAGAATGGTGGAAAATTCCTATAAACACACTCCGCAACCTTGTGGACAGCCTTCCCAGAAGAGTTGAAGCTGTCATAGCTGCAAAAGGTGGCCCAACTGTCAGGTTTGTCACTGACAGTTTAGTTATGTTTTGGTTTTTCCTCTGTTTTTATTTCCTTTTAGCACTCTTATTTTGGTTCAGTTTCCTGTTTGTCTCCCTGAGCGCTGTTTCCCCTCAGCTGCGGCTGATTGGCACCTGGCCACACCTGGTGTCAATCAGCCGGCTGCTATTTAGACCTGCCTTGCCCTCCAGTCAGTGCTGGAGTATTGTTGCTGTAGCTGTAAGCTGGAGACTGTTTGGAGTATCCTGTATGCTGATAGCTAGTGATGGGTTGATGAGGCGTCATGAAGCGTTTCGACACATTGCAAAACTGTATTGATACTGTGTCGATACTGTGTCACTAAATACTGACATCTGCTGGACATTAAAAATCCCTACAGGCAACCTATGGACCGACTCAACTGACACTGATTTTATGACCTAATATATACAATAATATAAACTAAGTCATTGTATTTCATTTAGGATTATTTCATATCTTCATTTAAATAAAAATATATTTGTATCTTTTTTAGATACAGTCAATAATGTGAACATGTATCATAACATGGTAATCTAAGAGAATGTGTTGTGAATGAGGATGCTTGTGGACTGGGAATTTTTATTTATTTTTTTTTTTTACACATTTTTATTTAAAAAAAAAACAGTTTTTCCAACCTATTAAATTTCAGACCATTTCTCTTCTTAGTTAATATTTCTCCGGCTGTAGAAAAGACCCGCTCACAGGGCACAGAGGAGGCGTGAAGTGAAGTGAATTACATTTATATAGCGCTTTTTCTCAAGTGACTCAAAGCGCTTTACATAGTGAAACCCAATATCTAAGTTACATTCAAACCAGTGTGGGTGGCACTGGGAGCAGGTGGGTAAAGTGTCTTGCCCAAGGACACAACGGCAGTGACTAGGATGGCGGAAGCGGGGATCGAACCTGCAACCCTCAAGTTGCTGGCACGGCCGCTCTACCAACCGAGCTATACCGCCCAGGCACAGTTCGCGTATCGGTCACGTGACCGAAACAGTGACTTTCTAAAAGCGGTACGCGCACCGACACAGGGTTTTGCTCTATGGCCTCGACGCATGCGCCGATGCATCGGTGTTGCCGGACCCATCACTACTGATAGCTGTTTGCAGCTTGCTGTCTTCTTGTTCCTCGTTTCCTGTTTGCCGGTTCCTGTTCCCTGTTTCCAGTTTGCCTGTTCCTGGTTCCTGGTTTGTGTTTTTCCTGCATGTTTCCCTGCATCCAGCCTGCCGTTTCTGCATCTTGGAGTTTGCCACCGCCACTACTTGACACCAACATCATATTGAACCCTATAGGTTAGGAATGGGATGGCACTTCCAAGTTCATATGTGAGTCAAGGCAGGTGGCTAAATACGTTTGGCAATATAGTGTATGTAGCATAGAGGAAAAAAAGGTACTTCCCTTAAAATAAATGTAATAACATATTATTCTGTAGATTTTTAAAAAAATGAATCCTGTGGAAATTACACAAGAACGTAACATCTAGTAACAAGTGATAATAACTTATTACATGCAAAGTGTTATGGTGGGGTCACATGTGTGACAGGATGTATATTGAGTTACTAGTAGAATACAGTGATTGAAGTAGCACAGTAAGCTCTTGAGTTGCATTACTATTTCATTTTATATTCGCAACTTAAATTTTTTTATTGTCAATGGCCACAGTAAAGCACCGTTATTTGTATTATATGGAGCTAATGTTATTGTAATGCCAGCATTAATAAGAGCCATTGTAGTACTGGGCGGCTCCAGCAGGGGGCGCTTTGTGCTGGCAGCTAACCTAGGGGACACCTGACTTCCTGCTTGCAGTCATTACAGACCTGAGCAGAACAAAGTTGTGTCCTCATATCTGTATAACTCAAACATCTCCCTTCTCAGGTACAAGTGTATTTATGTAAATAGTTTTACCCCAGAATGTATCGTTATAGTGTTTAAACATGTTTGAAAGAGTATATTTTTATGATATGTGTCTTTTCAGTCGACATGGCTTTACACATGACCAAGCTAATGCTAAAGCTAATTGCACTGCCGATGTCAAAGCGGATGCTAACTGCATTAACAGTGTTAAATATATAGAAAGGTACTGTGCGTAGTTCATTATTAATCTGTGTATATTTCTGCTGAAATGTGTATTTACTACAGTTTCTGGGACTAGTTCAGTGTCGTTTGTTTAATTAGACCAGGGGTCACCAACGCGGTGCCCGCGGGCACCAGGTAGCCCGTAAGGACCAGATGAGTAGCCCGCTGGCCTGTTCTAAAAAATAGCTCAAATAGCAGCACTTACCAGTGAGCTGCCTCTATTTTTTAAATTGTATTTATTTACTAGCAAGCTGGTCTCGCTTTGTTCGACATTTTTAATTCTAAGAGAGACAAAACTCAAATAGAATTTGAAAATCCAAGAAAATATTTTAAAGACTTGGTCTTCACTAACTGACAAAGAAACAGATAACAGATTTGGTGTCCAATTCAAAGTGTGACATGATTTATTTAAAAATTTGAGAGTTGACTTTTGTATTTTACATGAGTTATTATTTGTACAAACATGGTGCAAAGTAATTCATGATTTGTTAAAAAAAAATGTTAGTGGCTAGCTAGTTAAAATGGGATATTGTGATTTCACAAGACTGTCTTAGAAGTGATCATTTGAAAATGTTCAATTTGAAAAATGTGCACTTAGAGAAAATATAAAAATAATGTGTTGCATATTGATATTTATCTGTTTCTATATATATTTATTGTGAGAAATCATTAAGATGATCAGTGTTTCCACAAAGATAAATATCATTATAACATAGAGTTAAAGGTAAATTGAGCAAATTGGCTATTTCTGGCAATTTATTTAAGTGTGTATCAAACTGGTAGCCCTTCGCATTAATCAGTACCCAAGAAGTAGCTCTTGGTTTCAAAAATGTTGGTGACCCCTGAATTAGACTGACCATACGTCCTCTTTTGCCTGGACATGTCCTCTTTTGCGGGGCTGTCCGGGCGGGGTTTCTTAAATGCCTCAAATGTCCGGCATTTTGAATTAGGGTTGCTTGTATTTTTAATGTACGTCCAGGGTTAAGAAGGGGTTAAAAAAAAAAACAAATTGTGAAGGTGTGCGCACGCAGCAGCATTCGTGAGAGAGGGGCAGATACAGAGAGAGTGAGGGGGTGGATTGATTGATTGATTGAGACTTTTATTAGTAGATTGCACTGTACAGTACATCCATCCATCCATTTTCTACCGCTTGTCCCTTTTGGTGTCGCTGGAGCCTATCTCGGCTGCATTCGGGCGGAAGGCGGTGTACACCCTGGACAAGTCGCCACCTCATCGCAGGGCTACAGTACATCCATCCATCCATTTTCTACCGCTTGTCCCTTTTGGGGTCGATGGTAACACCCAAATAAGTTTTTCAACTTGTTTAAGTCGGGATCCACGTTAATCAATTCATGGTACAAATATATACATAAAAAAACAACATAAAAAAAAAACTAAAACATTTTGAAATGCGTCCATTCTCCCTTTTCTGTCTACACACTGTGTCTGCTTGTAAGTACTCCGTGTGTGTGTGCACAGCCAAACCTGCTCGTCTACTCGTAAAACAGCAATGTCCCGACGTGACGACGACGGTGGTGCGGGAGACGGGTACTTTGTAGAGGCGATATAGTACCAAATATGATTCATAGTATCGCGATACTATACTAATACCGGTATACCGTACAACCCTAGGAGGAGGGTCCCCACATCGGCAGTCCCCTCCAAAGTTTCTCATTGTCATCCCATTGGGTTGAGTTTTTTTCTTGCCCTGATGTGGGATCTGAGCCCAGGATGTCGTGGTGGCTTGTGCAGCGCTTTGAGACACGCGTGATTTAGGGCTATATAAGTAAACTTTGACTGATTGATTGATTGATTGATTGATTGATTGATTAAAGTAATTTGTCAACACTCTTCACCGTTTTGCGAGCACTATTTTGCGTTTTGTTTAGCACCTGTCAGAAGGACGTGCAGACAGACAGTTCCCCACACGGCTGTAGGATCAGTGCTCGTGCTGCAAAGACAAACGATGGACAGAGAATCCTCCATCGTACCTGTGCGTTACCATATTTGGACGGTCATAAATAAAAAAAACAATATTAGACATATCATCTATTAAGCAATGTCCTTTTATAATTTCATTGCTGCTGGATGACTTGAGGGCCTGAATAAAATGTGTGTGTGGTCTAAAGGGAACACATACAAAGAATGATTATGATACATTTAGGCAATATAATATGCAATAATATAACAGGTATAATGTTATATATAATATAACATACTCTACAATGTGTTCTAAAACAAATATACAAACAAATGTACATGGACTATTAAAGCAGTCCATTGGAGATGAATGAAGAAGCGCTGTTGATTTAAGACAGTGCTTTAAACGTGGTCTGTGTCGCCCTCTACTGGTAGGATAGGGTAACTACTGTGTAACAAGAAGTATTAACAGGGCGAAAGTTGAGCTGGCGAATTATATCGTCAAGCAGCAACATAGTTGCAAACAAACACTCGGTTAAGGCTACATCTAACACATTATAGGCATTTTAGCATTAATAACTTGTTGTTTGTGGTTACCCGTAGGAAGAACCATGCCGAGCTGCATGAATAACTTGGCTTTAATTAATACTTCAGGAGGACAGCAATTGTACATACGCACTGCATGAGAGAGTGGTAATAACTGATTTCCTATTGGGCACACCCTGGTGGTCTGTTTGAAAACTACAACAACGAAACAGTCATTTTACCAAATGATCTACATCCTTCCCTATTAGTTAAGAGTCCTTAAAAAAAACAAAAGAAGATAAGTGAAATTAATATCTATATGTAACTGAGATCAAATCTTTTAACTGAGTAGGGTGAGTACAAACAATTCACTATCTGTATGAAATATCTAAACACATCACAGAACAGCTAGAAAAAATACTATCTCTCTCAAAATAAATCACACGTGCATTTTTCTTTTCTTACTGCACATACTTTGGATTGGGTATACAAACTCGACCTGCACGCGTCTACGTCGTGAATCTGGGTCGAATTGGTGTTGCACTTTCCGTTTGCCTAATCACTGTCTCTTCTCTCAGTGGTGCGGGAGGGACTAAGCCCACCATGGTATGTCTACCATCCTGAGAGTCTGCTTCGTCGTTCTGGAACCTTGTTGGTGGTCGTTCTTGAACCAGGAGGATGTGGCGACGATTCCTCCTGTATCTTCTCCTATCGGACTGGATGATGTAGGAACATGGCTCTTCGCACGACTTTTCCACTATTCCAAGTCGGTCATGTCCAGCAGGACTCTGCATACGGATCACTTGCCCTTCTGCCAAGGGACTCAATGGGCGACTTGACTTGTCGTAGTGACGTTTCACCGTGGTTCTTTTGTCGACGAGTCGAGCGCGTACTTGTCTTGAGTCTTTTGCTGTTGGCTGTAGTAGTCTGGTACACACCGGGATAGCTGCACGCGTTTGTCTTGACATTAACCGTTCGGCAGGGGAACCAAGGTCTGCATCTCGGGGAATGTTTCTCAGGTTAAGGAGGTTTAGGAAGACATCAGTTTTGTCCCGGTGGGATTTCTCCATCAGTTGCTTGGCACTCCTGACAGCTCTTTCCGCGAGTCCATTCGACTGGGGAAACTCTGGGCTGCTGGTGGTGTGGATGAAGTCCCACTCCTCAGCAAACTTCCTGAATTGTTCACACTTGTACTGTCTTGCACTGTCAGATAGCAGTGTGTGTGATGTACCATGCACTGAAAAATGTCTTTTCATTTTCGAAATTACAGCTGTTGCTGTGATGTTTTGTAGAAGGTCAATTTCAAACCATCCAGAAAAGGAATTCACTAGCACCTAGTAGTGTTGTCCACGCCGTTCAAAAATGTCTGTAGCAACTGTGGACCACGGAAGGTCTGAAACTGGATGGAGATGAAGCAGTTCTTTCTGCTGATGTGGTTTTGTGCTGTTGCACACTGTGCAAGAAAGTACTTCTTCAGTGATGTCTCGTGACATTGATGGCCTAAAGATGATACCTCTTGCTCTGCGTTTGGTCGCTTCAATGCCTGGGTGACCTTTGTGTACAATCTTAATGTACTCTTTTTGTAGTGACCGAGGAATGACTGCTTTCTGCCCTTTCATGACAATTCCATCTTCCACAGTGAGTTCGTCTCTGTAGGGAAAGAAAACTTCAAAAGCAGGCTGCAGCTGAGTCTGTCTGGCAGGCCATCCACGCTGGATAACTGCACTGAGAGTCTGCAATACTTCATCCTCCTCCGTGTGTTTCTTGAGCTCTTCCAGGCGGGCTGTAGAAATGTAGCTCACTGACATGACGTCAAAAGAACCACTATCAGATGGGCTCTCACTGTCTGTTGCATTAGGGGCTCTTGAAAGAGTGTCAGCTAAGTACATGTGCTTTCCTTTTTTGTAGACTAAGCTTATGTCATAGCTTTGCTGGCGTAGCAGCATCGGCTGAAGACGTGCAGGGACATTGTGAATTGGTTTCTTCAAGATAGTCACCAACGGTTGGTGGTCAGTTTCTACTATGGTGGGCTTGCCATACCCATAGTCTCTGAACTTGGTGCATGCAAACACAACAGCTAGAAGCTCCTTCTCAATTTGAGCGCATCGAATTTCTGTTTCTGTAAGGGTGCGGGATGCAAAGGCTACTCCTAGTCCAAAGCATGAAGCCTCACAGGTCAGCGTGACTGGCTCTTTGACATCGTAGTAGGCCAATACTGGTGGAAAGGAGAGACATGTTTTCAGGCGGTCGAAACCATCTTGGTGTTGCTGGAACCAGCACCATGCGGTCTCGTTGTGAGTCAGCTTCCTCAGTGGCGTTGCGATGTCACTGAGGTGAGAACTCAAAAATCAATTGAACTCTTTAGATGGAATTTACAAACCCCATTTCCATATCAGTTGGGAAATTGTGTTAGATGTAAATATAAATGGAATAGAATGATTTGCAAATCCTTTTCAACCCATATTCAGTTGAATATGCTACAAAGACAACATTTTTGATGTCCAAACTGATAAACTTTTTTTTTTTTGCAAATAATCATTAACTTTAGAATTTGATGCCAGCAACACGTGACAAAGAAGTTGGGAAAGGTGGCAATAAATACTGATAAAGTTCAGGAATGCTCATCAAACACTTATTTGGAACATCCCACAGGTGAACAGGCAAATTGGGAACAGGTGGGTGGGGGTATAAAAGTAGATTCCATGAAATGCTCAGTCATTCACAAACAAGGATGGGGCGAGGGTCACCACTTTGTCAACAAATACGTGAGCAAATTGTTGAACAGTTTAAGAAAAACCTTTCTCAAGCAGCTATTGTAAGGAATTTAGGGATTTCACCATCTACGGTCCGTAATATCATCAAAGGGTTCAGAGAATCTGGAGAAATCACTGCACGTAAGCAGCTAAGCCCGTGACCTTCAATCCCTCAGGCTGTACTGCATCAACAAGCGACATCAGTGTGTAAAGGATATCACCACATGGGCTCAGGAACACTTCAGAAACCCACTGTCAGTAACTACAGTTGGTCGCTACATCTGTAAGTGCAAGTTAAAACTCTCCTATGCAAGGCGAAAACCGTTTATCAACAACACCCAGAAACGCTGTCGGCTTCGCTGGGCCTGAGCTCATCTAAGATGGACTGATACAAAGTGGAAAAGTGTTCTGTGGTCTGACGAGTCCACATTTCAAATTGTTTTTGGAAACTGTGGACGTCGTGTCCTCCGGACCAAAGAGGAAAAGAACCATCCGGATTGTTATAGGCGCAAAGTTGAAAAGCCAGCATCTGTGATGGTATGGGGGTGTATTAGTGCCCAAGACATGGGTAACTTACACATCTGTGAAGGCGCCATTAATGCTGAAAGGTACATACAGGGTTTGGAGCAACATATGTTGCCATCCAAGCAACGTTACCATGGACGCCCCTGCTTATTTCAGCAAGACAATGCCAAGCCACGTGTTACATCAACGTGGCTTCATAGTAAAAGAGTGCGGGTACTAGACTGGCCTGCCTGTAGTCCAGACCTGTCTCCCGATGAAAATGTGTGGCGCATTATGAAGCCTAAGCCACAACGGAGACCCCCGGACTGTTGAACAACTTAAGCTGTACATCAAGCAAGAATGGGAAAGAATTCCACCTGAGAAGCTTCAAAAATGTGTCTCCTCAGTTCCCAAACGTTTACTGAGTGTTGTTAAAAGGAAAGGCCATGTAACACAGTGGTGAACATGCCCTTTCCCAACTACTTTGGCACGTGTTGCAGCCATGAAATTCTAAGTTAATTATTATTTGCAAAAAAATTATGAGTTTGAACATCAAATATGTTGTCTTTGTAGTGCATTCAACTGAATATGGGTTGAAAAGGATTTGCAAATCATTGTATTCCGTTTATATTTACATCTAACACAATTTCCCACCTCATATTGTAAACCCTTAGCTCAATACTTAGTTGATGCACCTTTGGAAGCAATTACGGCCTCAAATCTTTTTGAATACGATGCCACAAGTTTGGCACACCTATCTTTGGGCAGTTTTGCACATTCCTCTTTGCAGCATCTCTCAAGCTCCATCAGGTTGGATGGGAAGCCTTGGTTTTCATCTAGGAGGTCTCTGTACATTGCTGCATTCATCTTAGTCTCGTCAGGGAGGTGACCAAGAACCTGATGGTCACTCTGTCAGAGCTACAGTATTCCTCTGTGGAGAGAGGAGAATCTTCCAGAAGGACAACCATCTCTGCTGCAATCCAACAATCAGGCATGTATGGTAGAGTGGCCAGACGGAAGCTATTTCTTAGTAAACAGTTTGCCAAAATGCACCTGAAAGACTCTCAGACCATGAGAAACAAATTTCTCTGGTCTGATGAGAAAACTCTTCAGCGTGAATGTCAGGCATCATGTTTGGAGGAAACCAGGCACCGCTCATCACCAGGCAAAACTATCCCTACAGTAAAGCATGGTTGTGGCAGCATCATGCTGTGGGGATGGTTTTCAGCGGCAGGAACTGGGAGACTAGTCAGGATAGAGGGAAAGATGAATTCAGCCATTTACAGGAACAGCCTGGATGAACACCAACGCTTTCCATCCGACCTGATGGCGCTTCAGAGGTGCTGCAAAGACGTGTGCGAAACTGCCCAAAGATAGATGTGCCAAGCTTGTGGCATCGTATTCGAAAAGACTCAAAGCAGTAATTACATCAACAAAGTATTGACAAAAGGGTCTGAATACTTATGTACAAGTGAATTTTGAGTTTTTTATTTAGAATAAATCTGCAAAGATGTCTACATTTCTGTTTTTTTCTGTCAAGTTTGCATGCTGAGTGTACATTGAGAAGTAAAATAAACATTTTTGATTTTAGCAAATGGCTCCAATGAAACAAGGAGTAACACATTTAAAGGGGTCTAAATACTGTCCGTACCCATTGTACTTTTCATCACCTTCATTTCATGCACAGTGTTGTGAGTTGCTCTATTTTCAGAGGTCGGTCACTAAATACTGCTGATCAATGTGATCTTGTAGGCTGGAACCAGTGTCCAGCAGCATCTGAACATCACCACCCAAAGTTGTCAGCCCTACCTTCTTGCTGAGGGAGCAACAAGAATCAGAGTTCACACCTACTTCCTTGTGACTGACAGGTATGCACTTCCATCTATGGCAACAGCTTCTGTGGGAGCCCCTTAATGAACTCTTTGAAGCGTTTTATGTCTTTGGGTACATCATATAATTGATAAATGATCATTTAGGCTTTCATACATAGCTTGTTCAGTCTGGTGAAGTCCTTCAATGCAAGGTATTGTTGCAGGTTTTGTTTAGCTAAAAAAAGATGACTTCCAATCAGAATTTTCTGAAGGTTCTCCCAAAATATTGTAGTGAACCAAAGACACCCACACTGCTTACGCTCAAGAATTGTCTCTTAATCCAACTCTTCCCTAAGTTTTAGATGTGAAGAGTTCATGCTCATTTAATTCCCTGACATATTTTCACACAGTTGAGAACTTTTCAGTGGATGTGATGCATGACATTTTGCAAGGGGTGGCCCAGTATGAATTGAAATTATTGTTCACATATGTTAAAGAACAAAATGTTACATTGGGTGGAATCAATTTAAGAATACAATGTTTTGAGAATGGATTCATTGAGAGAAACAAAAGGCAAGTAGCTGTGAATTTAGGTGGAGAGTTCAATGATTTTGGACTGAATTGGTTTTTAGTCATGAGGAATATTCCCTGTATTTTCACCAATTTTATCACCAGGACTGTGTGTATATTTAAAACATTTGACTGTGGAACACCACAAATTGTTCAAGATGTTGTATCCCCAGAACTTCTGAAAGTTAACTGGGCTAAACTCAGTGGTTTTGTGTACTGCCCACATTTGGTAATTTGTGGCAAAATAGAGAAATAAATGCCTCTGTTTTACCAGATGAAGTCAATTCTAATTATAAACAAGACACTTTAGCTTCTCACTTGACCTTTTATGTACAGTAACCATTCAAGAACATGTCCATGCTTATGGAGTGACCAGGTCAAAGCAAAACTTTGTGGTGTTCCATGTTGACAACCTGCATGATGCCAGGCCTTTTGACATACAAATGTCATGTAGAGAATGATAGAGCTTTGTTTGTTGTGCCATATTGTGTTCTCTGGTGAGCTAGCACTGCTAATTTCAGTACTGATGACAATTTAATAAATGTTGTTGCTGTAAATGTATATGTATTAATTTCTGATGCGTTACTAATTTAGTAATATAGAGCATACTATAAATATGTATCAAAATAACACTGTAGGTAAGTAAAAATTACTACAAATTGGTGTTAAGTGTTATCATATTACTCTGACCAGAGTGAAAAAGCAACAGTGTTAAATATGTTTTACACATTTCATTGTTAATTGTGACACTAAATTGAGTAGAATTAACTCTGAAAAGTTGACACTGGCCATACAGTAAATTTTACTCTAATTTTAAGTGGGACCAAATGTAATCTGAAACAGTTAATATCAACTTTTTAAGAGTTAATCCAAAATGCGTTTTTTTTTTTACTGTGTAGTAATATTAATAATTAAGATAGTAAACACAATAAGATCATTCAAAACGTAAGGATTGAACATGATCAGTAAAAAGCCTGATTAAAAAAGTGTGTCTTTGTGAGGTCGAGTTAATAACGTTCAGTTTCATGGCAAATCATCAATTTGACCATCAAAGTTTGTCCCATTATGGAGTAGGCTAAATTACTTTGTTCAGTTCAGTTTATTTATTTAAATAGCACATTTAAAACAAGCCCAGTTGGCCAAAGTGCTGTACAGACATAAGAAACAATTTGCAACAAAAAAAGGGGCACATAGTGTCACATTTATATTGTAACATGGAAGGATGAATACATCAGAATAGTAAACATTACCTTAAAAGAAGTGCAGAATCACCTAAAATACTATTATGTAATAATTAATAAATGTATAAAACAAGAAATAAAAACAACCAAGAAATCCTGTCTAACTGGATTTGAACGTCATGGAGTAAAAAAAAATGTTTTTAGCCTAGATTTAAATTGTCTCAGAGGCTGGGAGGACCTAATAGATAGTGGAAGGTTGTTCCACAGTCTGGGCCCTGCCACTGAGAAAGCTCTATCTCCTCTGGTTTTTAGCCTAGTTTTTGGGACAGCCAGGAGGAGCTGGTCTGAAGACCTCAGGGTCCTGCTGGGACAAAAAGGCTGCAGCAGCTCAATAAGATAGGGCGGGGCTTCTTGGTGTAAGCATTTAAAAACATTTGAGTACAATTTTAAAATGAACTCTAAAACTAACTGGGAGCATAATAATAAACGGAACAATTCCAATAGGTCACGAGCAGCAATAATAATAAACGGAACAATACAATAGGTCAGGATCAGCGATAATAATAAATGGAACAACACAATAGGTCAGGATCAGCAATAATAATAATTACAACATTCCAAGTGCAAATAAATGAGGTTTCCTCTCTGGCTTTCATACAGGGTTTCTGCAGGTATCAGCAGATCTAATTTAATGCTATTTTAATGCCATTTAAAACACATTTAATGCCCGTGTCCTATTGCAGGTAGTTATTATATATAAACAAAAACGTACTATTGTCTATATAGACACAATTCTAAGCATTTGACAATATTCATCTTGATTAGTTGAACAGCTTACATTAAAGGCCTACTGAAACCCACTACTACCGACCACGCAGTCTGATAGTTTATATATCAATGATGAAATCTTAACATTGCAACACATGCCAATACGGCCGGGTTAACTTATAAAGTGCAATTTTAAATTTCCCGGGAAACTTCCGGCTGAAAATGTCTAGGTATGATGACGTTTGCACGTGACGTCAAGGGTTGAAGCGGAAGTATTGGGACACCATTGTATCCCAATACAAACAGCTCTGTTTTCATCGCAAAATTCCACAGTATTCTGGACATCTGTGTTGGTGAATCTTTTGCAATTTGTTCAATTAACAATGGAGACTGCAAAGAAGAGAGCTGTAGGTGGGATCGGTGTATTAGCGGCTGGCTGCAGCAACACAACCAGGAGGACTTTGAGTTGGATAGCAGACGCGCTACCGTGAGTACAGCTTTGGCTTCCAAACATTTGATCACTTCCCCGTACGTGCGTGGCGCTATGTGCATGTCACGTACGTAACTTTGGGGAAATATATGCTTCTTGCCGACTCTGATGGCGGCCGGGGTGTCGTCGAAAGCTACAATGCCCGCCGCCGCGCCGCTGTCCTCACCTTGACTTCCTCCGTCTCCGGGCCGCCGACCGCACCGATCATCGTGGTGAAGTCCTTCGTCACGCCGTCGATCGCTGGAACGCAGGTGAGCACGGGTGGTGATGAGCAGATGAGGGCTGGCGTAGGTGGAGAGCTAATGTTTTTAGCATAGCTTTGTCGAGGTCCCATAGCTAAGTTAGCTTCAATGGCGTCGTTAGCAACAGCATTGCTAGGCTTCGCCAGGCGGTACAGCATTAACCGTGTGGTTACATGTCCAGAGTTTGGTAGTATTGTTGATCTTCTGTCTATCCTTCCAGTCAGGGACTTATTTCTTTTGTTTCTATCTGCATTTAAGCACGATGCTATCACGTTAGCTCCGTAGCTAAAGTGCTTCGCCAATGTATTGTCGTGGAGATAAAAGTCACTGTGAATGTCCATTTCGCGTTCTCGACTCTCATTTTCAAGAGGATATAGTATCCGAGGTGGTTTAAAATACAAATCCGTGATCCACAATAGAAAAAGGAGAGAGTGTGGAATCCAATGAGCCAGCTTGTACCTAAGTTATGGTCAGAGCGAAAAAAGATACGTCCTGCACTGCACTCTAATCCTTCACTCTCACGTTCCTCATCCACAAATCTTTCATCCTGGCTCAAATTAATGGGGTAATTGTCGCTTTCTCGGTCCGAATCGCTCTCGCTGCTGGTGTAAACTGTGCAAATGTGAGGAGCCTTCAACCTGTGACGTCACGCTACTTCCGGTACAGGCAAGGCTTTTTTATCAGCGACCAAAACTTTATCGTTGATGTTCTCTACTAAATCCTTTCAGCAAAAATATGGCAATATCGCGAAATGATCAAGTATGACACATAAAATGGATCTGCTGTCCCCGTTTAAATAAGAAGATTTCATTTCAGTAGGCCTTTAACTGTTACTCTGTAGTGAATTAAAATTGGCTCACAAGATTGTTTAATCTGGGAATGTATTTTTCTGTAGTGGTAGGAGCAGCTGCCAGTTGTGGTGGTGACAGCAGAGGTTGCATTGTGGGTCACGCCCCAAAAATTTTGGCACCGTTAACCGCCGCCTGCCTTTAATCGCCGATTTGAGATTAGCTCAAATTATTTATTTTACCGAATTAAATGTTTAGTAATGCCTGTGGATATCAAATGTAATGCTTTTTAATGCCATTTAAGACCTTAATTATAGCAAAATCCGTTCAGTGAATTTTAATACTCACCCGTGATAATCGATTCAAAAACATCAAAAATGGATTCAAATTATTATAATTGTTTTCAATCTGTTCTGTCCAACCACTCAGACAAATGTTGTTGTTGATGTAGATGATCATATCTACTGAACAGATTTACTTTAAAAAAGTGTGGGATACTTATCTTACCTTATTTGTATTTGACTTTATTAAATGTTTGGGTAGAATTTGATTAAACAAAAACAATTTTCTTCAATGTAATATATAAATTGTTCATAACTGTTTATTTGATGGAGGAATGTAGTTAATCATAGAACCGGCATCTAATGTTATTAAAAAAAAGTATTGGTTTTGAATCGAGAATCAATTCTGAATCGAATCGTGTGGTGCCCAAAGATTCACAGCCCTACAAGTTTACATTTCTTTGTGCTATTATCTTGCAAATGTAAGAGGTCATTAGCCCAATTATGGCTTCATAGATAAAAGTGTACCAATGCCTCAAATTTCAAGTAGAAAGATCTGGCCATCCTATGTGAGAGTACAACTCACAATGATGTATAATGGCTGTACCTTTGGTAATAGATAATAAAGTTGTTCCTTTTTTAACTTACCGTCTGTATTAAAGTGCTGTAGAACATTATGTTATCAATTTGACCCATTTTCTACCAGTTACTGCTATTAGCATGTAGCATTTCCTTCTTGGTTCACAAAGGGTAAATGGCTAGAATCGCCCCCTAGTGTTTGGGAGGTGCATAGCGTTTGGCCAATGAATTACAAAGCTGTGTACGAAAATGAAAAGACATAATTACAAGTATACAAGTTTTACAGTGCAAGTGATCCCACCAAAGGCAGCAAAAACATTTAATCGTAACTCGTTTTCTAAGACATAAACATAAAAAAAGAGACCGTGTAACACGAGGAGCAGTTTGATGATGAGCAAAGCACATCTCCTTCTCGTCTTCAAGTGTGACCACGCTCCTCAGTGGTCGCTCTGTGTCCCAGTGCACAAAAGATCCTGGAGGAAAAGGATGACAGCACAAGAATCCAAGTGGAAGTGTTAGCTGAAAGACGAGTTTGGATGCGTAAACGGTCCATGTGAGCTAGGCCTGGGCGATATGGCCTAAAAATAAAATCTCAGATTTTTTCACAAGAAAGTCAATTTAGGTTTTTTTTTCCCACCTACTTTTAAAGAAAGGAAAATGTTTGTTTTCCTGCCGCATATTTTGAACAAACGTTGCAGCGTGCAGTCAGTTGTTCCAGGTGTGTTGCTGCAAATCTCAACTACTGACAACACTTGTCTTTTCTTTGGAACAATGTCTCGTTCTCGTTAGTGTTAGCATTAGCCATGTTTTGCTAGGTGTGAATCTCCACTAAAGAAATGAGGGTGGAAGCTTCTCAGGACAAAACATAACACAAACAACAAAAAACAACAACAATATATCGGCAAAGTGTGAGCTAACTTACTGTGTTCCGACTGCTTTCATCCGTTGAGTTCTCTGAGCGCTAGGTACCCTCGTCACCAGCTGTCAGACAAACACAAACGCACCGTGACCTCAAAGGTATGAAGAGTCCAGAATTTGTATGGTAGTCAGAATGCTAACTGGCTGGTAGGGGATCAAATACTCATGTTCCCCACTGTATATGCAGAAGTTGCATCTTCACTCATATCAGATCTTTGATGTGTGACTCCATTGGTTGAGAAACATCAAGAAGCAGAGTGGTGCACTTCTACTTCCTGTCAAGAGTTAGATGTGTGACACGTTTACATTGCCTGCGTGTCAGCAGGTCACGTGACGAGGAGCAGGGTATGGTATCATTTACATTTTAATTAGGGCTATCAAACGATTAACATTTATTTAATATTTGATTGTGATTTATCACATTTTGTCCATAGTTAACTCATAGTTAATCAAGGTTAATCACAGATAGTTTATTAGCTTTAGTAAGTATACCTTACACCAGTGGTTCTCAAACTTATTTCACTAAGTAACACTTTAGAAAACACTTGGCTACCACCATAATGACCAGCATTAAAATACAGTAGAGTAGTAGGTCTACTTATTCATTAAAAACTATTTAGAGATTTTATTTAACAAGTATATTTAATATTTTTGGCCACTAACGTTCCACACAGTTTGAACTGTCACACTGTGTTTGAATATTGGAAAATAAAACACGTCACGTCATTACAATATTGAATTAAGTGTATTCTTTGGCTTACCACTAGATAGAGCCGTACGACAGCTTGAGAATCACTGCCTGAGACAGATAATTGTCAAGATTTGAATACTGTCAACATGGGACTGGATAATTTATTTGTTTTTTTGCAAATGTTTGTTGTGCATTATGCTTTTTAAAACAGCTTAACACAAACACTTCACACATGTGCACCACTTCTGATACAGGCACATATTTACTATAAATAACTATTATACTATAGCATAAAAAAGTTGCTGGGTCAACGTGTCGGGTGTGCTTTCCTTAGACTTTGTTGACCGTTTAGTATCAGCACTCCACAATACTGATCGGTCGCAGAATTAGGGGTGCATTTTGCAATTTCTGTGTAAAGTTTGTTGTTGTTTGTTGTGGGATGTGATGAGGACTCGGCTCACGGCGGCAGCAGATGGCTCTGGTCTTGTCGGGAGACCCTGCTGTGGGGCTTTGGGTAACTTTGCCTTTTAGTGTGCCCTTTTTTTGTGGGATTCTGCTCGGTCTTTATTCCTGCATCACCTATCCGATGTGACCGGATATCCAGTTTGACAAGTGAGCGATTCGACTGAGTTGGTAGCAGTCACCTCATTCGATTAGAATCAGCTGTGAATCTTTAGATTCGTCGATTAATGGGCCGGGTGTTGCACGATAGTCATCAAGCAGTTGACAGTTTATCTTTAAAACAACGTGAAAGCCAGGGCTGCCCACCAAACAGAATCTCTTGTCGATGCGACAGATGAGTAGGCAGACAAGTCATTTGGCGAGGTGGGTCTTCAGGTGAGAATTAAGACATATTTGGCACTCTGTATGCCTGACCAGCACATGAGTTTTTAAAGTGAGGACGAGGTGTGCAGACCCTTCTCCACCTTCTCGCCTACCGACACTTAGTGTCCAACAGGTGCAGAAACTACCACATGTAAGACGGCTCCGGCAGGTGCAGCGTTGTTGTTTGGAGTATCTGTTTTCTAGGAAGACCTCCGGCCAAGGATGTTGAGCTCTTCCTACTCCGCTAGATAGCCGCCGATGGCTCACCTTAGTCAATGCCCTTTGGGGAATCTTGTTTTTGCTTCCAACAGGGTGTCGAGCCACCCTGCTAACTAGCCCCGTTTGGGCACTGATGGGAGTGCCAGTTGAGTCTCCGGCAGTTCGACCCTGAGACAGGTTGTACTGGGTTACAGGCAATGTTCCCTCTAATTTTTCATGTGTGTGAGCAAACGCAAAAACTCCCTGAGCATTCAGTGGAGCCCATGTGAGCAACATCAGACGTGCACACTGTGGCTACACCAGCAGCAGACCTGTCCCAAACCTGACTAAATAACAAGTTCAATCTCCATCCATCCATCCATTTTCTACCGCTTGTCCCTTTCGGGGTCGCGGGGGGTGTTGGAGCCTATCTCAGCTGCATTCGGGCGGAAGGCGGGGTACACCCTGGACAAGTCCCCACCTCATCGCAGGGCCAACACATATAAACAGACAACATTCTCTTATTATTATAATCAAATGACAGCAGTCATTTCCATTTTTAATATAAGTGTTTAGGCCCACTTACAATGACAATAACAAAAAATATTCCAAAGACTATAAAAATGGGACCCATTACCTCCCTGCTTGGCACTCAGCATCAAGGGTTGGAATTGGGGGTTAAATCACCAAAAATGATTCCCGGGCGCGGCACCGCTGCTGCGCACTGCTCCCCTCACCTCCCAGGGGGTGAACAAGGGGATGGGTCAAATGCAGAGGACAAATTTCACCACACCTAGTGTGTGTGTGACAATCATTGGTACTTTAACTTAACATTCCTGCAACTTCCTGTTTGTAAAAATATATATTTTTATTAGTATTTATTTAATATACTAACAGCATTTCATGATTAATATTTATAAATTAAGATTCCTAATAAATGACACTAGAATAAGCACACATTTGATTGGTAAATCATAGTGTAACGACCTGGAATGACACTATGTGTGGTGTTGGAGTTGTCCGACTTTTTGTGTGGCTGTAAACGCATCACTGGCTAAGTGCCATATGTGCATGTGTTGGCGCAAGTGAGAAAGAGCGAGCGGCTGCTGTTGATATAACAAAGTTGCTTTTGGTCTGGTTTGTACTGCAGAAAATGACCAGTTTTGCTAGATATCATTTTTTTTACTAATGTTTTGGTGATGTGTTTATGGTCGACAATAAAGAGTTTTGCTCAGTAAATTGATGGATGTAATTCATGTCCTCAAAGCGTCTCGATAGATGTTACAATATTTGAACAATGATGACGAAAACTGTTTTCTCTGTCGTGTCCGTGTGTCGAAAATTGTTATGCGCTTATTTTTTTATTAGATTTTGTGCGTGGCATAGATTTGCCTTGCGCAGAGGACGCTTGAGCAGTGTGCAATTGCACAGGCGCGCACCTTAGAGGGAACGTTGGTTACAGGTGACCAGTAGCAGATCAGCAGGTTACCAGTAGCAGTGGGAGACCAAAATATTACCCCTGGTTTCCCCAAAATAACTTGCCTTGCAAAACAACTACTTTATTTTTGTATTTGTAGCCAACAACACAGCAGTAACAACATCCCTGTCAAGCTTTGAACACACACACTCCTCATTCAACTCCTGCTAAGTAAGCCCTCTCCTGCTTCCCCCGACTTCCTGAGGTCCCTAAACAGCTGACTAGGATATGACTGTAATATGATTCTTTGATTTTGGGCTTCTACAATCAGCATGTTCTCATCCATCATGTCAACAGGTTGAAATTACATCTGAAAACCTTTGACACGTTTTTAAGATATGCAGAGCAGCTCTAAAGTACACTTGATATTTAAAGGCCTACTGAAACCCACTACTACCGACCACGCAGTCTGATAGTTTATATATCAATGATGAAATCTTAACATTGCAACACATGCCAATACGGCCGGGTTAACTTATAAAGTGCAATTTTAAATTTCCCGCTAAACTTCCGGTTCGAAACGCCTCTGAGGATGACGTATGCGCGTGACGTAGCCAGTAGAACACAGGTATGGCTTCCACATTGAAGCCAATACGAAATAGCTGTTTTCATCTCATTCTGGATGTATTCTGGACATCTGTGTTGGTGAATCTGTTGCAATTATGTTCATTGCATTATGGAGAAAGAAGCTGAGCAAGCAAAGAAGAAAGTTCTCGGTGCAAAGCGGACGTATTTTGCGAAGGAAGTCAGCAGCAACACAACACAGCCAGTGTTTCATTGTTTACATTCCCGAAAGATGCAGTCAAGATCGAAGAACTCTGATAACAGAGACTCTAACCAGGAGGACTTTTGACTTCGATACACAGACGCCTGTAAAGAACTGGGACAACACAGACTCTTACCAGGATTACTTTGATTTGGATGACAAAGACGCAGACGTGCTACCGTGAGTATGCAGTTTTGGCTTCCAAACATTTGATCGCTTGCCAGTACGTGCGCGTCACGTACGTAACTTTGTTTAAATATATAAGCTTTATGAACCTTGGGTTAGGTGAACGGTCTTTTGGGCTGAGTGATTGTGTGTGTTGATCAGGTGTTTGAATTGTATTGGCGTGTTCTATGGAGCTAGGAGCTAGCATAACAAAAACCTAGGTGTTTTTATGCAGGATTAATTTGTGGCATATTAAATATAAGCCTGGTTGTGTTGTGGCTAATCGAGTATATATATGTCTTGTGTTTATTTACTGTTTTAGTCATTCCCAGCTGAATATCAGGTACCGTGAGTAGCAGCTGCGCTTCCAAACATTTGATCGCTTGCTAGTACGTGCGCGTCACGTACGTTACTTTGTTTAAATATATAAGCTTTATGAACCTTGGGTTAGGTGAACGGTCTTTTGGGCTGAGTGATTGTGTGTGTTGTGCAGGTGTTTGAATTGGATTGGCGGCTTATATGGAGCTAGGAGCTAGCATAGGAGCTAGCATAACAAACACTTAGGTGTTTTTATGCGGGATTAATTTGTGGCATATTAAATATTAGCCTGGTTGTGTTGTGGCTAATAGAGTATATATATGTCTTGTGTTTATTTACTGTTGTAGTCATTCGCAGCTGAATATCAGGTCACCCCCGGCTCTCACAGCATCTTCCCTATCTGAATCGCTTCCACTCCCCACTAGTCCTTCACTTGCACTTTCCTCATCCACAAATCTTTCATCCTCGCTCAAATTAATGGGGAAATTGTCGCTTTCTCGGTCCGAATCTCTCTCACTTCATGCGGCCATCATTGTAAACAATAGGGAACTTTGCGTATATGTTCAACTGACTACGTCACGCTACTTCCGGTAGGGGCAAGCCTTTTTTTATCAGATACCAAAAGTTGCGATCTTTATCGTCGTTCTATACTAAATCCTTTCAGCAAAAATATGGCAATATCGCGAAATGATCAAGTATGACACATAGAATAGATCTGCTATCCCCGTTTAAATAAAAAAAAATCATTTCAGTAGGCCTTTAATTGATATTGATTGGACTAATGGCAAAGACTTCTGTTCTTTGTTAATTATACATTTTATTTGATCATTTCCTTAAGGCTCTGGATGCTGTGGGGCTGTCGTGGTTGACAAGACTCTGCAGCTGTGCGTGGACATTGTGGGCCGTGCCTCTAATTGGCAGACTGGGGTGGTGGTTCCTCTTATTTAAAAAGAGGAAACAGAGGGTGTGTTTCAACTATCGTGGGATCACACACCTCAGCCTTCCCAGTAAGTGGTGTACTGGAGAGGAAGCTACGCCGGCTAGTCAAACCTCGTATTAAGAAGGAGCATTGTGGTTTTCGTCCTGGTCACGGAACTGTGGACTAACTCCTTAGGGATGCATGGGAGTTTGCCCAACCAGTCTACATGTGTTTTGTGGACTTGGAGAAGGCATTCGGCCATGTCCCTTGGGAGGTCCTGATGAGAGTGCTCAGAGAGTATGGTTAGGCGGTCCGATACCTGTATGATCAGTGTCATTGTTTGGTCCGCATTGCCTGCAGTAAGTTGGACCTGTTTCCAGTGAGGGTTGGAATCCGCCAAGACTGCCCTCTATCACCAATTCTGTTTACAACTTTCATGGACATACTTTTTGGGCGCAGTCAGGGCGTTGACGGGATCCGGTTTGCTGGCTGCAGGATTAGGTATCTGCTTTTTGCGGATGATGTGGTCCTGCTGACTTCATCTGGCCAGGATCTTTGGTTCTCACTGGATCGGTTCGTAGCTGAGTGTGAAGCGATTGGGATGTAAACCAGCACTTCCAGGTTCGAGTCCATGGCTCTCGCCCGGAAAAAGGTGTAGTGCCATCTTCGGTTGGGGAGGATATGCTGCCCTAAGTGGAGGAGTTCAAGGACCTCTGTGTTTTGTTCACGAATGAGGAAAGAGTGGATCGTGAGATCGACAGGCGGATCGGTGCAGTGATGCGGACCCTGCATCAGTCCGTCGTGGTGAAAAAGGAGCTGAGCTGGAAGGCAAAGCTCTCAATTTACCAGTCGCTCTACGTCCCTAACCTCACCTTTGGTCATGAGCTTTGGGTTATGACCGAAAGGACAAGATCACGGGTGCAAGCAGTCGAAATGAGTTTCTTCCGTTGGGTGACGGACTTTCCCCTAGAGATAGGGTGAGAAGCTCCGTCATTTGGGAGGAGCTTAGAGTACAGAAGCTGCTCCTCCACATGGAGAGGAGCCAGATGAGGTGGTTTGGGCATCTGGTCAGAATGTCCCTCGAACGCCTCCCTGGGGAGGTATTTAGGGCACGTCCGACCAGAGGAGACCACACGAAAGACCCCAGGACCCAGTGGAGAGACAATAGCAACGTTTCCATTACTCCTAGCAATGCGCAAAACCTAAATATCGCAATTAGAAACTGTTAATGATAACACCTATATTTCGTAAGACCTGTCAAATATCGCTCAAAATGTTTATGCTGTCATGAGGTGGTTTCGATATTGAATATTTCACAAAAACTTGATGGAAACACTTTTTTCGCATTTAGAGGTCACTTAAACACTGAAATGGCGGGGGGTAAATGCAGGACAACCAGGGCAGAGGGGTCGTGTCGGTCTCACTTCCGATCGGTCGGCCGGGTAGAGCAAGGCAGCACCACAACACTGGCCGTCTCGCGGGTCCCTTTCTCCGGAATAGAGGACATTCCGCAGGCTTGAAGAGACCCACATGCCCGAATAATTTCAAGGGGGGCTTTAAGAACGTTGCCTTTGAGCAATCACCCGCTGCCTTCGTCATCTTTTGACATCAGCCGTGGCTGCAATCTCACTCAAAGTGGAGTCTCACGGGACGAGATTTTACAAGAATTGCTGCTCATGATGCAAAACACTTTTTAATGGAAACACCTAAAAGTCGCAAATGTACTGTCGATATTTTAGGAATATTGCTTTCATTTTGCGAAAAACTGCAATGGAAACGAAGCGTCTCCGAAATGGCCTGGCAACACCTCAGAATCCTTTGGGAAGTTCTGGACAAAGTAGTTGGGGAGAGGGAAGTCTGGAATTCTTTGCTTAGGCTGCAGCCTCCGCAACCCAACTTCTGATAAGCGGAAAGTGGATGGATGGCATTTTAAAGAAAAATATGTTTATTTAGCAAGTTATTTTGGTCTATGTCTAATAATAGATATTTTTGACATGTGATTCTGTTGTCATTTTACTTTACCTTTGCCTTAAAGCATTTTAGTGATATATGTTGTGTTTCACACATTTGTAAAGACTGTAAGCATGTCACTTTTATAGAATATTTGAAGATGAATGTGCCTACAGTGTTTTCATTCATCAGGTTATTTGTATTCTCATGACATTCAACTGATCAGTCCGTCTCAATGGAGTAGTTTTCATCAGTTCATCAGACTTAGCTTGGACAGATCTCGTCTGAGTGCTTGGTGCCAAGGTCCTAACTATTCATCCAACATGCGTAGGAGCGTATTCTTTTGTTCTTTTGTGGTGTAAAAAAGAAAGTATCCATCAACAAATGTTAACCATAGAATGGAATCATTCATAAACTGTATCGAATCGTTCCGTTTTTAAAATATAACGTTTTTTAATGGCATGGTAACCCATGTATTTCGATGCATATGTATTTGTCCATCACAGAGAGATGTCCAACCCTACTCTCCAGTAAGACAAAGTGAATATTTTCAGGCTAAACATGTAACAAACGTCCACATCAGACTTTTATACGAGTGATGCTTCACCCCTGCTTTGTTTATGGCGGCTCAAAGAAAAGAGAATATGATTGACTTACCAGCTGGATCATAGTTGGCTGAAATGAAAGACAGACAAGATGACTTGGACTTTTGTCTTCACATCACCTTTCTATGTGAGGGTGTGTGCTCCCTCTCTGAGGATTTTGGAGTGTTTGTTGGCACCTTTGCAGCCTGGAGGAAAGCACCAACTCACAGAAAAAGAAGTGTGTCCCTCACCTTGTTTGTTCTTGTGACGTATGGCGACTACGACAACGATGGCGAGGATCACTGCAATGAAGACCGCCACCGTGGCTCCGACGGCAACCCTCACGTTGTCTGTTGAGAGCAAAAAAGCAAGAAGAGGAAACCCTAATGCGTACTTTGCATGCATCCTATCAATGTCCAGCATTGTTCTTGTGACATGGATCAATAATGGTGGAAGTTCTGATAAAATATCTCCAACGTCTTTGATTTGCGGACGTAACATTTCAACTTAAAGTGTCCTTCTCACCTTCATCGCTTGCGTTGCTCAGGATGCTTTTTCTCTCCAGCTTGGTGACCAGGTCCTCTTTGACACCAGACAGCTGAAACACACATTCGTACTTGCCCTCCACTTCGGCAGTCACCTCCACTTTCAGATCCACCGTCATCTGGAAGGTTCCATCGTGGTTGGGCAGCATTTCTCCGTGCACCACGTTCTCGCGGAGATCCTTGCCGTCTTTCCTCCAAAACAAGGCCGCACTGCTGGGGTAGAAACCTGTCGCGAAGCAGCTGACTGGAGAGGACGGCGTCTTCTGGAGGAGAAACACCTTTGGAAGCTCTGCATGGGAAAGAGTGTAGGTTGTAATGTTACTTATGTTCCTACAGGGGGTGGGCTATCAGTGTACATCATGTGGTTTACCTGTTCTCATTAGGACATCTCTACTAAAGTTCACATACGTTTTCAAGTAATGAACGCAGATCCCAGTGTGGTAAAACTTTAAGTACTCCATATAAGCTCGATCATGGTCCAACTTTTGTTTGATTGGGACGGCTTGTGGTTTTGCTGCAGTCCATGTCCATGTCTTGGTGTCTAACGCTAAAAAATCTTCTCCATCATAACTGGACTGTCTCCAACTCTTGGTTTCATCAGTCTCATCATTCCATTCACAGCCTTTCATCCTCTGGTAAATGTGAAGACCTGAAAGAGTAACGCAAAGTGTATAAAATGGAGTAAGACCTCATTAAAGTACTAATGATTGTCACACACACACACTAGGTGTGGTGAAATGTGTCCTCTGCATTTGACCCATCCCCTTGTTCACCCCCTGGGAGGTGAGGGGAGCAGTGGGCAGCAGCGGTGCCGCGCCCGGGAATCATTTTTGGTGATTTAACCCCCAATTCCAACCCTTGATGCTGAGTGCCAAGCAGGGAGGTAATGGGTCCCATTTTTATAGTCTTTGGTGTGACTCGGCCGGGGTTTGAACTCACAACCTACCAATCTCAGGGCGGACACTCTAACCACTAGCATACTTGCCAACCCTCCCGTTTTTAGCGGGAGAATCCCGGTATTCAGCGCCTCTCCCAACAACCTCCCGGCAGTGATTTTCTCCCGACAAACTCCCGGTATTCAGCCGGAGCTGGAGGCCATGCCCCCTCCAGCTCAATGCGGACCTGAGACTGAGTGGGGACAGCCTGTTCTCACGTCCGCTTTCCCACAATATAAACAGCTTGCCTGCCCAATGACGTCATAACATCTAGGGCTTTTAGAGAGTAGAATGCACAACTGCGCACACAACAAGGAGACGACAACAATCAATCAAACGAAGCAGAAGAACGAGGAAATTACAGACATGGCGACGCCGTCGACGAGCAAGATGAAGAAATATGCTTGCAAGTTCCAAAACGAATGGAAACAAGAATTTCAGTTCATCCAGGACAGTTTGAAGGGGAAGGTGTATGTTGCCTGTAAATTTTGTAGTACAGACTTCTCCATTGAACACGGTGGCCGAAATGATATACTCATCATGAACGGAGAAGTTAAACAGGACAATACTGCCATCTAATGGATAGCCACCGGAACACTGAAATTCAAGTATTTTTTTTTTCTCTATGTAAATAATAAAAAAAATATATATATATATATATATATATATATATATATATATATATATATAGCTAGAATTCACTGAAAGTCAAGTATTTCATACATATATATATATATATATATATATATGAAATACTCGAGTTGGTGAATTCTAGCTGTAAATAACCACGCCCCCAACCACGCCCCCCATCCCCAAGCCCTACCCCCCACCTCCCGATATTGGAGGTCTCAAGGTTGGCAAGTATGCCACTAGGCCACTGAGTATCACCATCAACCCATGTGTACACACACACTTGTGTCTTTAAGAGGTCATACTATGATTTTAATCTACAATTACCACACTTCCTTAATAATAATAATAATATGTTTTATTTGTATTACACTTTACATTTGAATAACAAATCCCAAAATGCTACAGAGTAAAAACATCATAAAAGCATTAAAACAACACAGTAAAAAACAATATTAAAATGAGCAATATCCTTTTTCTTAAAAAAAAGGTTGGTTTTTAGCCCTTTTTCAAAAGCTTCCACTGTCTGTGCGGCCCTGAGTTGGTCAGGAAGGGTGTTCCACAAACGGAGAGCAGCAGCTTCAAAAGCTCTTTCTTCCATGATCTTAAACCGTGTCCTGGGCGCGAGCAGACAGTGCTGTTTGCCTGACCGGGTGTTCTACATAACTTTCTTGTGTTCTACATAGCCTGTAATGATGGTGCTTTTTTGTCAAATTTTGGATCAATTTTGCTTAACAGACCAACTTCAAGCCCCTTTCTGAGTGTCTCTTGAAAACAAGTCGTTTTGGGGGCTGCCTTCTTAGATGCACATGCGTATTTCCACAAAACACAAAACATAACCAGGCACTTCTTACTTCTTCAGATAAGGCTGGAGGTCTGTATAGTGACCAGGGCCCTCATGTAACAAGCTTGCGTACGCACAAAAATGTGTCCTGACATTTGGCCTTTGGATAACGATACTAAACGAGACACTTGCCCGTAAAATGACGACATTTGGGGCCTGATCCTAACCTAAGTTGTGTATACACTACCTCCTCTCTCCTAACCGTCCCTTTATATTCCATCCATCCATTTTCTACCCCTTATTCCCTTTGGGGTCGCGCGGGGCGCTGGAGCCTATCTCAGCTACAATCGGGCGGAAGGCGGGGTACTTACTCCCCTTTAATTGGTTGTTATGTAAGTGTCTGCCTTTCCTCCCTCAGTTTCTGCCAGGACTCCTCTATTCCTGTATTAATTCATGATTTTTCCCCCTTTTTCAACTGGGATTTGAATTAACTCATTGTCTGCCATTTTGAGTTCTCTCTTGGCTATGTTATCTGCTCTTTTGTTGCCCCATATTCCAATGTGCACCAGGATCCAACAGAAGTCTACCACAAGACCAGTCAGTCATCTGACTCTTAAAAAGTAACACATGAACTTCTAGCAACAAATCATCCCTACAAGTCTCTTTTACAATTAGACTTTCCATAGCTGCAGCTGAGTCTGAAAAAATGACTGCTCTCATCGGTTGTATTTCTTCTATCCATTGCAGTATGATTAGCGACCATTTCATATGTGAAAACTGACAGGTTATTCGTCATGCTTTTACAGATTGGCGCACCAACATCTGGAATAGATATTCCTGTTCTAACATTGTCTGATACCGGGTCTTTAATCCCTCTGTATAAATATTTAGGAAACGTTAGTATCTCATTTTCACGTACCTTTCGACCATGGACACTTTATCAGCTTTTTTCCACCCTTTCCTTCTTTCTATCAATTCCATGTTTACCAATCCAATCCAATCCACTTTATTTATATAGCACATTTAAACAACAAAAATGTTTCCAAAGTGCTGTACAACAATATTAAAAACAATATTCAAATTGTATCCTTAGCTCCACCAATGACTGAATAAAAACAAAAAATAAATAAATATAAAACCAATATAAAAAGAAATATGATTAAAAACGATTTTAAAGGGTAAAACCAATTAAAACAGTAAATAGAAATCAAAATGTATTAAAAAAAAACACAGAGGACAACAGAGGACCACACAACTCACGTAGTGTTAAAAGCCAAAGAATAAAAGTGGGTTTTAAGACGAGACTTAAAACACTCCACTGTGGGAGCAGTTTGAACATGGAGGGGCAGAGTTTGAGTTTGAGTTTATTTCGAACATGCAAGTGTTCCAGAGCTTAGGGCCGACCACAGAGAAGGCCCTGTCTCCCCTGGATTTAAAACTGGTCTTGAGCACCACGAGCTGGAGCTGGCTCTCGGACCTCAGAGCGCGCGCAGGAGTGTAAATTTGGATGAGTTCCGAGATATACTGAGGTGCCAGTCCATGTAAAGCTTTAAAAACAAACAGCAAGGTTTTAAAATAAATTCTAAAATGAACAGGGAGCCAGTGCAAACTCCGAAGAATTGGGGTTATATGCTCGCATTTCCTGGCCCCTGTTAAAAGTCGTGCTGCCGTGTTCTGGACTAACTGCAACCGGGAGAGAGCTTTTTGGCTAATGCCAGCATAAAGTGCATTGCCGTAGTCCAGGCGACTTGAAATAAAAGCATGCACGACTTGTTCAAAAAGGTTAAAAGATAAAAACGGTTTTACCTTTACTAAAAGACGAAGATGATAAAAACACGATTTTAAAACGCCATTGACTTGTTTGTCAAGTTTAAGATAACTGTCTATAGTGACGCCAAGGCTGGTGACTTTGGGACGCACATAATTTTGCAATGGTCCCAAGTCAGTGAGGGCCGGACCAAAAACTGAAATTTCCGTTTTTCCCTCATTCATTATTAAAAAATTCTGGGCTAACCAAGCCTTGATGTCGCATAGACAGTTGAGAAGGGGTGTCAGGGGGCCGTGGCCTTTTGAAATCGGCATATAAATTTGGCAGTCATCTGCATAAAAGTGATAAAACACTCCATGCCTCTTAAAAATCTCTCCAAGAGGGAGAAGGTACAGTGCAAACAGGATGGGGCCTAGAATAGATCCCTGGGGGACACCAAGAGGTGGCGTCCCCCAACCTGACAGAGAAGGACCTCTCTGACAGGTAGGATCTGAACCACTCTAATGCAGTCCCCCTGACACCCACACAGTCTCTCAGGCGGTGTAAAATAATTGTGTGGTCGACTGTGTCAAAAGCAGCTGTAAGATCTAAAAGCACTAAAATGGCAGATCTGCCAGAATCAGACATTAAAAGCAAGTCATTAAAAACCTTTAAAAGTGCAGATTCAGTACTATGCAAAGCTTTGTATCCAGACTGAAATGGATCTAAAGTGCTATTTTCATCTAAAAAAGGCTGCAGTTGCGCCAAAACACATTTCTCCAAAATGTTTGACACAAAATGTAATTTGGAAATGGGCCGATAATTTGACAAACTTGTAGGATCAAGACCTGTTTTTTGATCAAAGGCTCAACAACAGCTCTTTTAGAAAAAGAGGGGACACTGCCAGAAATCAAACTGCTGTTGATGATGTCCCTAACAGACAAGTCAATAGAATACCAGACTTCTTTTAAAAAGCGAGGGGGGACTGGGTCTGTGGGATAGTACGAGGGTTTTAGTTTGTCAACTATTCCTATAAGCTCAGGCATCGACACAGGCTCAAACTGACAAAACACAGCCGAGCACTGAGTGGCCACATTAAAACTCAATGGAGAAAGAGAAAGATTTGCCCAAATAGAAGCAATTTCACAAGTTTCACTTGTCATCTCAATTGAAGTGGCTGGATTCGGATTAAGAACATAACTAATAGTTATAAAAAGAACACGTGGCTTGCTGATACTATTTGAAATTAAGTCTGACAGATATTTTGTTTTCTCAGCTTTAATCACACTTTGATAATTCCGACAGCTTTCTTTTAAAATTTGATAAGAGACCTCCAAGTGATCCCCTTTTCACTTGCGCTCCGCCCTTCGCCACTCACACCGAGCTGTGCGTGTGGTTTCATTGAGCCAAGGCTCCTGTTTTGGCTTTGGACGTATAGCTCTGAGGGGCGCTATACTGTCCAGAATCTCAGAACATGTGGAAAGAAAAGAGCACATCAATTGTTCAGTGTCTGCAGACTGTGGTATACTCTGCATGGACACAGTGAACAAAGGAGAGAAGGCAGCTGCAGTGTCAGACCTAATAACACGCCCATGACGCTCGGCAAGTGGTTTTACATCAAGGTCCAAACTTAAATTGAACATAACAGGACTGTGAGCAGAAAACACAGCATCACCAACAACGACATTGTCAACATTAAAACCGTAAGACAGTACAAGGTCTAGTGTATGCCCGTGTTCATGTGTCGAACCAGACACAGACTGTACAAAGTTAAATGAGTCAATGACATTCAGGAAGCTCCGGGAGAGCGGTTCGTCTGGGCAGCAGGTGTGAATATTAAAATCACCAACAATAAGGACACGATCATATTTGGGCAGGATTTCGGCCAGAAATTCAGAAAAGTCATTTATAAAGTCTTTATGGTACTTGGGTGGTCGATAAACGATGGCACACAGGACGACATCAGAAAGACCCAGTTCAAACATGCATAGTTCGAAGCTTGAAAAGGAGGATTGCAGGCGGATCTGACGGCATTTAAAGTCATTTTTAAAAACAACTGCTAATCCTCCTTCCCAACGTGTCCTGGGTCTTCCCCGTGGCCTCCTATCGGTCGGACGTGCCCGAAACACCTCCCTAGGGAGGCGTTTGGGAGGCATCCTGACCAGATGCCCGAACCACCTCATCTGGCTCCTCTCGATGTGGAGGAGCAGCGGCTTTAGTTTGAGCTCCTCCCGGATGACAGAGCTTCTCACCCTATCTCTAAGGGAGAGCCCCGCCACCCGGCGGAGGAAGCTCATTTCGGCCGCTTGTACCCGTGATCTTGTCCTTTCGGTCATAACCCAAAGCTCATGACCATAGGTGAGGATGGGAATGTAGATCGACCGGTAAATTGAGAGCTTTGCCTTCCGGCTCAGCTCCTTCTTCACCAAAACGGATCGATACAGCGTACGCATTACTGAAGACGCCACACCGATCCAAGTGGAGGAGTTCAAGTACCTTGGAGTCTTGTTCACGAGTGGGGGAAGAGTGCATCGTTAGATCGACAGGCGGATCGGTGCGGCGTCTTCAGTAATGCGGACGCTGTATCGATCCGTTGTGGTGAAGAAGGAGCTGAGCCGGAAGGCAAAGCTCTCAATTTACCGGTCGATCTACGTTCCCATCCTCACCTATGGTCATGAGCTTTGGGTTATGACCGAAAGGACAAGATCACGGGTACAAGCGGCCGAAATGAGTTTCCTCCGCCGGGTGGCGGGGCTCTCCCTTAGAGATAGGGTGAGAAGCTCTGCCATCTGGGGGGAGCTCAAAGTAAAGCCGCTGCTCCTCCACATCGAGGGGAGCCAGATGAGGTGGTTCGGGCATCTGGTCAGGATGCCACCCGAACGCCTCCCTAGGGAGGTGTTTAGGGCACGTCCGACCGGTAGGAGGCCGCGGGGAAGACCCAGGACACGTTGGGAAGACTATGTCTCCCGGCTGGCCTGGGAACGCCTCGGGATCCCCCGGGAGGAGCTAGACGAAGTGGCTGGGGAGAGGGAAGTCTGGGTTTCCCTGCTTAGGCTGCTGCCCCCGCGACCCAACCTCGGATAAGCGGAAGAAGATGGATGGATGGATGGCCACACCGATCCGCCTGTCGATCTCACGATCCACTCTTCCCTCACTCGTGACCAAGACTCCGAGGTACTTGAACTCCTCCACTTGGGGCAGGATCTCCTCCCCAACCCGGAGATGGCACTTCACCCTTTTCCGGGCGAGAACCATGGACTTGGACTCATAATATAAATAAATAAATATAAATATATATATATATATATATATTCTGGAGTGCAGAGGATAGCAAGCAGCGTTCAGTGGACGTTCTTGTCCTGACGGATCACTTCGCAAAGTTGGGCCATGCCTTTCCCTGTGCAAACCAACAGACGAAGCAGGTTGCCAAAAAGTTATAGGATAACGTCTTCTGTGTATACAATTTTCCAAGGCGCATCCACACAGATCAAGGAGCCAACTTTGAGAGTGAGCTCATTGCGGAGCTGCTTAAACTATCAGTAGTCTCCAAGTCGCACACTACAGCCTCCCACCTCATGGGGAACTGAGGGACCGAGAGATTTATACTTGTATCCTAAGTGTGTATATATATATATATATATATATATATATATATATATATATATATATATATATATAATTTTTCAATCTGTCCTTTCTCGCCCATTCATCAATCCACTTTCTACCGCTTGTTACTCTTGGGGTCTCCTAGTCGCTCAGGCAAATCATATCGTCTAAAAATGTATTTCCCTATCGATAACGTGATGTCAAGTGTGTGCTCTTTCAGACAATTAGGTGAAATGGCGAAATCGTTGGGGAACTGTAAAATAGTTTCCTAGTGTAGGATTTTGACTTTTTGCAGTATGTCTAATCTGCAAAGAGACAGTGGCTGTGTTTAAATAATTTAACATTCAGCGACACTATGAAACTTGCCACGGAGGGCAGTATGCAAGCTTGCTGGGCGAAGTGAGAGGAGAGAAGCTGGCTATGCTAAACCGCCAATTTGCTGCCCAGCAGAGTACAATGTTACGCCAAACACAGTCAAACCTGTCATCTGTCCGGACCAGCTTCAACATAGCTAAACTAATTGCAAGCTGTGGAAAGGCATTCACTGATGGAGTTTGTAAAGTGAGTTTTGATAACATGAGCCCTCTTAAGTGTCAGTCATGTTTTTTCCATGTCATTATGAATGCACAAAGACAAGGTATTAGTGCTGTAATGTGTGTGTGTGTGTTTGTGTTTGTGTGTGTGTGTTTATTTCAGTACATCAAATATTTATGAACAAACCTTCAGTGTGGTTGAAGCGCTTCTGAAAAGTTTCCAAGTCTTTTTTGTCCTCCTTTTCATGACGAATACCTGATTGTGTCTGCAACAAAAAGTGCTTTGGAGCCACCGTTGTAAATTTTTTCATCCATTCTTGTTTGGCTTCTGCTTCCTTTGTGTTGCTGTCATAGTGACCGATCTCAACGTCATCAATATAAACCACGACCACATAATCTGGGAAGTGTGTAACTTGAGAGGACGCAGTGTGGAAATACTTGAGCGAGTAAGTCACTGACAGAAAAACAAAACAAGATGAGAGTTTTATCTTTTTTTAAATATCAACAATCTTGTAATATGAACATTTGAGTGAACTCTGTCCACAGTTGGGTCTTAAAGGGGAACTGCACTATTTGGGGAAATGTTGCCTATTGTTCACAATCATTGAGACAAGAACAGCAGAATAACATTCGGGATGTGTGGAAGGGCATAAAAACCATCACAGGCTTCAATAACGAAGCCAAACTGCTGGATGGGGGTGTAGATGGAGCCAATGAGTGAAATTTGTTTTTCAATAGATTTAGCAATGCACCCCTTACTGCACCCCCCCCCCCCCCTACTCCTGTCCTCACACCTCCCCTGACCATCAATCCACAAACTCCTTCACTGTTGCCTGCCACTGCTGTTTCTCATCCCCCCACTGAGAAAGCCAGCCCAGTGTGTCTGACACCTGGCCATGTAAGACTACCGCTGGAGAGAGTCAACCTGGCCAAGTCAGCAGGCCCTGACCGAGTCAACCCCTGGGTCCTGAAGACTTGTGCTGCTCAGCTGACTGAGATCCTGCACTTCATCTTCAACTTGAGTCTGAAGTTAGAAAGGATACCAGCGCTATGGAAAACACCCTGCATAGTGCCGGTGCCCAAGAAGCCCATCCCATCGGGCTTGAATGACTTCAGACCGGTTGCCCTGACGTCTCATGTCATGAAGGTCCTCGAGAGACTTGTGCTGGCTCAGCTGAGACCCCTGGTGGCTCCTTCTCTGGACCCTCTACAGTTTGCGTATCAGCTCCATGTAGGAGTGTGTGATGCTGTTATCTACCTGCTGCATAGTGCTCACTCTCACCTGGATGGTGGAAGGGGCACTGTGAGGATCATGTTCTTTGATTTCTCCAGTGCCTTTAACACCATTCAGCCATTTCTGGTGAGTGACAAGTTGCTCAGGATGGGGTCAGTTCATCCATTGTATCCTGGATCACTCAAAAATGTTTTGTGTTGACGTAGAAGCTAGTTTATCTCTTGCCATGGTTAGCTTTTATGGCTTATACCATACCGTAGCATGGCGATGTGTTAGTACGCTAGAAAAATAGTTCCTCAGTGTTCGCTCTTACAATAACAAAGTTGCTACAGTTTGGTTATTATACAGGTTACAGAATGTAAATTAAAGTATTGTTGACAGTTTTTGAATGTATTTTTAAAGTGATTTAGAGGTAGGATGGATTTTTCCCATTAGTTGCATTGCTAGCCAACAAGAACAAGCCGATTTTTACATGTTAGACTGCAATAAAAAAAACTTTTGTCTTCTTGTCTCTCATAATGATTGTGATCGATAGGCAAAAGGCAGTTCCCCTTTAAAGTAAACACAAAAAAAATGCTTGATATCACTGAAAATACATTATTTGTATACATATGTAGTGCATATAATCGTTTATTTGTTTATATTCCCTTTAAAAAAAGAAACAAATAAAAAAAGGGACTAAAATGCACTTGTTCATAACCACTCATGTTGGGTCAAAGTAAACAATGTCAACAATAGTCATGAAAATAAAAACAGTGTCATAATAGGTTTAAATTTAATAAATAATTTTGAAATATTAGAATGGACTTACCAGGCAGTCCGCGGTGTATTTGCACAATTAGCATTGATAACAAAAGCAAGTTCATGATCTGCTGTCACAAGTGCAGAATGAAAATATTTGTTAGTTAGCAACTTAGAGAGACAAAGAAAGTGACAAAATTACCTGGCGATCGTTGTTGTTACAACTGTACACCTGAGCAAATGACAATTCACTTCCTCAATGTGTTCACATCAGGTAATGTGAAGGAGGCTTTTTCTTAGAAAATATGATGTGACGCAATGTACTGTAATGTAATGTGACTTAAAGACACGCCCTACTTGGAGAATATTGAGGAGAAGAGGAGCCAGAAATGATCATAATCAGAATCAGCTTTATTGGCCAAAGGTGTTTAACACACAAGGAATCTGACTTGGTATGCTGTGCTCTCTTGTTCAATGTAAAACAATAATTTTAAGAATTAACTAAAAATACAAACAAGTACTTAAATAACTAATATGTGCAAGGCATTACTTTATTTATGTGCCTCCTTGAACTAGTGCCCTGGTTACCATGGCAACCCCACCTGTCAATCAATGTTAAGTTGAGGTTAAAACCTGCCCATTTTGCGCTACATTTGATTGCATTCCCTCAACAAGTCACTTCCTGTATGGACTAGCTAGCAACATGCCAGCTTAGCTATGATAATAACGCCATTTGATGTTTAGGATTGTGTTGTTAGCGGCTTTATATTTGTATTTGATGGGAATGTACACACCTAAAAGGGTGGATAAGTCAGACTAACAAGTGAAATAAAAACAAGACTGTGGACGACAGGAATGAGGAAACCACCTAACTAGACGCCACTTTGACGGCGCTAAGTGAAAGTAAAAACACAAAGTGACAACAGGTTCTCACCTGAGCCCAAACTTCGGCTTGGTTCTTGATTCGAAGAAACAAGGTGGTGGTTCTCTTCGCTTCCTCCCTTCCTACCTGTACCTGACTGTCACCTACTGGCCCCGCCCACTAGCAGGGTTCTTCTTCTTCTTCCTGTTTTACGGCGGTTGGCATCCAACTTAATGGTGCATTACCGCCACCTTCTGCTCTGGAGTGTGGGTCAGACACTTTCTTTAAGAATTAGAAAAAGAAAACAACAGACTGCTACGCTCCCGCAAACTGTGATGCTTTTTCGCCCTAAAAATGGAGGATTTGATTTCTAAAATAAGGAATTTTTCAAGACTGGACTTTGAGTCAAAGCAAGAAGTCATTAATACTGGGAGACCAACGCCAGAGCTGCCAGATTTGATTCAAACTTGTGGGGTCCGAGGACAGAAAATAACGCGTTAATTTCAAAAGGATTGGTATACTGGAAAAGAATGGCTTTGTGGCTGTGCTACAAAAAACGTATTTATTGCTTTCCCTACCTTTTATTTTCAACGAGTGACCGTGTTTGGACCCAAATGGCATATACTGATCTGAAAAACCTGCCAAGAAGCCTCGAAAAATATGAAAGCTCGTCTGCCCACTTTCAAGGTCAGATTTCTTTCAAAACGTTTGGAATATCACGTATTGATCTGGCTCTAAATGATCAACGGAGACTAAATACCAGCACCCACAATGCCAATGTAAAGGAAAATCGTGAGATATTAAAAAACCTGATAAACGCCACTTGCTTTTTGGGGAAACAGGAGCTTGCATTTCGTGGCAATTATCTCAATTGAGAAGAAGAGACTTTTAAAACTCAAAGAAAATGAGAAAAAAGAGGACTTCTACAACAAAGCCATAGTGTTAGAATAATTATGTATAAGTTATCACACAACTCTTATGCTTAAAGGCCGTTGCTATAGTTATCAATTGTGCTGAAGTTGTACTTTTCTATCTGTGCAAAGGCACACAACTTGTAATCTTCCATTGCGAGTTGTCTCGTATCAGCAGTTTGTTTCCAGACCCTGCCTGCTGACAGCCAAGGACGGACATCGAGTACCTCAACGCAGATAAAACAGAGACAGGGCGAAATCACAAGTGTCAGCACATTTCCATTTTGAATAATCATGTATTGTGTCTACTGGGGAAGAAGCAGCCTCAGTGATGTTAACTAGGGACCTCCCGAATAAATAGAGAAGCATGTGGGACTGTACCTTAGAGCGTAGGGTGGAACTGTAACTGAGTGTACAGCCCAATACGTCTCTCCTCATGAGCAAAATTCAACTCTGTCTCTGCTTGATTCCTTTCTTCTTGTCTCGTTTAATAGATAGTTTGGTGTTTGAACCTGACACATAAAGATCTTCTTCCAGAATGAAAGGCGAATGGACTTCATTTACAAGTAAAGGTAAGACAAACTGTCTAGTGCAGGGGGTCCCCAAACTACGGCCCGCGGGCCCGATGCGGCCCGCCAGCATCCAAAATCCGGCCCGTGCGAAGTCCTATGGTCTAAAAAAAAAAAAAAATTATTATCATTATTATTTAAAATAATGTTGGGTTTTTTTTTGGTTGTTTTTTTTTAAATCTGTCCTTTCTAATCCATTTTCCACCGCTTGTTACTCTCAGTGTCTCCTAGCCGCTCAGGCATATCATAGTGTCTAAAAATGCATTTTCCCATCGATAACGTGACATCATTGCGCTTGCGCCGCAGTGTCAGGTAAGCACGCAGCAAGTGCGCGCTCTTTCAGTCAATTAGTGCTGGAGGAATGTGTATATTTTTATATATATATATATTTATATATATATTATATTTACATTTACAGCCCTCTTGGCGTCTTTACTCAATTAAACAACGCAGAACAAAAGTGATTTAAATCAAAACAAATACAAATCAACAGAAGAATGTTCGTTTGCATTTCGCATCGAACTTAGCTTTTTTTTTTAAACTCCCCTTTTATCGCTCCTAAGAGACGATGACGTCACCTAGCCACTTCTGGCGACTTTTACAACAGCCAATAGCTACTCTCCTTACTGAGGAGGTCATGACACTGTTCAGCACCAGACGTCCTCCAAGCACCGCCTCACCATTTCCACCATGTGGAGCCAAATTCAAGTGAGTAAGCTTGATATTCCAATGCTTGTATTCTTGTTTAATTAGTTATTTTCTCACTAAGCAGAGTTTTACAGTATGATTGATGTTGATTATGAACGTGTTGTCTCTGCTAGTTTTATGCTAGCAGTGCAGCAGCAATATTTATGTCTTCATTCAGGTAACTTTCACCCATATAACTAACTGTGTGTTTATTGTGCTTGTTACTAGTGATAATTTCACCCTTATAACTAACTAATTGTGTGTTTATTGTGTCTGCTACTAGTGATAATTTCACCCATATAACTAACTTGTGTTTATTGTGCTTGTTACTAGTGATCATTTCACCCATATAACTAACTGTGTTTATTTTGCTTGTTACTAGTGATCATTTCACCCATATAACTAACTAACTGTGTGTTTATTGTGTCTGCTACTAGTGATAATTTCACCCATATAACTAACTAACAGTGTGTCTATTGTCTGCTACTAGTGATCATTTCACCCATATAACTAACTAACTGTGTGTTTATTGTGTCTGCTACTAGTGATCATTTCACCCATATAACTAACTGTGTTTATTGTGCTTGTTACTAGTGATCATTTCACCCATATAACTAACTGTGTTTATTGTGCTTGGTACTAGTGATCATTTCACCCATATAACTAACTAACTGTGTGTTTATTGTGTCTGCTACTAGTGATCATTTCACCCATATAACTAATTAACTGTGTGTTTGTGTCTGCTACTAGTGATCATTTCACCCATATAACTAACTAACTGTGTGTTTATTGTGTCTGCTACTAGTGATAATTTCACCCATATAACTAACTGTGTGTCTATTGTCTGCTACTAGTGATCATTTCACCCATATAACTAACTAACTGTGTGTTTATTGTGTCTGCTACTAGTGATCATTTCACCCATATAACTAACTGTGTTTATTGTGCTTGTTACTAGTGATCATTTCACCCATATAACTAACTGTGTTTATTGTGCTTGGTACTAGTGATCATTTCACCCATATAACTAACTAACTGTGTGTTTATTGTGTCTGCTACTAGTGATCATTTCACCCATATAACTAATTAACTGTGTGTTTGTGTCTGCTACTAGTGATCATTTCACCCATATAACTAACTGTGTGTTTATTGTGTCTGCTACTAGTGATAATTTCACCCATATAACTAACTAACTGTGTGTTTATTGTGTCTACTACTAATGATCATTTCACCCATATAACTAATTAACTGTGTTTATTGTGCTTGCTACTAGTGATCATTTCACCCATGTAACTAACTAACTGTGTGTTTGTGTCTACTACTATCGATCATTTCACCCATATAACTAACTAACTTTGTGTTTATTGTGTTTGCTACTAGTGATCATTTTGCCACCTGTCTTATGGCATAGTTTTAACAAGTAAATGGTTGTTTAGTATGCTAATGATTGCTAATTAGCATGTATGCTAGGTGTTTAGCTGTGGACTAGAACTTGGTCAGTCTTAGTTAAGTTGTAAGTTTACTTACTTACAGTCTTAGTTAAGTTGTAAGTTTACTTACTTATAGTCTTAGTTAAGTTGCATAAACGTTTATCAAGTGAAATGTGACTCCAGAAAATCTACTATCTTGTTTTTCACAGACCCCAAATGAATTGAGTGGACTAATAGTTGGTAAGTTAGTTTATATTATACTGCAACAGTAGACATTATCCAGCATGTGATAGATATTATCTTAACTTACTTTATTAAACACCATTAAAGGCCTACTGAAACCCACTACTACCGACCACGCAGTCTGATAGTTTATATATCAATGATGAAATCTTAACATTGCAACACATGCCAATACGGCCGGGTTAACTTATAAAGTGCAATTTTAAATTTCCCGGGAAATATCCGGCTGAAAATGTCTCGGTATGATGACTTTTGCGCGTGAGGTCACGGATTGTAGCAGACATTTTGGAACAGCACGGTGGCCAGCTTAAGTCGTCTGTTTTCATCGCAAAATTCCACAGTATTCTGGACATCTGTGTTGGTGAATCTTTTGCAATTTGTTTAATGAACAATGGAGATAGCAAAGAAGAAAGCTGTAGGTGGGATCGGTGTATTAGCGGCTGGCTACAGAAACACAACGCCGTCCGCCGCCGCGCTGCTGTCCTTACCGGTGTCTGGGTTGACTTCCTCCGTCTCCGGGCCGCCGACCGCACCGATGATCGTGGTGAAGTCCTCCGTCGCGCCATCGATCGCTGGAACGCAGGTGAGCACCGGTGGTGATGAGCAGATGAGGGCTGGCGTAGGTGGAGAGCTAATGTTTTTAGCACAGCTCTGTCGAGGTCCTGTAGTTAAGTTAGCTTCAATGGCGTCGTTAGCAACAGCATTGCTAGGCTTCGCCAGGCGGGACAGCATTAACCGTGTGGTTACAGGTCCAGGGTTTAGTTCAGTGTCTCCTGATAGTAGAAGTAATAGTAGTATTGTTGATCTTCGGTCTATCCTTCCAGTCAGGGGTATGTTTCTTCTGTTTCTGTCCGCAGTTAAGCACGATGCTATCACGTTAGCTCCAAAGCTAAAGTGTTTCGCCGATGTATTGTCGTGGAGATAAAAGTCACTGTTGTACCTAAGTTACGGTCAGAGCGAAAAAAGATACATCCTGGCGTCCTGCACTGCACTCTAATCCTTCACTCTCACTTTCCTCATCCACGAATCTTCCAACCTCGCTCAAATTAATGGGGTAATCGTCGCTTCCTCGGTCCGAATCGCTCTCGCTGCTTGTGGCCATGTTTGTAAACAATGTGCAGATGTGAGGAGCTCCACAACCTGTGACGTCATGCTACTTCCGGTACAGGCAAGGCTTTTTTATCAGCGACCAAAAGTTGCGAACTTTATCGTCGATGTTCTCTACTAAATCCTTTCAGCAAAAATATGGCAATATCGCAAAATGATCAAGTATGACACATAGAATCGACCTGCTATCCCCTTTTAAATAAGAAAATGTCACTTCAGTAGGCCTTTAAATTTGAGCCACATTAGACACATTTGCAGTAATTCATGTTGCCAGAAGTGATTGATAAATCATCTTTGCTCACAGTTAGCATGTCTTCATACTATACCAGCTGTTTAAAAAAGTATTAACTTTCAAGTAATGTTTCTATTTTCTATAAAAACACCACTTTTTAAGCACATTAACAGGTAACTATTTGTTGACTGTTTTCTTGGTCATTAATGTTTACTCTTTTTATATATAAACAGAAGATGTTTCTGCGTGTCTTGTTTAGCCGAGAGCAGAATGTCCGGCTGTGTGATCCAACACTTGATGGCTTCCTAAAAGAAGGTAAGTCTTAGCGTCAAGATAAAACAATGTTACAATTAAGATGAGGGGTGTCCTGAGCCAATATTAATATTGAATATTGGTCCAAAATCAGCAATAAAACATGTATCAGATGATTTCAGCTTGCATTAAACAATGTTGCAGACTAAAACTGCACATTTGTCAATATAAACAATTATCACATAATTATTGTTGTATAGCATGTACACAGACACACAAAGTCCCCAAGGCAGAAGCTTAATAGAAAGTATCCAGTAACAAACGTGTTCGCATCATTCAACTTACTGCGTCATGAGCTTAATTTAATGAATTATTGTGGCCGTTGGATGTACGCCAAAAACAATAAAACTAATTAGCACTCAACTTCAAAAGCATACATTTGGTTAGTGCTTTTGATACAAACCATTGTTCTCTTAAGTAATTTCTCTCGGCCAATAATTTTCTAACATTCTACCATAAAAAAATAAAAGTATGTACTTTTATGTTGTAAGTTTAGTGTTTTTCATACCCAACATTGTTCTGTGAATAATTTCACTTGATCAAGCCTTTTTAAACATTCCACTCTATAAAATAATAAAAGTATGTTCTATAATTTGTGCTAATATATCAGATTAATATCAGTGTTAGTTTTGTTTTAGTTGTAGTCTGACAATGCAAGTCATATTTTAGTCATCTAAATGGATTTAGTTTTAGTGTAGGTAGTCAAAATTTTAGTAGACTAAAATTACAGTAAATTTAGACAAAAGTTGAAAGGATAACGCGTCTTTAAAGTTAACTTGGAACCTTCCGAGTCACATTGAGCAATGAAGAACTTGGTAATCACTGACCATCAACATTTATCTTCACATTTAATTTAAAAGTTGTAACGGGAGCATTTACAGTTCCATTTAATGCCCCTGCTTTGTTCATATTCTTTACAACACAGGTGTGTCATCATCATCCTTAAACTCAGCATCTGATGTTACTATTATTTCTAAACTTCACCATGTGTAACACTCCGGAGTAAAGCAGCTGCTGCCCAAGGAAGTCCTACAAGACCATGCCATGATGCAAAAGCGATAGGTGGCTCCAATGAAACAAAGAGTAACACATTTAAAGGGGTCTAAATACTGTCCGTACCCATTGTACTTTTCATCACCTTCATTTCATGCACAGTGTTGTGAGTTGCTCTATTTTCAGAGGTCGGTCACTAAATACTGCTGATCAATGTGATCTTGTAGGCTGGAACCAGTGTCCAGCAGCATCTGAACATCACCAACCAAAGTTGTCAGCCCTACCTTCTTGCTGAGGGAGCAACAAGAATCAGAATTCACACCTACTTCCTTGTGACTGACAGGTATGCACTTCCATCTATGGCAACAGCTTCTGTGGGAGCCCTTAATGAACTCTTTGAAGCGTTTTATGTCTTTGGTTACGTCATATAATTGATAAATGATCATTTAGGCTTTCATACATAGCTTGTTCAGTCTGGTGAAGTCCTTCAATGCAAGGTATTGTTGCAGGTTTTGTTTAGCTAAAAAAAGATGACTTCCAAGCAGAGTTTTCTGAAGGTTCTCCTAAAATAGTGTAGTGAACCAAAGACACCCACACTGCTTACGCTCAAGAATTGTCTCTTAATCCAACTCTTCCCTAAGTTTTAGATGTGAAGAGTTCATGCTCATTTAATTCCCTGACATATTTTCACACAGCTGAGAACTTTTCAGTGCATGTGATGCATGACATTTTGCAAGGGGTGGCCCAGTATGAATTGAAATTATTGTTCACATATGTTAAAGAACAAAATGTTACATTGGGTGGAATCAATTTAAGAATACAATGTTTTGAGAATGGATTCATTGAGAGAAACAAAAGGCAAGTAGCTGTGAATTCAGGTGGAGAGTTCAATGATTTTGTACTGAATTGGTTTTTAGTCATGAGGAATATTCCCTGTATTTTCACCAATTTTATTACAAGGACTGTGTGTATATTTAGAACATTTGACTGTGGAACACCACAAATTGTTCAAGATGTTGTATCCCCAGAACTTCTGAAAGTTAACTGGGCTAAACTCAGTGGTTTTGTGTACTGCCCACATTTGGTCATTTGTGGCAAATTAGAGAAAGAAATGCCTGTGTTTTACCAGATGAAGTCAATTCTAATTATAAACAAGACACTCTAGCTTCTCACTTGACCTTTTATGTACAGTAACCATTCAAGAACATGTCCATGCTTATGGAGTGACCAGGTCAAAGCAAAACTTTGTGGTGTTCCATGTTGACAACCTGCATGATGCCAGGCCTTTTGACATACAAATGTCATGTAGAGAATGATAGAGCTTTGTTTGTTGTGCCATATTGTGTTCTCTGGTGAGCTAGCACTGCTAATTTCAGTACTGATGACAATTTAATAAATGTTTTTGCTGTAAATGTATATGTATTAATTTCTGATGCGTTACTAATTTAGTAATATAGAGCATAATATAAATATGTATCAAAATAACACTGCAGGTAAGTAAAAATTACTACAAATTGGTGTTAAGTGTTATCATATTACTCTGACCAGAGTGAAAAAGCAACAGTGTTAAATATTTTTTACACATTTCATTGTTAATTGTGACACTAAATTGAGTAGAATTAACTCTGAAAAGTTGACACTGGCCATACAGTAAATTTTACTCTAATTTTAAGTGGGACCAAATGTAATCTGAAACGGTTAATATCAACTTTTTAAGAGTTAATCCAACATGCGTTTTTTGTTTTTTTTACTGTGTAGTAATATTAATAATTAAGATAGTAAACACAATAAGATCATTCAAAACGTAAGGATTGAACATGATCAGTAAAAGCCTGATTAAAAAAGTGTGTCTTTGTGAGGTCGAGTTAATAACGTTCAGTTTCATGGCAAATCATCAATTTGACCATCAAAGTTTGTCCCATTATGGAGTAGGCTAAATTACTTTGTTCAGTTCAGTTTATTTATATATATTAATAGCACATTTAAAACAAGCACAGTTGACCAAAGTTCTGTACAGACATAAACAATTTTCAACAAAAAAAAGGGGCACATTTATATTGTAACATGGAAGGATGAATACAACACAATAGTAAAACATATCTTAAAAGAAGTGCAGAATCACCTAAAATACTATAATGCAATAATTAATAAATGTATAAAACAAGAAATAAAAACAACCAAGAAATCCTGTCTAACTGGATTTGAACGTCATGGAGTAAAAAAATGTTTTTAGCCTAGATTTAAATTGTCTCAGAGGCTGGGAGGACCTAATAGATAGTGGAAGGTTGTTCCACAGTCTGGGCCCTGCCACTGAGAAGGCTCTATCTCCTCTGGTTTTTAGCCTAGTTTTTGGGACAGCCAGGAGGAGCTGGTCTAAAGACCTCAGGGTCCTGCTGGGACAACAAGGCTGCAGCAGCTCAATAAGATAGGGCGGAGCTACTTGGTGTAAGCATTTAAAAACTGAGTACAATTTTAAAATGAACTCTAAAAGTAACTGGGAGAATAATGATAAACGGAACAATTCCAATAGGTCACGAGCAGCAATAATAATAAATGGAACAATTCCAATATGTCAGGATCAGCGATAATAATAAATGGAACATTTACAATAGGTCAGGATCTGCAATAATAATAATTACAACATTTACAATAGATCCAATGCAGCTTCTGCTGCTCGTGACCTAACAAGTGCAAATAAATGAGGTTTCCTCTCTGGCTTTCATACAGGGTTTCTGCAGGTATCAGCAGATCTAATTTAATGCTATTTTAATGCCACTTAAAACACATTTAATGCCTGTGTCCTATTGCAGGTAGTTATTATATATAATCAAAAACGTACTATTGTCTATATAGACACAATTCTAAGCATTTGACAATATTAATCTTGAATAGTTGAACAGCTTACATTAACTGTTACTCTGTAGTGAATTAAAATTGACTCACAAGATTGTTTAATCTGGGAATGTATTTTTCTGTAGTGGTAGCAGCAGCTGCCAGTTGTGGTGGCGACAGCAGAGGTTGCTTTGTGGGTCACGGCCCAAAAAATTTGGCACCGTTAACCGCCGCCTGCCTTTAATCGCCGACTTGAGATTAGCTAAAAGCATTTGTTATTTTACCTAAATATATGTTTAGTAATGCCTGTGGATATCAAATGTAATGCTTTTTAATGCCATTTAAGGCCTTAATTATAGCAAAATCCATTCAGTGAATTTTAATACTCACCCGCAAAAAGCCTGTGATGTTTTCGATTTTCAGATTAATCGCAATTCTTATTTGTAACGATTCTTAATCGATTCAAAAACATCAAAAATGGATTTAAATTATTACAATTGTTTTCAATCTGTTCTGTCCAGTCACTCTGACAAATCATGTTGTTGATGTAGATGATCATATCTACTGTACAGATTTACTTTAGAAAAGTGTGGGATACTTATCTTACCTTATTTGTATTTGACTTTATTAAATGTTTGGGTAGAATTTCATTAAACAAAAACACATTTCTTTAATGTAATATATAAATTGTTCATAACTGTTTATTTTATGGAGGAATGTAGTTAATCATAGAACCGGCATCTAATGTTACTAAAAAAAGTATTGGTTTTGAATCGAGAATCAATTCTGAATCGAATCGTGTGGTGCCCAAAGATTCACAGCCCTACAAGTTTACATTTCTTTGTGCTATTATCTTGCACATGTAAGAGGTCATTAGCCCAATTATGGCTTTATAGATAAAAGTGTACCAATGCCTCAAATTTCAAGTAGAAAGATCTGGCCATCCTATGTGAGAGTACAACTCACAATGATGTATCTTGGCTTTACCGTTGGTAATAAATAATAAAGTTGTTCCTTTTTTAAGTTACCGTCTGTATGTAAGAGCTGTAGAACGTTATGTTATCAATTTGACCCATTTTCTACCAGTTACTGCTATTAGTATGTAGCATTTCCTTCTTGGTTGACAAAGGGTAAATGGCTAGAATTGCCCTCTAGTGTTTGGGAGGTGCATAGCGTTTGGCCAATGAATTACAAAGCTGTGTACAAAAATTAAAAGACATAATTACAAGTATCCAAGTGTTACAGTGCAAGTGATCCCACCAAAGGCAGCAAAAACATTTAATCGTAACTCGTTTTTGAAGCCATAAACATAAAAAAAGAGACAGTATAACACGAGGAGCAGTTGGATGATGAGCAAAGCACATCTCCTTCTCGTCTTCAAGTGTGACCACGCTCCTCAGTGGTCGCTCTGTGTCCCAGTGCACAAAAGATCCTGGAGGAAAAGGATGACAGGACAAGAATCCAAGTGGAAATGTTAGCTCAAAGACGAGTTTGGATGCGTAAACGGTCCATGTGAGCTAGGCCTGGGCGATATGGCCTAAAAATAAAATCTCAGATTTTTTCACAAGAAAGTCGATTTACGATTTTTTTTTCCCACCTACTTTTAAAGAAAGCAAAAAGTTTGTTTTGCTGCCGCATTTTTTGAACAAACGTTGCAGCGTGCAGTCAGTTGTTCCAGGTGTGTTGCCGCAAATCTCAACTACTGACAACACTTTTCTTTTCTTTGGAACGTCTCGCTCTCGTTAGTGTTAGCATTAGCCATGTTTTGCTAGGTGTGAATCTCCGCTAAAGAAATGAGGGTGGAAGCTCCTCAGGACAAAACATATTTTAAATCTACTGCAACAAAAAACTCAAATTGAAAAAAACAACAATATATCGGCAAAGTGTGAGCTAACTTACTGTGTTCCGACTGCTTTCATCCGTTGAGTTCTTTGAGCGCTCAGTATCATCGTCACCAGCTGTCAGACAAACACAAACACACCGTGGCATCAATGCTTTACATTTTGTACCTTTACTTCCTTCCAAAGGTACGAAGAGTCCAGAACTTTTATGGTAGTCAGAATGCTAACGTAGGGGATCAAATACTCATGTTCCCCACTGTACATCTAGAACAGGGGTGGGCAATTAATTTTTACCGGGGGCCGCATGAGCAACCCGAGCACTGCTGGAGGGCCACATCGACAATATTTCAATTAAATTTTGCTCAATATTATTTTTGATGTATACCGTAAGATAAATAATAATAATAATAATTAATAATAATAGTAATACTTCAACATAGTGTGTGTAACAGCATTCCATGACTAATATAAATAAATTAACATTAATAATAAATGACAGTAAAATAAGCACACGTATGACTGAGGAGTCATAGTGTAACTTTGTGTGGTGTTTGAGTTGTCCGACTTTTTGTGTGGCCATAAACGCACCAGTGGTTTAGTGCTATGAGTGTTGGTGACAGATGACAAGTTGGTTTTGGCCTGGTTTGTACGGCAGAAAATGACTAGTTTTTCGAGATAGAATTGTTTTACTCATGTTTTTGGTGTGGTTATGTCCGAATATAAACAGTTTTGCTCAATAAAGTGATCGATGTAATTCCTGTCCTCGAAGCATCTCGATAGACGTTACAATAATTGAACGGTGTTCAATTGAACGGTGTTGACGAACACCGTTATGGCCGCTTGTTGTCACTGTCACTCAAAGTTGCATTGCAAAATTACATAGAATAAATATGTTTATTTTGTTTAGAATTCAGATGGGATTTGATTTGGTGCGCGACATATATTTTGGTTGAGAAACATCAAGAAGCAGAGTGGTGCACTTCTACTTCCTGTCAAAAGTTAGATATGTGACACGTTTACATTTCCTGCGTGTCAGCAGGTCACGTGACTCGTGACAGGGTATCTTATCATCCATCCATCCATCCATTTTCTACCGTACATTTTAATTAGGGCTATCAAACGATTAACATTTATATTTAATATTAAATTATGCTTTTTCACATTTTGTCCATAGTTAACTCATAATTAATCAAGGTTAATCACAGATAGTTTATTAGCTTTAATAAGTTTACCTTACACCAGTGGTTCTCAAACTTATTTTCACTAAGTACCACCTCAGAAAACACTTGGCTACCTCCATAATGACCAGCATTAAAATACAGTAGAGTAGAATAAGTTTTATTTTACAAGTATATTTACGTCACACTACCGTCATGGCGAAGCGCAAAGCAGACGATCAAAGCAGACGATGCGAGCGGTGCGAGCGAGGGGGAAAAAGCACGCCAAAAGTCGTCAAAAGTGTGGGAGTATTTCAATAAACGGCCTAATAATGTTGTTGTATGCACACTGTGTCGAGCGGAAATGGCCTATCATAGCAGCACAACGGCTATGAACGAACATTTGAAAAGAAAACCATCAACCATCAACTAGTCAATCGTCCGCGCGAGTATACGTTGTCATAATTACACAAAAACATGAATGTGTCATTTGTATCTGCTAGGGGTGTAACGGTACGTGTTTTGTATTTAACCGTTTCGGTACGGGGCTTTCGGTTCGGTACGGGGGTGTACCGAAAGAGTTTCTAAGCTAAAGCTAACTTTAGCTGCTAACGTGTTAACAAGCTGCTTTGCTCCTTCTGCTTCTGTCTCAGCATGCAGCATTGTCCCACCCACACAACCATCTGATTGGTACACACAAAGCATTATCAGCCAATCAGCAGTGCGTATTCAAAACGTTATCAGCCAATCAGCAGTGCGTATTCAGAGCGCATGTAGTCAGCGCTTCAGCGTGGAGCAGATAGGTGTTTAGCAGGTGAGCATCGGGCAGCGGACTCTCCCAAAATGATAATAAACACCTCCCAGTCAACTACTAGTAACATCACTATGAGCCCGTTGACCTTCTAGGAACTTAAACTGCAGCTCAGCTCACTCGCAGTCCTGGTTTGAGGTGAAGGCTAATTACCTCTCAGTTCCAGCCACATCAACCCCTTCTGAGCGCCTATTTTCAGCTGCTGGGAATATTGTAAACATGAAAAGAACCAGAGCATGTAGACATGCTAACCTTTCTTCATTACAACTGTTAGTCACTCACTAGAATGAGTAGAATTGGTTATTGTGTACTGTGTTGGACTGGATGTTTATTTTGCACATTTTAAAAGCAGTACTTAATGTTTACAGTGCTCCAGAATATTTAGATTGGCACTTTTTTGTATTGGATGTTTATCTTTATTTTTGCACATTTTAGCAAATAAGCAATACTTTCACTTTTGTTGAAATGTTTACACTGTTGTTACAGAATATTTCGTTTTGCACTTTTTTGTATTGGATGTTTATCTTTATTTTTGCACATTTTAAAGTAAAATAAGCAATACTTTTACTTTTGAAATGCTTATACTATTGCAGAATATTAACATTTGCACTGGATGTTGACTTTTATATTTGCACATTAAAAAGAAAATAAGCTACTTTTAATTTTGTTAAATGTTAAAAGTTTTAAATGTTTACATTGTTACAGAATATTTAGTCATGTTGTTGTCAATGTTGACTGAGTGGCCGAACTTCTTTTTTTTGTAAATAAAAGCCATGCCTTTTGGAAAAACTGGCCTACATTTATTTTTTCATCTTCATTTTGAATAAAAAAATAATCGGTAAAAGGAAAAATAATCTATAGATCAATCGAAAAAATAATCTATAGATTAACCGATTAATCGAAAAAATAATCTATAGATTAATTGATAGAAAAATAATCGTTAGCTGCAGCCTTAATGGTAACCCATGTATTTCGATGAATATGGAATCGTCCATCACAAAGAGATGTCCAACCCTACTATCCAGTAAGACAAAGTGAAGATTTTCAGGCTAAACTTGTAACAAATGTCCACATCAGACTTTTTTTTACGAGTGATTGCTTCAATCCTGCTTTGTTTATGGCGGCTCAAAGAAAAGAGAATATGATTGACTTACCAGCTGGATCACACTTGGCTGAAATGAAAGACAGACAAGATGACTTGGACTTTTGTCTTCACATCACCTTTCTATGTGAGAGTGTGTGCTCTCTCTCTGAGGATCTTGGAGTGTTTGTTGGCACCTTTGCAGCCTGGAGGAAAGCACCAACTCACGGAAAAAGAAGTGTGTCCCTCACCTTGTTTGTTCTTGTGACGTATGGCGACTACGACAACGATGGCGAGGATCACTGCAATGAAGACCGCCACCGTGGCGCCGACGGTGACCCTCACGTTGTCTGTTGAGAGCAAAAAAAGCAGGAAGAGGAAACCTGAATGAGTACTTTTCATGCATGATATCTAATGTCCAGCTTTGTTCTTGTGACATGGATCAATAATGGTGGAAGTTCTGATAAAATATCTCCAATGTTCTTGATTTGAGGATGTAATAATTCAACTCAATGTGTTCTCCTCACCTTCATCACTTGCGTTGCTCAGGATGCTTCTTCTCTCCAGCTTGGTGACCAGGTCCTCTTTGACACCAGACAGCTGAAACACACATTCGTACTTGCCCTCCACTTCGGCCGTCACCTCCACTTTCAGATCCACCGTCATCTGGAAGGTTCCATCGTGGTTGGGCAGCATTTCTCCGTGCACCACGTTCTCGTGGAGATCCTTGCCGTCTTTCCTCCAAAACAAGGCTGCACTGCTGGGGTAGAAACCTGTCGCGAAGCAGCTGACCGGAGAGGACGGTGTCTTCTGGAGGAGAAACACCTCTGGAAGCTCTGCATGGGAAAGAGTGTAAGTTGTAATGTTACTTATGTTCCTACAGGGGGTGGGCTATCAGCATACGTCATGGGGTTTACCTGTTCTCATTAGGACGTCGCTACCAAATCTTACATACTTTTTCAAGTTATCAACACAGATCCCAGTGTAGTACAACTTTAAGTATGCCATAAGATCTCGATCATGGTCCAACGTGTGTTTGATGGGGACGGCTTGTGGTTTTGCTGCAGTCCATGTCCATGTCTTGGTGTCTAATGCTAAAAAATCTTCTCCATCATAACTGGACTGTTCCCAACTCTTGATTTCATCAGTTTCATCATCCCATTCACAGCCGTACATCTTCTGGTAAATGTGAAGACCTGAAAGATTAAGACAGAGTATATAAAATGGAGTAAGCCCTCATCACCATCAACCCACGTGCACACATACACACTTGTGTCTTTAAGAGGTCATACTATGATTTTACTCTACAATCACCACACTTCCTTGTGATCTACATAGCCTGTAATGATGGTGCTTTTTGTCAAACTTTGGATACATTTTGCTTTACAGACCAACTTCAAGCTCTTTCTGAGTGTCTCTTCAAAAGGTTTTCAAGGTACCACACTCGATCATGCTTTGTAAAGGTTTCTTTTAGGCGAACAAGCAGGACAACATACCGCAGTGCCACACTGTACAATGTTCCTGCTCATGTCACAGAAATCAAGAAAAAAAAAACCCATTAATAATAGGGCTCCTACAGCAGCTGCCAACATGCAAGACAAGTGAGTTTTGATAACTTGAGCCCTCTAAGTGTCAGTCATGTGTTTTTTCTACGTCATTATGGATGCACACAGACAAGGTATCAGTGCAGTAATGTGTGTTTATTTTAGTACATCAAATATTTATTAACAAACCTTCAGTGTGGTTGAAGCGCTTCTGTAATCGTTTCAAGTCCTCTTTGTCGATCACTTCATTACGAATACCTAAATCTGTCTGCCACTCAAAGTGATGTTGATCCACCGTTGTAAAGTTCTTCATCCATTCTTGTTTGGCTTCTGCTTTCCTTGTGTTGCTGTCATAGTGACCGATCTGAATGTCATCAAGGTAACCCACGGCCACAAAATCTGGGAAGTTTGTAACTTGAGAGGACGCAGTGTGGAAATACTTGAGCGAGAAAGTCACTGAGAGAAAAGCAAAACAAGATGAGAGTTTTATCTTTTTTTAATATCAACAATGTTCTATGAATATGTAAGTCAACTCTGTCCACAGTTAGACATTAAAGGAGAACTGCACTTTTTCGGGAATTTTGCCTTTTGTTCACAATCATTATGAGAGACAAGAAGACACGTCTTTTCTTCTTTTTAAGATTTTAAACATGATAAAAAACGCTTCAGTTCAAACCCCTCTAAAACAAAAAAATAGTTTGACGGTTTTTGAATGCATTTTTAAAGTGATTTAGCGGTAGAATGTATTTTTCCCATTAGCTGCATTGCTAGCCACCAAGAATGAGACATTTTTACATGTTAGACTGCAAAAAAAAAAAACATTTTGTCTTTTTGTCTCTCATAATGATTGTGATCGATAGGCCAAATTCTAAAAAAGATAGTGCAGTTCCCCTTTAACGTAAATACAAAAAAACTGCTTGATATCACAGAAAATACATTATTTGTATACATATGTAGTGCATATCATCGTTTATTATTGTTTATATTTATAAAAAGTGACTAAAATGCACTTGTTCATAACCATTCATGTTGGGTCAAAGTAACCAATGTCAACAATAGTCATGAAAATAAAAACAGTGTCATAATAGGTGTCAATTTATTAAATGATTTTGGAATATTAGAATGGACTTACCAGGCAGTACACGGTGTATTTGCACAATTAGCATCGACAACACAAGCAAGTTCATGATCTGCTGTCACAAGTGCAGAATGAAAATATTTGTTAGTTAGCAACTTAGCGAGACAAAGAAAGTGACAAACTTACCTGGCGATTGTTAATAACAAAGTTGCTACAGTTTGGTTATTATACAGGTTACGGAGCGTAAATTAAGTATTGTTGACAGTTTTTGAATGCATTTTCAAAGTGAGTTAGAGGTAGAATGGATTTTTCCCATTAGCTGCATTGCTAGCCACCAAGAACGAGACGATTTTTACATGTTAGACTGCAAAAAAAGACACAATTTTGTCTTCTTGTCCCTCATGATTGTGATCGATAGGCAAAATTCTAAAAAAAAAAAAGTGCAGTTGCCCTTTAACGTAAATACAAAAAAACTGCTTGATACTACAGAAAATACATTATTTGTATACATACGTAGTGCATATCATCGTTTATTTGTTTATATTCCCTTTGAAAAATAAACTATAAAAAGTGACTAAAATGCACTTGTTCGTAACCACTCATGTTGGGTCAAAGTAAACAATGTCAACAATAGTCATGAAAATAAAAACAGTGTCATAATAGGTGTCAATTTATTAAATGATTTTGGAATATTAGAATGGACTTACCAGGCACTATAAGGTGTATATGCACAAATAGCATTGATAACACAAGCAAGTTCATGATCTCCTGTCACAAGTGCAGAATGAAAATATTTGTTAGTTAGCAACTTAGCGAGACAAAGAAAGTGACAAACTTACCTGGCGATTGTTAATAACAAAGTTGCTGCAGCTTGGTTATTATACAGGTTACGGAACGTAAATTAAGTATTGTTGACAGTTTTTTAATGCATTTTTAAAGTGATTTAGAGGTAGAATGGATTTTTCCCATTAGCTACATCGCTAGCCACCAAGAACGAGACGATTTTTACATGTTAGACTGCAAAAAAAAAAGTTGTCTCCTTGTCCCTCATAATGATTGGGAACGATAGGCAAAATTCTAAATAAAATAAAAGTGCAGTTCCCCTTTAAAGTGAACACAAAAAAACTGCTTGTGTTGGAGCCTATCTACATTATTTATTTATTAATTGTTTTGACAATGAAATCAAATAATCTCAATGATGATGTTGATAAATTATTGGATGTTTTAGATTTCATTGTGATTGACTGATTGTTTTCAGCTGCTCACGCTCCTACTGGTGAGCCACTTCCTCTTCTTATAATTAAGAAGACAGGACAGCTGGGTGCCCTTTTGTCCATACTTGCCAACCCTCCCGTTTTTAGCGGGAGAATCCCGGTATTCAGCGCCTCTCCCGACAACCTCCCGGCAGAGATTTTCTCCCGACAAACTCCCGGTATTCAGCCGGAGCTGGAGGCCACGCCCCCTCCAGCTCAATGCAGACCTGAGACTGAGTGGGGACAGCCTGTTCTCACGTCCGCTTTCCCACAAAATTTTATTGTCAGACTTCTCCATTGAACACGGTGGCCGAAATGATATACTCATCATGAACGGAGAAGTTAAACAGGACAATACTGCCATCTAATGGATAGCCACCGGAACACTGAAATTCAAGTTGTTTTTTTTTCTATGTAAATAAAATATATATATATATATATATAGCTAGAATTCACTGAAAGTCAAGTATTTCATACATATATATATATATATATATATATATATATATATATATATATGAAATATATATGAAATACTCGAGTTGGTGAATTCTAGCTGTAAATAACCAAGCCCCCCCCACCCCTAACCCCCACCTCCCGATATTGGAGGTCTCAAGGTTGGCAAGTATGCTTTTGTCTGTCTATCATGTTGAAGGAGTGAGGAGTGAAACAGTTTGTTTACCGCTAAACAAGTTATTTTGAAGCCACGCTAAACAAGTTATTTTGAAGCCACGCTAATAAAGTTATTTTGAAGCCACGCTAAACAAGTTATTTTGAAGCCACGCTAAATAAGTTATTTTGATTATGTTGAAAGTCAACCACGGAGAATATTTTTTGTTTGTGAAAATAAATTATGATCATTTTGAATCTAGAAATATCTCCGCGAGTGCTTATTAAGGAATTTAGTGAGTCAAACACCTCCTCCTCAAGACTACTCTGCATTACTTTATTTTTATTTTTTCGAACTTTTTGAACGCAAGAGTAACCGCTACAGCTTGATATCACAGAAAATATATTTGTATACATACGTAGTGCATATCATCGTTTATCATTTGTTTATATTCCCTTTGAAAAAGAAACCAAAAAAAGTGACTAAAATGCACTTGTTCATAACCACTCATGTTGGGTCAAAGTAAACAATGTCAATAGTCATGAAAATAAAAACTGTCATAACAGGTGTAAATTTAATAAATGATTTTGGAATATTAGAATGGACTTACCATGCAGTCCGCGGTGTATTTGCACAATTGCCATTGATAACAAAAGCAAGTTGATGATCTGCTGTCACAAGTGCTATATGAAAATATTTGTTAGTTAGCAACTTAGCGAGACAAAGAAAGTGACAAACTTAACTGGCGATCGTTCTTGTTACAACTGTACACCTGAGCAAATGACAATTCACTTCCTCAATGTGTTCACATCAGGTAAAATATGATGTGACGGTTGCATCATTTAGGGGAGGAGCCAGAAATGATCAGAATCAGAATCAGCTTTATTGGCCAAAAATGTTTAACACACAAGGAATCTGACTTGGTATGCTGTGCTCTCTTGTTCAATGTAAAACAATCATTTTAAGAATGAACTAAAAATACAAACAAGTACTTAAATAACGAATATGTGCAAGGCATTACTTTATTTACGTGCCTCCTTGAACTAGTGCCCTGGTTACCATGGCAACCCCACCGCCCATTTTGTGCAACATTTGATTGCAATTCCTCAACAAGTCACTGCTTGTATGGACTAGCTAGCAACTTGCCAGCTTAGCTGTGACCATAACGCCATTTGTTGTTTAGGATTGTGTTGTTAGCCGCTTTATATTTGTCTTTGATGGGAATGTACACAACTAAGAGGGTGGATAAGTCACACTAACAGGTAAAAAAACACCCACAGTGGACAACAGCAATGAGGAAACAACTAGTGATGGGACCAAATGTGCCGTGGCTTCGAGGCGTGTCGAGTACTAAAGGGGGCGTTGCCGCAAAGCGCGTATCGAGGCATGCTTTTTATAGGGGCGGGGCCAAACATGATTATAATCAGAGACAGCTTTATTGACCAAATATGTTTAACACAAGGAATCTGACTTGGTATGATGTGCTCTCTTGTTCAATGTAAAACAATAATAACAATGAACTAAAAATACAAACAAGTACTTAAATAACTTACATGTGCAAGGCATTACTTTATTTACGTGCCTCCTTGAACATCATGTCCAAAACTCAATCGACTTTGTAGCGAAGATCAGAGATCTGAAGCTGGACAAAAATGAAACTATAGTTTCATCCGACATCACCTCCCTGTTCACCTGTATTCCAACCCAGGATGCACGTCTACTAGGTGATCGCACCTTACAGGATACATCCACACTAAACCCAGAACAGATTTGCCTTTTGCAAGAACTTTGCATTAACACTACGTACTTTCAATTCATGGGAACGTTTTACCGACAAAACCATGGTTGTGCCATGGGATCCCCCAATAGTAGCAAACATTTACATGGAGGACATGGAAAAGAGAGCTTTGAGCTCTTTTAAGGGAACAGCACCAAGTCATTGGTACAGATATGTAGATAGCACATGGGTGAAAAATCAGAAACCAAGAAGTGCAAGCCTTCACCGAGCACATGAACTCAGTGGACAAAAACATCAAGTTCACACGTGAGAATGCCAAATACAGTAAGTTGCCTTTTTAGGACTGTGATGTCCATATTGGAGAAAACAGGGGCCTCCATGTTGGGGTTTACCGAAAACCCTCACATACCGATCAATACCTACTTTTTGATTCACACCACAAAGTGGGCGTTATCCGAGCCCTACAATGCAGAGCTGATAATGTTCCTACCAGCTCACAGGCCAAAGAAAAAGAGCATAGGCATTTGAGGGAAGCCCTCAAAACCTGTGGTTACCCCAGCTAGTCATCCGGTTCCAGAAATAACTAGAACCGAGTGGATTAGGAGTAAAAAAAAAAAAAAAGTGTCAGAAGCAAAAATATTGTCATTCCATATGTATCAGGTCTATCTGAGAAACTCAGAAGAATTTTTAACCAACACAACATCCGAGTACACTTCAAACCAGGGAGCACCCTGAGACAGAGACTGGTGCATCCTAAAGACCGGACACCCCACATCCACAAAAACAATCCGGTGTATGCTATCCAGTGTAATGATGAATGCACTGATTCATATACTGGGGAAACAAAACAACCACTAATCCGACGCATAGCAAACTCTTCAGGTGTAGACTCAGCTGTTTACCTGCACTTCAGGGAGAATCAGCACTCCTTTGACAACAACAATGTACAGATTCTGGACAGGGAGGACGGATGGTATGAAAGAGGAGTGAGGGAAGCTATCTATGTCAAGTTTGAAAAACCATCCCTGAACAGAGGAGGTGGTCTGCGACACCACCTGTCTCCCACATACAACACTGTCCTTTCAACCATTCCTAAAAGACACTGCAATTTAGCCTCCAACAGATAACAGGAATTAGTTCTGTGACCAGAATGCAATTTGGTCACAACTGAATGGAATGCTTACGCGGGGGACTATTTTGAACTGGTAGTCGTCGATCCACAGCCATCGTTCTGCCACACAATACCTCAATGCTAACGAGGGGAAATTACACTTAAATGACTGTTGTTGGCTTTGACAGTTGGGATTGCTCGTTTGCTTTAAAACGGTTGTTTTTCTCACCACGATAGGGCGAAACCATCCATGCCCAGGCACACCCTCCTGGTTTTTGGAGTATATATATTTGGGGTTTTGGCACCAGCCGCTGGACTATATCTGACCAAGCTAAGTCTATGAGCACAAACTGATTAAGCCTACTCGGATGAGCGGAGAAACATCTTCCAAGACAAACCAAGCAGTCCAGTTGCGAACAATTGAATGCCCTGAGATGACATTTACCTGGATTAATGAGAACATTCATAGAAATATGTGCAAGGCATTACTTTTACATGCCTCCTTGAACTGGTGCCTTGGTGACCATGGCAGCCCCACGTGTCAATCAAAGTTAAGTTGCGGTTTGAACCCGCCAAGTCACTTTCCATGTGAGCTAACTGGCAACATGCCAATTTAGCTATGACAATGAGGCCATTTCTTGTTTAGCTGGTTTATATATATTATACCAAAAAAGGGCGGGACAAGTCACACTATCAAGTCGAAAAGAAAACAAACGCTGTGGACGACAGGAATGAGGAAACAACTATTGATGGGGCCAAATGTCCCAAGGTTTCAAGACTGAAGAGAAATGGAGGGGTGTTTCCGCGAAGCACCAAAATGATTCCCGGGCGCGGCGCCGCTGCTGCCCACTGCTCCCCAAGGGGATGGGTCAAATGCAGAGGACAAATTTCACCACATCTAGTGTGTGTGTGACAATCATTGGTACTTTAATCTTAATCTTTAATATCCAGGCATGCTTCTTTAGGGGAGGAGCCAAAAATGTAGACGTGTGAAGCCTTGTTGCCAAATTGTACCATGTGACCGCTTCGGGACGTGGTTCAGCTTCAATGCCCGCTTGTACCACGTAACAGTTTTGGAATGCGGTTTCAGTTTTGCCAGAACATTAGATAACTCATAAACCACCAGAGCTCCATTGAAAATGTGGGCTTTTGAGACTTGTCATCAGCTCTGGATAGATTTTAAAAATGCCACAAGAATCAAAGAAGATCGACAAACTGAATTAAATCGACAAACCTGATATCCATGTAATGACTATTAAATACGCTTCTTTTATTGTTGACATTGTCAGAACTTTGGTAGCACGATGGTTCGCGCATCCATCCTTTATTCTACAAGACGTGGGTTTGATTCTCTGCGATGTCAGTTCCCAAATGTGTTTATCACTGACATTACGTTTATTAAAGTAACGTATTCTGTATTTATTCTTTTTAACCAGCTATCAGAAATCCATAGCTGGATGATGGAGGGATTGTGTCGGGGAAAAAAAAAAGAATCGCCTAAAACCAAAAATAAAAATGTACTAAATCTCCTCTGTTCTGTACATCCTTGTCCAAGCTACATTATATTGTCATCTTCCTCTTTGTCATTTCCTCAAGATGACAGAAAAACATGATACAACCTGCCATATATGATTCTTCCATGTTGGCAAAATACAAACACACACACTATATATATATATATATATATATATATATATATATATATATATATATATATATATATATATATATATATATATATATATATATATATATATATATGTATATATATATATATATATATATATATATATATATATATATATATATAAAAAGACATAAAACACATTTTATTATACTTTAATTTACCTAGCAAAATGATTATGTCAAACATTTATTGTGATTCATTGTCATTTCCAGGAGCCACAATAGACGCAACATTTCAATGCATGACCATCCATCCATCCATTTTCTACCGCTTGTCCCTTTTTGGGGTCGCGGGCCATTGACCATTATGCGCCTTGTTTGTAATTATACATTTGACCACCAGGTGGAGTCTTGTGTCGAAGTAAGTATTGAAATCTCCTTTTCACAATAAAACTCTAACAATAAATACAAATTAAATACCTATTTAACCCTTTACCCACACTCAACTGCTGTAACTTTTAACCCACGTATTCCTAACCCCCAGTAGCCCTTAAATCCTATAATATAACCCTGTTCTCTTCAAAAACTCTTAATAGTGCCGTCACAACGCATGCGCCGTGGTGTCTTCTTCTTTGCTGGGAGTAATACATCGCCATACACAGGCAGGCGTTTGTAATTTTAAAAAGTTTGAGTCGCTTTTCTAGTGTTTTCTTTCATGTGAACGCATTTGCGTCCTAATAGGATCCCGATAGCTCTTCTAAAACAGTTTCGTTATGAAAGGGCGTCAGAGTTGTCAGTCTTGTTTACTTGGTTTTGAGGTCAATTAGTCGCGCATGCGTAGATCCGGTGTTGTACCGAAATCTGTTACCCATCGGAATTTGTAACTCCAGGGGGCGATGTTCCCATGGCGTTTGTTTGATGGTTAAACGGCAAGCCCAAAGAGGAGGAGAAGAAGAATGCTTGCGTAAATTGCGTAAACTATCCTTAATGCTGAAACGTCTGTTGTCAGAATTTCAGCATTAATAAATTATACATAACAGCTGATACAATGGACTCCTACTATAATGAAAGTAAGTCATTGATTTCCAGAATATGTGTAATTTATTAATGCTGAAAGTCTGACAACTGACGTTTCAACATTAAGGATAGTTTACGCCATTTACGCAAGCGTTCTTCTTCTCCTCCTCCTTGGGCTTGCCGTTTAACCATCAAACAAACGCCATGGGAACATCGCCCCCTGGAGTTACAAATTCTGATGGGTAACAGATTTCGGTACAACACCGGTCCCAGGCGCCCTGTCGGAAACTGATTTTTTATTTCTTTGTTTTTATAAAACACAAATAAAACCACTGCCTATGTCCAAACATAGGAGTATTTTTTTACTCACTTTCTGTCTTTTCCACGACATTAACGTTCTCTTCGCGTCCACTTTTAATGACGTCATGACGGAGCTTCCCGCGACTTTTGAGACAACCAATAGCGAGCCTCCTTCCCGAGACGCGGTTCATGTCACTTTGCAGTCATGGACGTCGAGATGATGGAGGTTCCCACCGAGAAAACAGCCACAGAAGGCGGACTCAAGCCGAGTCCGGAGGCCGGGGAGAGCTCCGGCACCAAGGGCTCCGGTTCCTACGAGCTTCCCTGGGTGGAGAAGTACAGGCCGCTGAAGCTGAACGAGATTGTGGGCAACGAAGACACTGTTAGCCGCCTGGAGGTGTTTGCCAGGGAGGGAAACGTCCCAAATATCATCATAGCAGGTTAGCGTGGACTAATAACTCGTTCGCTTTTGATACTTTTTTTTGTTTCAAAAAGTTATGTCATCCCAAAGTTAATAGAAGAGTACAAACGTGTTTGTATATCGTGGTTATCAAACTTGTCCCCCCAAGTACCACCATTATGCCCAACATGAAAACACAGTAGCGTACTAGGCCTAAGTATTCATTAAAAAATAGGGCAGATGTTTTATTAACAATTATCTTTCATATTTTAGGTCATTGTACCATTACACATTGACACAGTTCGAACACTTTGTTTTCATCTTTAATTATAAATAAATGATTAATGGGTTATACTTGTATAGCGCTTTTCTACCTTCAAGGTACTCAAAGCGCTTTGACAGTATTTCCACATTCACCCATTCACACACACATTCACACACTGATGGCGGGAGCTGCCATGCAAGGCGCTAACCAGCAGCCATCAGGAGCAAGGGTGAAGTGTCTTGCCAAAGGACACAACGGACGTGACTAGGATGGTAGAAGGTGGGGATTGAACCCCAGTAACCAGCAAGCCTCCGATTGCTGGCACGGCCACTCTACCAACTTTGCCACGCCGCCCCTAATTAAGTGATTCTTTGGCATACTACTAGATGGATTGATTGATTGAAACTGTTATTAGTAGATTGCACAGTAAAGTACATATTCCGTACAATTGACCACTAAATGGTAACACCCAAATAAGTTTCAACTTGTTTAAGTCGGGGTCCACTACCAGTGGTACACTTACTATCATTTGAGCAGTGGCGGGCCGTGCGTTTCCCACATAGGCCTTCAGTGATGTCCGACTTCAATGATTACCTCTCTAAATACCATAACTTATGTCCCCACATGACCATCGCTGGAGAAATACTATGCAGAAACACATTTACACACTACTGGGCATTGAATCACCCCCAACAGTGTACAAAACAGGTTATTTCCTGGCGAATTTAAAAATCAATAATCCCACATCGGCAATTAAAACCTATCTTATGTGGTACTGTCAAAATTAAATTGCAAAAAAAAAACATATTAAACGTGAAAAAATAAAATATCTGAACTCCGTCTTCTTCCGCTTATCCGAGGTCCGGTGGCGGGGGCAGCAGCCTAAGCAGGGAAGCCCAGACTTTCCTCTCCCCAGCCATTTCGTCCAGCTCCTCCCGGAGGATCCCGAGGCGTTTCCAGGCCAGCCGGGAGACATAGTCTTCCCAACGTGTCCTGGGTCTTCCCTGTGGCCTCCTACCGGTCGGACGTGCCCGAAACACCTCCCTAGGGAGGCGTTCGGGTGGCGTCCTGACCAGATGCCTGAACCACCTCATCTGGCTCCTCTCCATGTGGAGGAGCAGCAGCTTTACTTTGAGCTCCTCCCGGATGACAGAGCTTCTCACCTTATCTCTAAGGGAGAGCCCCGCCACCCGACGGAGGAAATGTGGTGGAAGGTCTGAATCTTAAACAGCAACAAAAGTGAATTTAGTACAAAAGTTTTATTTACCCATAATGAAATGGTACAAGGTTGGATTGAATTGTCGTGCACACAGACAGTTTTCCCCGGGAGCCCCCTCAGCATGCAATGAAGAAAAAAGCTTCAGACTTGGTCTGACTTAGTCATTTTATGTGTTTTCCTCGTGCGTCAAGGTCCCGTTGTTTTGGACCTGTTTATTCTGCAACCTCCTTGAATCCTTTAGCCATAACAAGCAATCAAAACATTTTGCACAATGGTCAGACCGACCATATATTCAACTTCAACCCACATATGCTCCTTCGATGGTACATAATAGAAAAAAGAGAAACGAGCAGACATTCCACTACTTTCTTAATGCTTTTCTATCTCGCCCTCTTTCCGGACTTTGACAGACACCAAATATGGTACAATAGGTCAGAAATTCCACCACATAAACTCATTTTGGCCGCTTGTACCCGTGATCTTATCCTTTCGGTCATAAACCAAAGCTCACGACCATAGGTGAGGATGGGAACGTAGATCGACCGGTAAATTGAGAGCTTTGCCTTCCGGCTCAGCTCCTTCTTCACCACAACGGATCGATACAGCGTCCGCATTACTGAAGACGGCGCACCGATCCGCCTGTCGATCTCACCATCCACTCTTCCCTCACTCGTGAACAAGACTCCGAGGTACTTGAACTCCTCCACTTGGGGCAGGGTCTCCTCCCCAACCCGGAGATGGCACTCCACCCTTTTCCGGGCGAGAACCATGGACTCTGACTTGGAGGTGCTGATTCTCTATATATCTGAACTCACAATCTGTAAAACCCAATAGAGCTTCCGGGGTTGGCTGACATTGTCTCACAAGATGTAATTTCTCTTTAAAAATATCCATCCATCTATTTTGTAAATGGTAAATGGGTTATACTTGTATAGCGCTTTTCTACCTTCAAGGTACTCAAAGTGCTTCGACACTATTTCCACATTCACACACTGATGGCAGGAGCTGCCATGCAAGGCGCTAACTCCACACAGAAAGATCCCGAGCCCAGGATTGAACCCAGGAACTTTGTATTGTGAGGCACATACACTAACCCCTGTGCCATCCTTCTTGAAAATGGCCTTGCAAATATATGTGTTGTCTTGTTAGACTTAGACAAACTTTAATGATCCACAAGGGAAATTCAACACAGTAGCTCAGTCTAGTCCAGTCTAGTCATAAAAGATGCTGACGAGGCGTGTTGGCTGACTTCTTAAAGTTTACTCCACAAGGTGCTCATCAAAAACATCCCGCTGCCGGCATGGCTAAACGCGGTCTACTGCGCATGCTCTGCACTACTGTGTCATGCTGGGTAATGGAGTTCTTGTGTGCTCATAACATCATTATATATCTGCCTTAGGCCATCTAGAAGGCCTTACTGACAACAACTCGTGATCTGATTGGCTATCGCAACTATCTGTCAACTGTATGTGCCTGTTAACTTACAGTGCATTGTTAATTGTGAAGGCTTTGAGCAGATTTGGTACAGCATGGCAACATAAGCTTGCAGAATTCTGATTGGATAAACACTCTATAACCCAAAAACAACAGTGCTGGAAGGAGCATAATATGACATGAAGAGAATATGAATACTTTTAGATATTTGGGGAAAGTAAGTAAAAAATTACTTTCATCTTTAACTCTAAAGGCTTAGTGGCCACATGCGTGGACAGCACCTTTTAGCTCTTATTTCCAAAATTGTGTACACTACTGAATTGGGGTCCTATGTCCTATATGGACACTTATACTGCTATCTGGTGGTGTCAGAAGAGTATAACATACAATGGAATTTGGGGAAAAAAGTGTAAAAAAAAATGTGCATGTCACTACACTTGCAGTACACGTTTGTGTACTTATGGACTAAGTACATCATATTAAAGGCCTACTGAAAGCCACTACTACCGACCACGCAGTCTGATAGTTTATATATCAATGATGAAATCTTAACATTGCAACACATGCCAATACGGCCGGGTTAACTTATAAAGTGCAATTTTAAATTTCCCGCTAAACTTCCGGTTCGAAACGCCTCTGAGGGTTGACGTATGCGCGTGACGTCAATCATTGAAACGGAAGTATTCGGACACCATTGAAGTCAATACGAAATAGCTCTGTTTTCATCTCATTATTCCACAGTATTCTGGACATCTGTGTTGGTGAATCTGTTGCAATTTGTTCATTGCATTATGGAGAAAGAAGCTGAGCAAGCAAAGAAGAAAGTTGTCGTTGCGAAGTGTCTATTTTGCGAGGGAAGTCAGCAACAACACGTACACAGCCGGCGCTTCTTTGTTTACATTCCCGAAAGATGCAGTCAAGATGGAAGAACTCGGACAACAGAGACTCTTACCAGGAGGACTTTCATTTGGATACACAGTTGCGATAACGTGAGTACAAAGCTGCGCTTCCAAACATTTGATCGCTTGCTATAACTAGCTCGAGCTAGTAGCTAGCATTAGGATTAATTTGTGGCATATTAAATATAAGCCTGGTTGTGTCGTGGCTAATAGAGTATATATATGTCTTGTGTTTATTTATTGTTGTAGTCATTCCCAGCTGAATATCAGGTCCCACCCGCGCGCTTCCAAACATTTGATTGCTTGCCCGTACGTGCGTGTCATGTACGTAACTTTGATTAAATATATAAGCTTTATGAACCTTGGGTTAGGTGAACGGTTGTTTGGGCTGAGTGAGTGTGTGTGTTATACAGGTGTTTGAATTGTATTGGCGGGTTGTATATACGGGATCCCGTCCATATTACCCGCTCGAGCTATAACTAGCTCGAGCTAGGAGCTAGCATAACAAACACCTAGGTGTTTTTATGCGGGATTAATTTGTGGCATATTAAATATAAGCCTGGTTGTGTTGTGGCTAATAGAGTATATATACAGTGGGGCAAAAAAGTATTTAGTCAGCCACCCATTGACAATCAATGGGTGGCTGACTAAATACTTTTTTGCCCCACTGTATGTCTTGTGTTTATTTACTGTTGTAGTCATTCCCAGCTGAATATCAGGTCCCACCCGCGCGCTTCCAAACATTTGATTGCTTGCCAGTACGTGCGTGTCATGTACGTAACTTTGGTTAAATATATAAGCTTTATGAACCTTGGGTTAGGCGAACGGTTGTTTGGGCTGAGTGAGTGTGTGTGTTGTGCAGGTGTTTGAATTGTATTGGCGGGTTATATATACAGGATCCCGTCCATATTACCCGCTCGAGCTATAACTAGCTCGAGCTAGTAGCTAGGAGCTAGCATAACAAACACCTAGGTGTTTTTATGCAGGATTAATTTGTGGCATATTAAATATAAGCCTGGTTGTGTTGTGGCTAATAGAGTATATATATGTCTTGTGTTTATTTACTGTTGTAGTCATTTCCAGCTGAATATCAGGTCACCCCCGGCTCTCACAGCATCTTCCACTCCCCACTAGTCCTTCACTTGCACTTTCCTCATTTAAAAATATTTCATCCTCGCTCAAATTAATGGGGAAATCGTCGCTTTCTCGGTCCGAATCTCTCTCACTTCATGCGGCCATCATTGTAAACAATAGGGAACTTTGCGTGTATGTTCAACTGACTACGTCACGCTACTTCCGGTAGGGGCAAGCCTTTTTTTATCAGATACCAAAAGTTGCGATCTTTATCGTCGTTGTTCTATACTAAATCCTTTCAGCAAAAATATGGCAATATCGCGAAATGATCAAGTATGACACATAGAATAGATCTGCTATCCCCGTTTAAATAAAAAAATTTCATTTCAGTAGGCCTTTAAAAGATGATTTTTAGTTTTTATTCTAATTAGGGTCCAATAAGCCCAAATAGCAAAGAGAAATAAAAAGAAGCATGTAAACAAACAGCTTGGGCCTTAAGAGGTTAATTATGATTATGATTTCTGGTTATGTTAGGCCAGCAGAGAAGGCCTTGCTGGCCCAGACGGCACACCACTGCATTTGAGAATTACTGTACTATATGACCCAAACAAGTCTCCCCTGTGGCCCAGGTCCCCCCGGAACCGGAAAGACCACCAGCATCCTATGTTTGGCTCGAGCGCTGCTGGGGGCTTCCATGAAGGACGCCGTGCTGGAGCTCAACGCCTCAAACGAGAGGTGAGCAAAGATACAGTTTTTTATCTATATTTATTTTTGGTCAGTCCAGGGTGCAACCTTGCTTTTATGGCGTCTGCAGAGGAATCGACGTGGTGAGGAACAAGATCAAGATGTTTGCTCAGCAGAAAGTCACGCTGCCCAAAGGGCGACACAAGGTCATCATCCTGGATGAAGCAGACAGGTATGCTGATTTTAAAAAAAATAGAGGATGTGGCATTAATTAGGAGAGGCAGTTATTTGTAGGCCTGGGCTAATAATTGTGCAGGATGATACAGGTGGAACTAAAAATATTTGAATATCGTGTAAAAATCCATTCATGTAAGCAATTCAACTTCAAATGTGATATAAAGTCATTACATGCAAAGTGACATATGTCAACCTTTTTTTGGTACAATTTGGATTATAATTTTTTAGTTATTAAAAACCCAAAATGTTCTGAATTTTTTAATTGGGGTTTTCATAAACTGGAAGCCATAACCATCAGAACCGTATCAAAATCTTGAAATATCTTGAGTTGCATGTTATGAGCCTATGTCATATATTACTTTCACCTTCTAAATCTAATTGCTGGATTAAACAAACATTTGCACGATATTCACGTTTTTTGGGCAGGTGTTGTCCTACAAAATTTTGCAGACAAACAATATTGTCACTATTATTTTAAGACCAATGTAATAACCATTATATATGATAATAATAATTCAAGTATTCCTTTAAAATGCATTAAAAGTACCGTATTTTTTTGGACACCGGATTTAAAGGCGCACTGCCAATGAGCGGGTTTATTCAGGTATTTTTTCATACAAAAGGCGCACCGGATTATAAGGTGCATTAAAGGGGTCATATAATGATTTTTTTTCTAAATGTAAAATACTTCCTTGTGGTTTACATAACATGTAATGGTGGTTCTTTGGTCAAAACGTTTTACAGATCATCTTCAAGTCGCTTTCTGACAGTCTCTTCAGGATGCGCCGTTTTGTGGGCGGTCTTATTTACGTGTCTCACCTTCGACAGCGTCTTCTCCCCGTCATCTTTGTTGTAGCGGTGTAGCGTGCAAGGACGGGAGTGGAAGAAGTGTCAAAAGATGGAGCTAACTGTTTTAATGACATTCAGACTTTACTTCAATCAACAACGGAGCAGCATCTCCTCATCCGTGGCTCACTAGTGCAACGACGCTGGAAATGTGTCCCGTGAAAAACCGTCCAACCGGAACTCTCTAATAACTAAAGTTCCTTGGGTGAATAATGTAAACTCACTAGACCGGTATGTTTTAGTGCTTTCATGGCTAGTTTACTGACAGATATAAGTAAGAACTTTACACTACTTTATATTAGAAATGGCAACAGCGGAGGATGAATGTCTCATAACAAGAAGATAGAGAAAAAGAAGAAGCTTATCGACTACGGCGTCGGTACGGACTACAAAGGCGGACGCACACACATTTTCAGGACTTATGCAGATCCCAAATACAAATCAGCAGGTACCAGAAGGTAAGAAAAGTTGGTTTTGCATAATATTGCAAAACAAAACGGCAGATATGTCTTACCTTATACACACACTATAATAATACTCCTATGTTGAAGCACAGTACAATCCATCAGGCGGTGTGGCTTCATAGCTTACCAAAGTCTTACTGAAACATTTTGATAGATTTTTGAGCGCCGTGTGCAATGTGCTATATTTTCAATTGAACATATAAAATGTTGGTGTTTATTTCAGTCATATTGCAGTCTACACATATCTCTTATGTGTGACTGCCATCTACTGGTCACACTTATCATTTAACCATGTACCAAAAAAATAGCTTCAAGGTCGGTATCCACAAACAGAATTATTCTGTACTTTAGGCGCATGTGGTTATAAGGCGCACTGTCTAGTTTTGATGGGAAAAAAGGATTTTAAGTGCGCCTTATAGTCCGGAAAATACGGTAACTTACTGAATTTTTCCGACTATAAGTCGCAGTTTTTTTCATAGTTTGGCCGGGGGTGCGACTTGTACTCAGGAGCGACTTATGTGTGAAATTATTAAGACATTACCGTAAAATATCAAATAATATTATTTATCTCATTCACGTAAGAGACTAGACGTATAAGATTTCATGGGATTTAGCGATTAGGAGTGACATATTGTTTGGTAAACGTATAGCATGTTCTATATGTAATAGTTATTTGAATGACTCTTACCATAATATGTTACGTTAACATACCAGGCACGTTCTCAGTTGGTTATTTATGCCTCATATAACGTACACTTATTCAGCCTGTTGTTCACTATTCTTTATTTATTTTAAATTGCCTTTCAAATGTCTATTCTTGGTGTTGGCTTTTATCAAATAAATGTCCCCAAAAAATGTGACTTGTACTCCAGTGCGACCTATATATGTTTTTTTACTTTTTTATTATGCATTTTCGGCAGGTGCGACTTATACTCCGAAAAATACGGTACATCTTCTCAAATGTTACGTCTGCTTATTTCCCCTCCACAACGTTTGTGGTTGTCTTTACTGAGTAGTAGTACTGACAAGCTCCGCCCCTTTAAGTACCCTTCCAGAGAGTGTGGTAGCTCGACAAATGGTGCCAAAAAGGTGGTGAGGCTCTGCAGTTTTGGCAAACGCCAGTGTTTGAATAGAGGACCGACCAGTGCTGCTTGTAAAGTCGCGTGTCCTCCTCCCCTCCAGCATGACGGACGGAGCTCAGCAGGCGCTCCGGAGGATCATGGAAATCTACTCCAAGACGACCCGCTTCGCCCTGGCCTGCAACGCCTCGGACAAGATCATCGAGCCCATCCAGTCGCGCTGTGCCGTGCTGCGCTACTCCAAGCTGACGGACGGCCAGATCCTGGCCCGGCTGCAGGACGTGGTGGAGAAGGAGCGTCTGTCCGTGTCGGACGACGGCCTGGAGGCCATCATCTTCACGGCGCAGGGGGACATGCGACAGGTGAGGACTGTCGCCATTAGGGTCACCGGGCTGGAGCCTATCCCAGCTGACCACAAACATTCACGCCTATGGTAGAAGGGCTGGACAATTAACCAAACTTCCAGTCCCATTTTGCTTTCTCGTGATCGTAAAAATGTTATAATGGGGGAAAAAAACAATCAGTGGGCCAAGCAGCATGCGTGCAAATTCCTGAGCTTGTAACGTGTGAGTCAACGTTTGAGTGAAAACAAGAGCATGTCTACTAGGGCTGGGCGACATGGCCTTTTATTTATATCTCGATATTTTTGGGCCGTGTCACGATACACGATATATATCTGGATATTTTGCCTTAGCCTTGAATGAACACTTGATGCATATAATCACAGCAGTATGATGATTCTATGTGTCTACATTAAAACATTCTTCTTCATACTGCATTAATGTATGCTCATTTTAAACTTTCATGCAGAGAGGGAAATCACAACTAAGTCAATTTACCAAAAGTGTATTTATTAAACAGTTATTAAGCAGTGGCACAAACATTCATGTCATTTCCAAACAGATAGTACAAGATTGTCAGAGACATTTTAAAATTATTAGTGCACTTTTGTGCATGATGTCACCAAGATGACATATCAAAACAACATTAAATTAAAGTGTACTTTTTGTACAGAACACCACTACAATAGTTTAAAACAAATAAAGTGCACTTTTGTGCATGATGTCACACAAGATATTTCAAGAACTGCCAAATAAAAATGAGCTGCATAATAGGAAATCAAATAGTGTATGTCCTTCACTATGTGGTAGGTTCCTGCGGACGTTATCTCTTTCTGTTGTTGATTTTTTTTTTCATACGGTGTTGATCTGGAAATAGTTGCCTCGGCATTTTGTGGGTGTGGCACCGAACGGAGATGTTGACAAGCGGAGTTTCAAGCACTCTTCATTCTCTAGCGGGTGACTTTTCAAACGATGCTACACATTAGCAGTGGTGCTACTTTTTGTAGCAACGCTTTTGCCGCATACTTGTTCAACATATTCCCGCTTGAAGCCAAACCACCGCCAGACGATGGACCCCCTGCTGTTCCTCCATTTGTTACCAGATTCGCACCTTCTCTCTCTCGTATTACCACTCGCACCACACTGTTAGCATCACAGCTAACGTTACCATGTCGCTACCTGTCTGCTCCGTGGGAGCGTGTGACGTATACAAGAAGGTGCGCTTGGTTTATGTCTCTGTGAGAAGGAGAGACAAGAAAGAGTGGGAAGAGTCTGTAGTGTAATGCCCGCAGCTAAAAGCAACTGTGTGAGAACGTATACTCGAATATCACGATATAGTCATTTCCTATATATGTATATATATGGTATATCGATATATCAATGTCTACCAGAAGTTTGGGATCTCACCATGGTTGCTATTTTGATTTGGCAAAGCGCCAGTATGCCTGATCAATAATCACTGAACTCAACAAAATAAATAGGGCCATAAACTGCCAAGATACCTGTGGCGGTGGGGGCGTGGCTATGGGCGTGGTCACAATGACATCATCAAGTAATTTGCATAATTTACTACAATGATATGATTTTCTCTAAAAAGGCTCAAAAAATGTATACTTACTAATTAATAATAACACTTTTGTTTTAAACGTCCATCCATCCATTGTACAATATAATTACAACACTTTATGTACATATTTATATACAGATTTGAACAATAAGTTATTCACTGAAATATTTTTATTAATTGTGGTTCTTACAAAAAATATATCTTATAAAAATATAAAAGCTAAAATGTCTCTTAAAGCTCTGCCCCTTTAATTAGTGCATATTAAATAATTTAACTTTAGCCTACTACTACAACCATATTATTTACCAGCAACATAAAGTGAAACAGAGGCAGAGGTGTCCTGCCACAGTCAGTAACAAATAAACAGAAAACAGTAGTGGTGGTAGATAGACACAGAGCTTCATCAAACATCTGATCCACAGAACAAAGAGCTCCAAAAATCTTGATCCTACACTTCTCTTTTGTAAAGTAAATCTGAACAGCCGATATGGGCATCTACATCAACTATATGATTTGCCTGGGAAGCTGGACAGGACAAAAAAATTTTTAAAAATTTGTGGTGGCCTTAATTCTTTCGTGGCGGGCCGCAACAAATAAATGAATGTGTGGGAAACACTGCCATGTTAGCGTAACCGTGGAAATTGCCAATTAAACGGAAACCACTGTTAAAAGCAGAATATCACGAAAATTGACATACATGTGAGTGAAATGTTGTCATTGTGAGAAGGAACATTTGTTTAGGAAAATAATAATAATAATAATACCTGGGATTTATATAGCGCTTTTCTAAGTACCCAAAGTCACTTTACATGTTAAAAACCCATCATTCATTCACACCTGGTGGTGGTAAGCTACTTTGTCCGGTAGCGCTAACTCATCCCCGAAACACGTCCTGAACTAAACCATGTCGAGACGGCCGCTTGAAACAGCAACTAAGATACAACGATAAAGCTAGCAAGAACAATGCACAAAAATCCCAGCACATATCATCTGCTTGTGATGTTGTGAACGACATCATTGATGTAAGATCATAGTACAAACAGGACAGCAGTCATACTTGAGATTTTTTTTTTTAACAGCCTTCTAACTCGTCACGCTTCGAACAGCAGCACCTTCCCCTTCACAATATTAGCACTGTGTTGCAAAAAAGTACCTTACACAAGCATTCTTTACATGAAGAAGGCTTTAAAACATTTTCAACATCTTCATTTGGGGCGGTATAGCTCGGTTGGTAGAGCGGCCGTGCCAGCAACTTGAGGGTTCCAGGTTCGATCCCCGCTTCCGCCATCCTAGTCACTGCCGTTGTGTCCTTGGGCAAGACACTTTACCCACTTGCTCCCAGTGCCACCCACACTGGTTTAAATGTAACTTAGATATTGGGTTTCACTATGTAAAAGTGCTTTGAGTCACTAGAGAAAAGCGCTATATAAATATAATTCACACACACACATTCTGTACTTAAAGCACTTATTGATACATTTATAAAAATATGCATTGACTTAAAACATTGGTCAAAATACTCCAAAGATGTATTGCACCAATAAATGTGATGATTTATGCACTTTATTACATTTTATTTATGACACAAAAAGCACACTGTGGTGGTAAAATACGTCTATATGGTAAAAAAAAATGGAACCGAATGGAAAAACAGAATATTGTTTTATTATATTGCTATTGTTACTATTTTTTTAAACGTGTTTGTTACTAATTTATATCCGTTATTCTTTTGAACATACTTGCCAACCTTGAGACCTCCGAATTCGGTAGACAGGGGGGGGGGGGGGGGGTTGGGTGGTAGCGGGGGTGTATGTTGTAGCGTCCCGGAGGAGTTAGTGCTGCAAGGGGTTCTGGGTATTTGTTCTGTTGTGTTTATGTTGTGTTACGGTGCGGATGTTCTCCCGAAATGTGTTTGTCATTCTTGTTTGGTGTGGGTTCACAGTGTGGCGCATATTTGTAACAGTGTTAAAGTTGTTTATACGGACACCCTCAGAGTGTGACCTGTATGGCTGTTGATCAAGTATGCGTTGCATTCACTCATGTGTGTAAAAGCCGCATATATCATGTGACTGGGCCGCCAAGCTGTTTGTAAGGAGGAAAAGTGGACATGACGACAGGTTGTAGAGGACGCTAAAGGCAGTGCCCCCAATATTGTTGTCTGGGTGGAAATCGGGAGAAATTCGGGAGGATGGTTGCCCCGGGAGATTTTCGGGAGGGTTACTGAAATTCGGGAGTCTCCCGGGAAAATCGGAAGGGTTGGCAAGTATGCTTTGGAATGACATTTAAAGTTGAGCTTAGTTGGTAAAAAAAATGAATGAATAATCTTGATATCAATCAAAATAATCTTGATTATTATTTCCGCCGTAGTGGTCCAGCCCTAACCTGTGGACAATTAAAGTTCGTAGTTAAGAGACAGACGTGCAAACATCCACACCACCTCGCTGCCATTTTTCCACTTCCTGTTTGTGCGAGCGCAGGCTCTCAACAACTTGCAGTCCACCAACTCGGGCTTCGGCTACGTCAACAGCGAGAACGTGTTCAAGGTGTGCGACGAGCCGCACCCGCTGCTGGTGAAAGGCATGCTGGGACACTGCGTGGACGGCAACGTGGACGAGGCGTACCGGGTGGTGGAGCAGCTGTGGGCGCTGGGCTACTCGCCGGTGGACATCATCGGGAACATCTTCAGGGTGTGCAAGACCTTCCAGATGGCCGAGTACCTCAAGCTGGAGTTCATCAAGGTGAGGGCTTGTTGTCGTGCTGTCGCCATGGTGACTGATCTTGTGCCCCCCTTCCCCGCAGGAGATCGGGTACACGCACATGCGCATCACGGAAGGCGTAAACTCGCTACTGCAGATGGCGGGACTGGTGGCTCGACTCTGCAGTAAGACCACGCCCCCTGCGGCCTGCTGACCTCACTCCAGGTGCTTGTAATCAATCCTTTAGTTGTTCTGTTTCGGAGGACAGGCTTGATTTGCCTTTCAAAATACAAATAATATGATCCATGCTAATAAATCTGCTGCTATGCTTCACATAACAAGCCTTTATTTCAGTACAAAGGAACATCCAGCAAGTACAAATCTCAAATGTCGAAATGTTGCTTTACACATGGGAAGAGAGAAGAACTGGCTTTAAAGCCCTCAGTCCACTAAACTTGTGTGGCTTTTCAGAAAAAACTGCTTCAATACTCCACTAGGGGGCAGCATCATGCCGCAATACACAAAAACATTGAAGGATCCTGGCGTCACTCTGCTACTTTTTTCTACTGGAAATATGCTTAAAGCTATCTAATGGAGGAGGAAATGTGCTAAACCAGGGGTGTCCAAAGTGTGGCCTGGGAGCCATTTGTGGCCAGCGGCACATTTGAAAAAAAATACTATGGGGGGGACAAAAAAAAAAAGAGTAAACCAATGAAATCTAATGAGAAAAAGTTGCAATCCTGACTAATAACACAAAGCAGCCATGCAAGCTGTTTTTTTTTTCTTTAAAACTTGTCATTGCTCAAAAGTAATTAATCAAAATCAATTACTTCACAGCAAATATTCCACTTTGAAGTATTTTATGAGGAAAATATTGCGTATTTGCTATATATATATATATATATATATATATATATATATATATGTGTGTTTGACAAAAAAGGCATAAAAAAATGAATAGATGGGGGGAAAAATGTATGGCTTGTAAAATAAAAACGAATGGATGGAGATGGCTTGTTTTGAACTCTTTTGAACTGAAACTGTCATTGTGAGAGAAAAAACTATTTAAAATCAATGCGATGACTTGACATATCTAAGGCTCCAATTGCTTCACATCAAATATTTCACTTTGAAAATGTCTTTGGGGAAAATATTGCACATTGTTTTTACCATAAACAGGATTTTGACGAAAAGCACTTAAAACATTTTTTTAAAATTACTTTATAATGACTGATAGACCTGAGGTTTATCTAAAGACTTAAGTGTTGAATAAAATAAATAAATAATATAGCTTAACATTTTTTGTGACAGATTCTTTCAAACTGGAGGGGACTTCTAGAGGTTAAAAAATACAAAATCTATATATTGTATTAGATTTGACAAAGACATATATCAAAATGGCCCTCAGTGGGAAGAGTTTGGACACCCCTGTGCCAAACTATCTGAACAAAATCAACAATCTCTTTCTGTTGGAGGGAACAAAGCAAATTGGTGTGAAATTAAACGACTAGTACATTCATTGTATCTTTACAATAGGCCGAGGGCCAGTTAAAAATGGCCCTTAGGTGACATTGCTGCCATAATATAAATACATTTCACAGCTGGCCCAACTGTCATACAAATATGTGCAGAAGTATTTAAGAGTTTTCATCTTTATAGTCCACCACAATAGATGTGAAATACTGAAAATGACTATTCAGAAGTCCCATTCATGGCTGCAACTGACGTTATATTTCAATCAAAAGTCTGCACTTCAATCACCCGCAGGTTTAGTGCCAGCCCATTGTTGTGTATAAAGACCACTACAATAAAAACATGTGAGCTGCTGGTTACGATGGTGAACTACGCTCACGCACTAGACTGCAACCACTGGACTGTTTGTCACTCCACACGCAGCATGCTGGCCATAGAGAACACTTCAACGGGAGGGAAACACACTTATAGCCATGCTAGCAGCACCTCACAGACACCTTTCAGACAGGAAGTAGGGGTTTTCAACAAAAAGGTTGAGGTTCACTACTCAGATCAAGATTGGTTCCGTAAATGTAACATCATTGTTTTCTTAAATGTAACAAAATTGTTTTCTTAAATGTAACATGATTGGTTCCGTAAATGTAACAAAATTGTTTTCTTAAATGTAACATAATTGGTTCCGTAAATGTAACATAATTGTTTTCATAACAATTAATTGGTTCCGTAAATGTAACTTAATTGGATCCGTAAATGTAACAATTGTCTTCATAAATGTAACATCATTGGTTTCGTAAATATAACAATTGGTTCCGTAAGTGTAACATAATGGTAACTGAATTGGTTCCATAAATGTAACATGAATTGGTTCCTGAAATGTAACATAATGGGTTCCTTAAATGTAACATAATGGGTTCCTTAAATGTAACATAATGGGTTCCTTAAATGTAACATAATTGGTTCCGTAAATGTAACAAATGTTTCCATAAATGTAACATATGTTTCCATAAATGTAACACAATTGGTTCTGTAAATGTAACACAATTGGTTCCGTAAATGTAACATAATTGTTTTCATAAATGTAACATTGGATTCGTAAATATAACAATTGGTTCCGTAAATGTAACTTAATTGGTTCCATAAATGTAACATAATGGGTTCCATAAATGTAACATGATTGTTTTCTTAAATGTAACATAATTGGAACTGTAAATGTAACATTGTTTTCGTAAATGTAACATAATTGTTTTCGTAAATGTAACTTTTCTTAAATGTAACAATTGGTTCTGTAAATGTAACATAATTGTTTTCATAAATGTAACAACATTGGATTCGTAAATATAACAATTGGTTCCATAAATGTAACTTAATTGGTTCCCTAAATGTAACATAATGGGTTCCGTAAGTGTAACATAAATGATAACTTAATTGGTTCCCTAAATGTAACATAATGGGTTCCGCAAGTGTAACATAAATGATAACTGAATTGGTTCCATATATGTAACATAATTGTTTTCTTAAATGTAACATAATTGGATCCGTAAATGTAACATAATTGTTTTCGTAAATGTAACTTAATTGGTTTCGTAAATATAACAATTGGTTCCGTAAATGTAACTTGTTTTCTTAAATGTAACATAATTGGTTCCGTAAATGTAACATTATTGTTTTCTTAAATGTAACATAATTGGATCCGTAAATGTAACATAATTGTTTTCGGAAATGTAACATATTTGTTTCGTAAATGTAACTTGTTTTCTTAAATGTAACATAATTGGTTCCGTAAATTTAACTTACTTGGTTTCGTAAATATAACAATTGGTTCCGTACATGTAACTTAATTGGTTCCGTAAATGTAACAAATGTAACAAAGTTTTCATAAATGGAACATAATTGGATCGGTAAATGTAACATAATGGGTTCCGTAAGTGTAACATAATTGGTTCCATAGAAGTAACATAGATGAAGCATGCAACTACGACAACACAGCCAATCAAGAAGGTTCTAGCGGTAAAAAGAGCAGAGCTGCTAAAACAGTCCACTGAATCATAAATACAACACCTCATATGAACGCCATCTACAGCATCACCACGGCAACCGCAGGGCTGGAGGGAGGGAGGGAGGGAGGAAGTGAATGCAACACACCAACAACGCCTTCCTTAGCGCGCCAAAATGGCCGCCCTCGCCTCGACCTCATTTGGGCGAACTCGCTCGGCTACAGTGCGAGGGACGCTAAACGGCGGCTAAAACTGCACTCGGGAAGAGAGAGAAAGGATGCAGTCCTCCGCCGTCGTCGTCTCCGAGGCCCGCCGGGAAAGGGGCGGGGTTAGGGGCGAGTGGGCGGCGCGCTCTCCGGGGGCGTGTTGATGGAACCGCGGCTCCGGACGCCATCGCCCGAGCCGACGCTTGAGGCCGAGTGAGTCCTGGAGCGGACCAGGCGGGTCATACCGGCCGTGGGCACTAGAGGGCGACAGACATCAACATGGATGATGATCATATTCAAATGTACTTCCTCGTAACAGTCAACATGTTTGCCAGTGGCCTTTTCTGTCATTCACATTCCTTTTTTCAACAAGCACGCACACCTTTGTCTTTTTTATGCATTCTAACTGGGGAAATAACTTTAGCAAAAGCCCGCTAAGAATGGAGCCAATGGGAGCGCTTTAAAACATCTAAACACCTCCATCATACTTTTATATACACGCTGTAAGTATCTATTATATATAGTAACACTCATTAGAACACCTCATATTGACCTATTTTACTCATTGGAAGCATCCAACATCGTATTAATCTCACGACGCATCAGTGTTCACTTTTCCCTTCAACAACACCACTAATAATCACTAGGTATGTCCGATAATGGCTTTTTGCCGATATTGTCCAACTCTTAATTACAGATACCGATATCAACCGATACCGATATATACAGTCATGGAATTAACACATTATTATGCCTAATTTGGACAACCAGGAATGGTGAAGATAAGGTCCTTTTTAAAAAAAATCATAAAATAAAATAAGATAAATAAATTAAAAGCATTTTCTTGAATAAAAAACAAAGTAAAACAATATAAAAACAGTTGCATAGAAACTAGTAATTAATGAAAATGAGTAAAATTAACTGTTAAAGGTTAGTACTATTAGTGGACCAGCAGCACGCACAATCATGTGTGCTTACGGACTGTATCCCTTGCAGACTGTATTGATATATAATGTAGGAACCAGAATATTAATAACAGAAAGAAACAACCCTTTCGTGTGAATGGGGGAGGGAGGTTTTTTTTTGGGTTGGTGCACTAATTGTAAGTGTATCTTGTTTTTTTTTATGTTGATTTAATAAAAATAAATACATTTTAAAAAATGATACCGATAATTAAAAAAAAAACGATACCGATAATTTACGATATTACATTTTAATGCATTTATCGACATCTCTACTAATCACGGCAGACTTCATGAGAGACAACAAAGACCACCGTATTTTTCGGAGTATAAGTCTCACCGGCCGAAAATGCATAAAGAAGGAAAAAACATATATAAGTCGCACTAGAGTATAAATCACATTTTTTGGGGTAATTTATTTGATAAAAGCCAACACCAAGAATAGACATTTGAAAGGCAATTTAAAATAAATAAAGAATAGTGAACAACAGGCTGAATAAGTGTACGTTATATGAGGCATAAATAACCAACTGAGAACGTGCCTGGTATGTTAACGTAACATATTATGGTAAGAGTCATTCAAATAACTATAACATATAGAACATGCTATACGTTTACCAAACAATCTGTCACTCCTAATCGCTAAATCCCATGAAATCTTATACGTCTAGTCTCTTACGTGAATGAGCTAAATAATATTATTTGATATTTTACACTAATGTGTTAATAATTCACACATAAGTCGCTCCTGAGTATAAGTCGCACCCCTGGCCAAACTATGGAAAAAAACTGCGACTTATAGTCCGAAAAATACGGTACTTTGGGACAAATGATGATCCAGAAACTTCTATTTTTGAGCCTGGATGATCTCCATGTTTTACCAGCTGAGTGATAAACAGAAGCAGCTTTAGTCAAACACCAAGCATCATGTAGCGGTATTGCTAAGTGCTAAGCAAGATTACATAATAAAACAACCACTTACTGTACAAGGTCTGCTCTCACTGGTATAACGACTGATGGAATGTTAATATCTTCCCGTTTAGATAAATAATTAATTATAATCCTCACACAGGTTAAAAAGTAGCATATTTCCATGTCTTTCTCGACATCTCCTGGTCTTAGTTTGATGTCAAAGTTGATCGACTTCTAGGTTTATGTCCACAACCTTCTACTATCCAGGTGAGAGCCACGATTTATAATCTACAATTAACTTCTGCCAACTCGGGGGTAATTCAGCATAAGCTAGTTAGCTTTGTGTAAAAACGGCGCTGCTAAAAGTAGTTCCTCAGCGTTAGCGCTTATAAAACCAATATTGCTAATAAGTGGTTAATATTCAGGTCAAAACATGTAAATGCTGAGTGTTGCTGGCGCTTTTTGGATGGTTATTTAGAGAACAGAGTACTCCCACTAGCTGCATCGTTAGCCACCTCCCACTTGCCGTATTTTACGACTTAGAATGCAATTGTTTTCATAAATGTAACATAATTGGTTCCGTAAATATAAGAATTGGATCTGTAAATGTAACTTAATTGGATCCGCTAATTTAACATAATTAGTTCTGTAAATGTAACTTAGTTGGATCTGCAGATGTAACATAATTAGTTCTGTAAATGTAACTTAATAGGATCTGCAAATGTAACATAATTAGTTCTGTAAATGTAACTTAATTGGTTTCTTAAATGTAACTTAATTGGTTCCGTAAATGTAACTTAAATAGTTCTGTAAATGTAACTTAATTGGTTCCGTAAATGTAACAATTGGTCTCATAAATGTAACTTAATTGGATCCGCTAATTTAACATAATTAGTCCTGTAAATGTAACTTAGGTGGATCTGCAGATGTAACATAATTAGTTCTGTAAATGTAACTTAATTGGATCCGCAAATGTAACATAATTAGTTCTGTAAATGTAACTTAATTGGTTTCTTAAATGTAACTTAATTTGTTCCGTAAATGTAACTTAATTGGATCCGCAAATGTAACATAATTAGTTCTGTAAATGTAACTTAATTGGTTTCTTAAATGTAACTTAATTGGTTCCGTAAATGTAACTTAATTGGATCCGCAAATGTAACATAATTAGTTCTGTAAATGTAACTTAATTGGTTTCTTAAATGGTTCCGCAAACGTAACTTAAATAGTTCTGTAAATGTAACTTAATTGGTTCCGTAAATGTAACAATTGGTCTCATAAATGTAACTTGATTGGATCTGCAAATGTAACATAATTAGTTCCGTAAATGTAACTTAATTGGTTCCGTAAATGTAACAATTGCTCTCATAAATGTAACTTAATTGGATCCGCAAGTGTAACATAATTAGTTCTGTAAATGTAACTTAATTTGTTCCGTAAATGTAACTTAATTGGTTCCGTTGAGATAGCAATTGTTTTCATAAATGTAACATAATTGGTCTTGTAAATGTAACAATTGATTCCGTATATGTAAAATAATGCATTCCGTAAATGTAACTTAATTGGATCCGCAAATGTAACATAATTAGTTCTGTAAATGTAACTTAATTGGTTTCTTAAATGGTTCCGCAAACGTAACTTAAATAGTTCTGTAAATGTAACTTAATTGGTTCCGTAAATGTAACAATTGGTCTCATAAATGTAACTTGATTGGATCTGCAAATGTAACATAATTAGTTCCGTAAATGTAACTTAATTGGTTCCGTAAATGTAACAATTGCTCTCATAAATGTAACTTAATTGGATCCGCAAGTGTAACATAATTAGTTCTGTAAATGTAACTTAATTTGTTCCGTAAATGTAACTTAATTGGTTCCGTTGAGATAGCAATTGTTTTCATAAATGTAACATAATTGGTCTTGTAAATGTAACAATTGATTCCGTATATGTAAAATAATGCATTCCGTAAATGTAACTTAATTGGATCCGCAAATGTAACATAATTAGTTCTGTAAATGTATCTTAATTGGTTCCGTAAATGTAACTTAATTGGATCCGTAAATGTAACTTAATTGGTTCCGTAATTTAAAAAAACGTGTGCTTGATTCATGTGTGGATATTGAATAATAAGACAAACAGTAAAATAGGTGTTATAACAAATGTATTCAGATAAACTTGATTTATAAGATTTGGGAACTTATTTTTTGGGCGATTTTCGGAACAGGTTTTCTGCAGGAGTAGGTTTGGGTCCCTTGGATCCCTTCTTCTGGTGGGAGTCAAGTACGGCTATCAAAAACTGTATTTTGCTGGCCTGACAACTTGTGTCAAAGTGATTGCATTAAAGTAAATAGTGGCTGTTAAAGGCCTCCACCCAAGAAGCAGGGTGCCAAATAGTGGTACCTTCCACAAAATCATAGCTAAGGGTGTGCTTGGTGGGAGTGGGCGGGGTCACATCATGCACACACTCACAGATGGGGGCGGGGGGGGCAGGTGGTTTATTACAAGATGAGGGACTGGAAAGTATTTACAAGAACACACACACACACACACACACACACACACACGGCAAGTTGCAAAGAAATACTCACTGTAGCCCATCCCCTGCACAAAATACTTGAAGGCCTCCGCCAGTTTTCCAGGCTAAACACAGAAATAAACACAATTAAAAAAGTATCGATCAGGAAATGTACTAAAGAAAGAAATAATAAGCAGCAGGAGAAGAAGGAGCTGACCTGCACCACTTGTGGAAGACCGCCACAGTCCGCCATCTAGAGGAGAGGCAGAGAATTACACCACAAGGAGTACACAGTAGAGACCACTTTCAAACTTCTTTTAGCTCAGGGCTCACATTGAGGAAAATGTTTTCTAATCAGATTGGTGAAATGTTGGCATGATAACTTCAATATAAAGACAACTTCAGATTGTTTGCTTTGTTTCACTTTGGGCAAAAATAGAAGGATCACATTGTGAAAATGTAGAAATAATCCTCTTGACAAAACACTTCGAGTAAATTGAAAATTCTGAGGGGAAAAAGTTAAGTTAAAGTACCAATGATTGTCACACACACACACACTAGGTGTGGTGAAATTTGTCCTCTGCATTTGACCCATCACCCTTGTTCACCCCCTGGGAGGTGAGGGGAGCAGTGAGCAGCAGCAGTGCCATACCCGGGAACCATTTTTGGTGATGGTAAAAATGGTGCAGTTTTAAAAACACAGACTTGGACTTTGTGCAGCTACTGAGCCATGATTCAACTTTAAGTCACAGCCTTTCTGCGGTTGAACAAAATACTAAATGGAGAATAAATAACATCTGCTAGGCCATCCGTTTTTGTTAGGAATTTTTAACAATTTTCCTTTTTTTTTTTGGTTTGATAATAAACGGAAAATGGATCGTTATCCATTATCTGAATTTATTCATGTGTTTGAAAATTGAAAATGGGAAATAAAAAAGCGAGTGGAGAACTCTTCTCTATCGCCCGTTTGGACTTGTGGGTAGAATGTGACTGTGAGTGACCCGGGACAACCACAGAAGAAGAACATTTGCCTGCTCGATAGAGAACCAATAAAATGTCTCACTTTCCATGTCTGTGGACAATACAAAAATAGAAAGGAACTCTGGACCACAAGAAAATAGTTTTGACGACACTGACACAGTTCACTGTCTTCTTCTTCTGGTGGTGGTGTTGTTGTTGTCCCGGCTCACTCACACACCAGGAGACGGACAAGAGACACAATCTACCCACAAGTCCAAACCAATTGAACGGGTAATAGAAAAGAGTTTTCCACTCCTTAATTAAATTCCCATTTTCGATTTTCAAGAACATTAATAAATTCCGATAATGGAATGAGCCGTTTTTTAGTATCAAACCAAAAAAACTTTATTTTTTATGTTTAAATAATTTTCCTATTCCAAACAAAAGACAGATGACCACTGAAGTTTATTCAAGAGGTCCGTGTACCTTCCGTTCATTCTATTTCACATTCTAAAACACAAATCAAAAAACTAAATCAGGGCCGTTTTTCGATTATTATTATATATGGCAGGTTAAAAAAAAAAAAAGAGAGGAGCCTCTGGTCAGGATGCCACCCGAACGCCTCCCTAGGGAGGTGTTTAGGGCACGTCTGACTGGTAGGAGGCCACGTGGAATACCCAGGACACGTTGGGAAGACTATGTCTCCCGGGAGGAGCTGGACGAAGTGGCTGGGGAGAGGGAAGTCTGGGCTTCCCTGCCTCGGATAAGCGGAAGAAGATGGATGGAGATAAAAAAAAAGTGTTGATTTTCATTAAAATATTGCCATAAAATTTGATTTTGTGCAGTTTTCCTTTTACGGATTTTTATTTTTCCAGATAAACACAAACATTGAATATATCCATCCATTTTCTACCGCTTGTCCCGTTTGGGGTCGCAGGGGGTGCTGTCATGTTCATCCAAAATGCAAATGTGTGTTTATCTGTGTGATGACAAATTGAACCGGAAGCAGTATTTCAGGTCCATGTACCTTCCGTTCATTCTATTTCCAATTTTTAAATGCAAATCAAAAAACGAATTTCCGGTCTCTTTTTCTCTTTTCATTCCTGAAACAAAAGTTGGACAACTATTTCATGAGACTGCTGAACAAAGGTGTTTGCGTTATGCTAAAAACATGCTAAAGGAAAAGCTAAAATACTGCTTCCGGTTCAATTTGCATTTAGGATCAACATGAATTGGATGTTTGTGTTTATCTGGAAAAATTAAAATCCATAGAAGGAAAACGGCACAAAATCAAATTTGATGGCAATATTTCAATGAAAATCAACACTTTTGTTTGTTTTCAAATCTGCCATGTATAATAAAAATGGAAAAACCGCCCTAATTTTGTTTCTTGATTTGTGTTTCAGAATTGGAAATAGAATGAACAGAAGGTACCCAAGAAGATTAACTTACACTCTGCCTCCACTTTTCTCTGCTTGACACACATTTTGGGGCAATGAGTGCACGATGAGGCATGAAATGCAGAGAATAATTTTGCCACTCCGCCCTGAGATGGGTAGGTTGTGAGTTCAACCCCCGGCCGAGTCATACCAAAGACTATAAAAATGGGAGCCATTACCTCCCTGCTTGGCACTCCGCATCAAGGGTTGGAATTGGGACTTAAATCGCCAAAAATGATTACCGGGCACGGCCACTGCTGCTGCTCACTGCTCCCCTCACCTCCCAGGGGGGACAATCATTGGTACTTAACTTAACTAATGTAGAGGATGTCATTGTATGTTTCATTTATGTTGAGGGGGAGGAGCCGTGTGTAGCTTGCTTGGCCCCGCCTACAAGTTTGCTATTATGACACCCAGTGGACTTATTTGGAACAGCATGTTGGCCGTATGTTTGACACCCCTGCTTTAAGCGTTTACTTTGCAAAAACAACCTGAACTAGCAGAGAACTTGACCCCGACTCCCAATAAAAAAGGTTCCCAAGTCCAGACAGCCCTTAAATGTAATCACTTCTTCCTGGTCTTTTTTTCTGCAAAGTAAATGAACATCAACCCATAACTTTGACTTATTACGGTGGAATCAGTCATAGATTGTCTTTGTCTCTGTGAGTGGAGGCGGGGCCGCCAGCACGCTCACACAAATTTAAAAACGTAAGGCAACAGAATTAGATCAGTTATTCCTCATTCACTTTGGACAAAGTTCCCTGATAATCCGCCACCTAACTTTTTGACTAACCAACCTGCCGGCCGTGACAATGTTTACTTTGCTTTGGAGAAGACAGCAGCCACTTTTAACAACTCAGGAATGATTACCTTGAGCAGGGTGGTCTTGGTGGGGTTCAGTCTGGAATTACACTCCACCTGCGCGCACACACACACAGACATTACATTTACAAGAAGGTGATGTCACAAGTAGATTTGAGATGGTAGGAAGAGGAAAGATGCTCACCACAACATCGACAGCAGGCGATGTATCTCCAACTACCAGCAGAGCAGGACACCTAACACACACACACACACGTCAGTAAATACAACAGAACCTCTAAAGTCAACATGATCAATTTTTCAAAGCTAGCTCAAACTCATGTTTTTGTTTGAGTTTGGAAACATTTTCTATAACGCAGGAAATAATGTAAAAAGTCTGTACCAGGGTCAAACTGTGATCAGGTGTCCAAACTACGGCCCACTGCCGTCTTCAGTTTGGCCCGCGAGACGTCATGAGTTTTACTAAAGAATCTGTCGAGCATGGTGTTGCCAAATTAATTTGAAATATCTGATTGCTTCAAACTTGCCATCATTAGTGGACGACGTGATTAAATCAAGTCAATAACCATGAATTGAGTTTTGAAGTGACTACAGCACAGCATTCAGTCATAAATGTCCTCATTTAGTCATGGGGACGCGTGGCGCAGTTGGGAGAGTGGCCGTGCCAGCAACCTGAGGGTTCCTGGTTCAATCCCCAGCTTCTACCAACCTAGTCAAGTCCGTTGTGTCCTTGAGCAAGACACTTCACCCTTGCTCCTGATGGGTCGTGGTTAGCGCCTTGCATGGCAGCTCCCACCATCAGTGTGTGAATGGGTGAATGTGGAAATAGTGTCAAAGCACTTTGAGTACCTTGAAGGTAGAAAAGCATAGTATAACCCATTTATATGACCCAATACAAACAACCTTCCCTAGTCATGGTGCAGGAAAAAAACTGCAACTCAAAAATAAACTCTTTACAAGATGACACAACTGCATTGCACCTGTGTACGAATTAAAAAGCAGGTGTTGATTAAAATCCTCCCTGCTGTGAGATGTTACCTGATGTAGCTGGTGTACAACCTCTTGTGCTAATAAAAAACGCATCTTTTCACATCTTAATTTACTTTTTAATTTACATTTGGTGGTGATAAGAGTACAGATACTGGGAACAATATTGATATGGATAAAATCCTAACCATATACATCCCTATTAACAAGTGAGGACGTGCACGGTGACAAAGTCTTACTGACTAGAATGTGAACTTCCTCTTTTTACATGACGCAAAACAAAACAAATAAAAAGAGGTGCAAATATACGTCTTTGATGTTGGTTCTTGTGAGGCTTGCTGGCTATCACGTGTACCCCAAACATTTGGTTTCAGTGCAACTTCAGACCGCTTAGTTTGAAACCAAAACAAAGCTGGACTTACCTGAGCGTGTTCACCGCGTTGTCGTTCAAACCAGGCACCGGACGCTCCATCTGCAACTCGGTCCGACTAAAACACAAACACACTTCTTTCTACTCACCAGCGTCTTAGCCACACACACACACATTCTTGTCTTTGTTACCTTCTTGAGACCTGAGAAAAATGCCCACCTCTTTAGGACCACCCTTTCTAGATATATAAAGATGTGTACTTACAACATTAATAATATATACATACTATGCAAATATAAAAAAGGTTGTTGTGAAAAATGAGTTGGAATTTCACAAGAAAAAGGTCACAATTTCACTAGAAAAACGTAGAATTTTGGCAGTATTATAATAAAAGTCCTCATTTTACTCAACGCAAGTCAAACTTTTACAAGAAAAACGGAACATTTGTGCAATATTATGATACAAAAATTGAATTTTACTCAATAACAGTCGCAATTTTACAAGAAAAGCTTAACATTTTGGCAATTTTATGAAGAGTTGCAAGTCACAATTTTATACGAAAACTTAAAAATTTTTGGCAATATAATAATAATCAGAATTTTACTTGGCAAATTTATGACAAAAGTCATAATTTTACTTAAAAAATTTCACTATTTTACAAGAACAACAAGAAATGGGCAATGTTGTGATAAGTCAGAATTTTATATGACAAATGTCACCATTTTGCATTAAAAAGTAATAATTTTACATTAAAAAAAGTAATAATTTTACGAGAAAATATTGCATTATTACAGAAACAGAAATAATATGAGAAATTGTTCCCAATTTTGACACATTGTGAGTAAAAGACTGCTTTTAGTTAATTAATTAAAAAAAAAAAATTAATTGGTTTTTAATCTTCATTACATACTTCAAGTTATTACAGCATGTCTCTATATACATATTTATTTAATTTTTTTAATTAATTTTGGCCAAAGGGGGCGCATTTCAATTTCTTACACACTTGTTATTTCATATGTTGACCAGAGGGGGAGCACTTTTAAAAGTGACACACATTCAATGTGAAAAATCCCTCCTTTTTGGGACCACCCTCATTTTGATAGATGTCACCACCAGGGGTGCAAATGAGACATTCTCTATTAGATGCAATGTTATTGGGACCATGATTTATGTCATCACTTGTTCACACCTCCTCATATGGAAGCTACTTTTCCTTCTTGCTGTCTCAAGAAGGGGAGAAATACAAGAACACACACACACCTGTCATAGCTGGTGTAGAACAAAGCCAGGTTGTCCAGGGGAATGTCCTGAGAGATGTGTAATCTGTAGGTCTGGATGATCTCCTTGTTCTCGGTCAACTCATCCTACACACACGACAAGCAGGGTGAACATCCGACACACCTCCACCTGTGTGTGTGTGTGTGTGTGTGTGTGTGTGTGTGTGTGTGTCCTCACAGTGCTGAAGTGGTGTCCCATGATGATGTCCACCAGGTTGCTGGTCCATCCGCTCAGCTGCAGGACATAGACAATGTAGAGTAGACATGTCAGAGCAGGAGAATATTACGTCAGGAATACTGGGTAGGAATGTCCAGATCAAATCAGGTTTACTGTAAATTCCGGACTATAAGCTGCTACTTTTTTCCTACGCTTTGTACCCTGCGGCTTATAAGACGGTGCGGCTAATGTATGGATTTTTCTTTGCTAACAGCAATAATAATAATATACAGCAATAATAGAAATAGTTGTATCTGTGTGTTATTGCTTGTGCTATGGCACCAAAAAATGGACGAATTTGCTCACTGCAGACTGCACTGTCCTGCTTTTAAAAAAAAATTTTAACCGGAGAGCTGTTCAGTTTTCTAGCCGTCCATAACGTTTTTACCCGAAAAGATCCTTCATTCATCACTCCCAAGTTTTACAATGTAACTAAAACAATTCTTACTTACTAATATATAGGGCTGGGCGATATGACTAAAAAATGTATCACGATATAAGTGTTTCATATCAGTCGATATCGATAATTATTGATAAAAAAACAAAAAAACTATTCTAAATAAAGACCAGGAGAAAAAAGGCTGAATTTAAATACTTTTATTTTAAATATAACCTTTAAAACGAGGTCAGCATTATGAAAAACAGTCAAATAAATGAAAATACTGGTCGATGTGCAAATATTGACATTAAATAAATGCTTAATCCAACAAAATGTGCAAAGTATTGTAATTAAGAAATTAGTAGTGTACAACTCAGGCTTTAAAGCCATATTGGTAACAATATATGCAAATAAATAAGTCACATTAAGCAAGCAGAAACAAAAATGTCTTACAGAATATTGTAAACATCGGAATAAACTTGCGTCTGAACATCTGTGACAAAACAAACCTGTTACCCTCTTCAGTCATTTATGGAAAAATCAAACCTACTTCAGTATCTCCTTTTCCACGGATTCCCTGCACATTGTGTAAAGCTTAGGAATAGCTGTCTTGGAAAAGTGCTTTCGGCCAGGTAGAACATAACGGGGGTCGAGCACGTGTATGAGATTCTTGTACCCAGACTTCTCAACTATGCTGAGCGGTAGCATGTCCTTCGCTAATTGATACACCACTGCATCCGTTATTTCTTTATAACGTTTTGAATTTTTGTCGTATGGCACTGCTGCCGAGTAATACTGTCTGCGGCAACAACAGACCACCATCGAGACGATGGTGGTCTGTTGTTGCCGCTTCGGTGTTGTTCCACTTGCACCGGCTGTTGTAGATGGTTGTGGCTGTTTGATACTGCTGTACTCCAGCGGGTGAGAGCGGTTCAGGTGGTAAAATAAATTTGTCGTGTTCCCAGACTTGGTCGGGACGACGACCTTGCAAACTTTGCAGTCAGTATTACTCTGATTCGTATCGGATTTTAAAAAATCCAAAATACTGCCAAACTGGTGACGTGACGTTTCCTTTTTTATTTACAATTTCCTCTCGTGCTGCCGCACTCATATTCCCGTTTCGTTTCACTCCTCGTCGTCAGCTAGCCGTTGTTGCTTTTTTTTTTCTTTCCTGTTAGCATTTCCCAGAATGCCTTGCGGTTCAGGCTCGGCCGTGATAGGTCGAGAGGCCAAAGCCCTTCCTCTGCCTACACCCCCCAGAATGCCGTGCGGTTCCGGCTCCGCCTTTCTTCCTATTTTTTTCTAACAGAACACAGTGAAATTATCGAACGTTCTATCGACCCCATTTTCTATTGATATTGATCACATGTCTATCGCGATATATATTATTGTTTTATCGCCCAGCCCTACTAAAACATCCCATGTGTCATGTCTGTAGGAGTGTTTTCATGCATATTTGTAATGACATTAGCTACTATGCTAACACGCTTACGAGTGTCTTAAGTTAGTACAATTAACTTACAATTGTTTCACAAATTCCTCAGTAAATTCAGCAACATGTCAGTGTGGCGTTATTGAGTCTGTTGAGCTGATTGGAGAGCTCGCTTCCGCAGCTAGTGGGTCCATGACCATGACTTCTGTTTTGTTTGATCAGCCGTTTTACTACCGTGTTACAGACACTGTTTGGAATGGAATGGTATGTAAATAAACTGTGTAAATAAATAACTGTTATATCTCGCGACTTATATATCTGGTAGGGTTATTATATGGAAAAATATATTTCCCTCATAAAATGTAGTGCTTGCGGCTACATACCAGTGCACAAATACAGTATGTCATTTTACATGTAAATGTCCGATAAAAGCAGTCCTGCAGTGTTTACTTGTGCAAAGCAGGACCGCCAGTTAATATCTGCGTGTCCTTCTGATCTTTTCTTATATTCTAGTCAAGTCTTTGACAAAAGGTAAACATCTTCTAGCAGCTACACATCAGCTAAGCACACAAGCTAGACACACATAGTAATAATTGAACAATAGTGCAGAGTGAAACAGCACATTTGTCAATGTAAACAAGTATCAAATAATTATAGTTGCATATAACTTACACATACAAAGCGTATTAGAAAGTATCCAGTAACAAACGTGTCTGCATCGTGAGCTTAACGTTTTGAATTATTGTGGCTACTAGGTGTCGCCAAAATCACCTTAACAGGAGAACTGCATTTTTTTTGGGAATTTTGCCTGTGGTCCACAATACTTACGTAAGACAAGAACAAATGTTTTTTTTCTTATGTATTCTAAGTTGTAAAATACAGCAGGTGCGTGGTGGCCAACATTGCAGCTAATGAGAACACTGTAAACACTATTCCTCTCATAAAGCCCTCTTTAAAAAAACTTACAAAAAGCGCCAACAATACTTCGTTTACATCTCGTGACCTGAATATTAACCAAGTATTAGCGACATTGTTATTATAAGCGCTAACGCAGACAGACTATTTTTAGCCGCGCCGTGATCACAGAGAGCTAACTAGCTTATGCTGCTTTATTAACATATTGAGCTGCTGCATCGCCTCTGAGCTGGTGAAAGCTCATTCTAGATTATAAATCATGCCTCTCTGATAGTCGAAGGTTGTGGTCATTAGCCGAGAATTTTGACATCCAACTTATACCTGGTGATGGCAATCAAGACAGGAAATGACGCTTTGCGGCAGGTTTTTTTTTTTTTAACCAATTGTGAGGATTATGATGAATTCTTCATCTTAACGGGAAGATATAAACATCCCATCAGTCTTTATCCCAGTGAGAGCAGACATTGTACAGTAAGTTGTATTTCTTGTTTAGCGCTTAGCATTACGGCTACATGATTATTGTTTCACTAATGCTGGATCTGTTTAGCACACAGCCTCTAAAACTTACAGATCATCCTCGGTATATTCAGGCTCAAAAATATAAGGTTCCGGATCATAATTTGTTCCAAAGTAGTCGTCGTTGTCTTTCAGGAAGTATGCTGTGATTAGTAGTAGTTGTTGTTGAAGGAAATAACGAACGCGTGATGCGTTTGTGAAATGAATGTCACCGTATGCTTAAAATGAGCAAAATATGTAAATATTACATGTTATTATAAATGTGCCTGTTACTACATTACATACACATTTAGTGTGTAAAAACATTGCTAAAGGTGTTTGAATGTTTTTAGAGCCCGGTATAAAGCGACTGCCATCACCTTTGTTATTAGCTGACTTTTGCCAACCTTTCTTTATGATTTAGAATGCATAAAAAAAAGGAAAACATGTGTTCTTGTTTTACATAAGGATTGGGAATGATAGACCAAATTCCCCCCAAAAAGTCCTGTTCCCCTTTAAAGACAGCATAAGTTAATAATAAATAAGTTAGTGTTTTTCAGATCTACCATCACTCCATGAAACGTTTTCTAACATTAGACTCTACAAAATAAAAGTATGATTCCTGCTGACATCGTATATTGGTATCGGCCAATATCTAAGGCTTTAATATCGGTATTGTATTGGAAAAGTTATATCGGGACATCCCTAGTACCAGGTCTATTATAATGTGTGTGTGTGCGTGTGTGTGTGTGTGTGTGTGTGTGTGTGTGTTCTTGTATTTCTAGCCTTCTTGAGACATCAAGAAGGAAAAGTATCTTACATATGAGGAGGTGTGAACAAGTGATGACATGAATCATGGTCCCAATAACATTGCATCTAATAGAGAATGTCTCATTTGCACCCCTGGTGGTGACATCTATCAAAATGAGGGTGGTCCCAAAAAGGAGGGATTTTTCACATTGACTGTGTCGCTTTTAAAAGTGCTCCCCCTCTGGTCAACATATGTAATAACAGGTGTGTGTTAGAAATTTAAATGTGCCCCCTTTGGCCAAAATTAATTTTAAAAAATAAATAAATAAATATGTATATAGACATTCTGTAATAACGAAGTAAATAATGAAGATTAAAAACCAATTACAAACAACAACAAAACTTTTTTTTATATTTACATAGTATGTATATATTATTAATGTTGTAAATACAATTCTTTATATATCTAGAAAGGATAGTGCTGAAGAGGTAGACATTTTTCTCAGGTCTCAAGAAGGTAAGAAATACAAGTGTGTGTGTGTGTGTGTGTGTGTGTGTGTGTGTGTGTGTGTGTGTGTGTGTGTGTGTGTGTGTGTGTGTGACCTTGGATGCGGCCCAGTCCATCCAGCCCTTGGCACAGGGATCAATATTGATCAGAACTAAACCCTCCACCAGACTGGGCTCATTTAACTGCAACACAACAACAACTGTTAGAGGCAAACATTCTTTACTATTCAGAGGAACTTATGATTATTGCTGTCATTGTTATGTGGAGCAGAAACACAACTGGTCATTGATCAAAGGGTTAGAAGAAACAATTTCATGATGTTCCTGTCCACAGCAAGTTTGGATGAGTGTGGTGTGGAAGAACATCTATTAGGACCGACTAGAACTGACATGGCCCAGTCGTGATGCATCAATATAATAGTAATAATATACTCACAGCCAGTTTGCTGAGAACGTAGGCTCCAGCGCCGACTCCGATACCAATCACAC